>NC_068450.1:7785145-8112645 GCF_023373465.1 Oncorhynchus keta | reverse complement strand
CATGTGTGGTGAATACAGGAGCTGAAAATTAACATGTGTGGTGAATACAGGAGCTGAAAATTAACATGTGTGGTGAATACAGGAGCTGAAAATTAACATGTGTGGTGAATACAGGAGCTGAAAATTAACATGTGTGGTGAATACAGGAGCTGAAAATTAACATGTGTGGTGAATACAGGAGCTGAAAATTAACATGTGTGGTGAATACAGGAGCTGAAAATTAACATGTGTGGTGAATACAGGAGCTGAAAATTAACATGTGTGGTGAATACAGGAGCTGAAAATTAACATGTGTGGTGAATACAGGAGCTGAAAATTAACATGTGTGGTGAATACAGGAGCTGAAAATTAACATGTGTGGTGAATACAGGAGCTGAAAATTAACATGTGACATTTAATACATGTGAAAATATAGCTCAACATGTGATAACAGTTTTCTTTTGTAAGGGTGGGTATACAGGTTATATACAGGTTATATACAGGTTATATACAGGGAGTATACAGGTTATATACAAGTTATATACAGGGTGTATACAGGTTATATACAAGTTATATACAGGGTGTATACAGGTTATATACAGGGAGTATACAGGTTATATCAAATCAAAATCAAATCAAATTTTATTTGTCACATACACATGGTTAGCAGATGTTAAATGCGAGTGTAGCGAAATGCTTGTGCTTCTAGTTCCGACAATGCAGTGATAACCAACAAGTAATCTAACTAACAATTCCAAAACTACTGTCTTATACACAGTGTAAGGGGATAAGGAATATGTACATAAGGATATATGAATGAGTGATGGTACAGAGCAGCATACAGTAGATGGTATCGAGTACAGTATATACATATGAGATGAGTGTGTAGACAAAGTAAACAAAGTGGCATAGTTAAAGTGGCTAGTGATACATGTGTTACATAAGGATGCAGTCGATGATGTAGAGTACAGTATATACATATGCATATGAGATGAATAATGTAGGGTAAGTAACATTATATAAGGTAGCATTGTTTAAAGTGGCTAGTGATATATTTACATAATTCCCATCAATTCCCATTATTAAAATGGCTGGAGTTGGGTCAGTGTCAATGACAGTGTGTTGGCAGCAGCCACTCACACTGTTAGTGGTGGCTGTTTAACAGTCTGATGGCCTTGAGATAGAAGCTGTTTTTCAGTCTCTCGGTCCCAGCTTTGATGCACCTGTACTGACCTCGCCTTCTGGATGATAGCGGGGTGAACAGGCAGTGGTTCGGGTGGTTGATGTCCTTGATGATCTTTATGGCCTTCCTGTAACAACGGGTGGTGTAGGTGTCCTGGAGGGCAGGTAGTTTGCCCCGGTGATGCGTTGTGCAGTCCTCACTACCCTCTGGAGAGCCTTACGGTTGAGGGCGGAGCAGTTGCCGTACCAGGCGGTGATACAGCCCGCCAGGATGCTCTCGATTGTGCATCTGTAGAAGTTTGTGAGTGCTTTTGGTGACAAGCCGAATTTCTTCAGCCTCCTGAGGTTGAATAGGCGCTGCTGCGCCTTCTTCACGACGCTGTCAGTGTGAGTGGACCAATTCAGTTTGTCTGTGATGTGTACGCCGAGGAACTTAAAACTAGCTACCCTCTCCACTACTGTTCCATCGATGTGGATAGGGGGTGTTCCCTCTGCTGTTTCCTGAAGTCCACAATCATCTCCTTAGTTTTGTTGACGTTGAGTGTGAGGTTATTTTCCTGACACCACACTCCGAGGGCCCTCACCTCCTCCCTGTAGGCCGTCTCGTCGTTGTTGGTAATCAAGCCTACCACTGTTGTGTCGTCCGCAAACTTGATGATTGAGTTGGAGGCGTGCGTGGCCACGCAGTCGTGGGTGAACAGGGAGTACAGGAGAGGGCTCAGAACGCACCCTTGTGGGGCCCCGTGTTGAGGATCAGCGGGGAGGAGATGTATACAAGTTATATACAGGGTGTATACAGGTTATATACAGGTTATATACAGGGTGTATACAGGTTATATACAGGGAGTATACAGGTTATATACAGGGTGTATACAGGTTATATACAGGTTATATACAGGGTGTATACAGGTTATATACAGGTTATATACAGGGCGTATACAAGGTTATATACAGGGAGTATACAGGTTATATACAGGCTATATACAGGTTATATACAGGTTATATACAGGGTGTATACAGGTTATATACAGGTTATATACAGGTTATATACAGGTTATATACAGGTTATATACAGGTTATATACAAGTTATATACAGGTTATATACAGGGAGAATACAGGTTATATACAAGTTATATACAGGGTGTATACAGGTTATATACAAGTTATATATAGGGAGTATACAGGTTATATACAGGTTATATACAGGGAGTATACAAGTTATATACAGGGAGTATACAGGTTATATACAGGGTGTATACAGGTTATATACAGGTTATATACAGGGTGTATACAGGTTATATACAGGTTATATACAGGTTATATACAGGGTGTATACAGGTTATATACAGGTTATATACAGGTTATATACAGGTTATATACAGGTTATATACAGGTTATATACAGGGAGTATACAGGTTATATACAGGGTGTATACAGGTTATATACAGGTTATATACAGGGTGTATACAGGTTATATACAGGTTATATACAGGGTGTATACAGGTTATATACAGGGTGTATACAGGTTATATACAGGGTGTATACAGGTTATATACAGGGAGTATACAGGGTGTATACAGGGTGTATACAGGTTATATACAGGGTGTATACAGGTTATATACAGGTTATATACAGGTTATATACAGGTTATATGCAGGGTGTATACAGGTTATATACAGGGTGTATACAGGGTGTATACAGGTTATATACAGGGTGTATACAGGTTATATACAGGTTATATACAGGTTATATACAGGGTTTATACAGGTTATATACAGGGAGTATACAGGTTATATACAGGCTATATACAGGGTATATACAGGTTATATACAGGTTATATACAGGCTATATACAGGTTATATACAGGTTATATACAGGGTATATACAGGTTATATACAGGGAGTATACAGGTTATATACAGGGTGTATACAGGTTATATACAGGTTATATACAGGGCGTATACAAGGTTATATACAGGTTATATACAGGGAGTATACAGGTTATATACAGGGTGTATACAGGTTATATACAGGTTATATACAGGGCGTATACAAGGTTATATACAGGTTATATACAGGGAGAATACAGGTTATATACAGGAGTATACAGGTTATATACAGGTTATATACAGGTAGAATACAGGTTATAGAGAGGGTGGGTATATAGGTTATATATAGGTAGAATACAGGTTATAGAGAGGGTGTATACAGGTTATATACAGGGAGAATACAGGTTATATACAGGTAGAATACAGGTTATAGAGAGGGCGGGTATATAGGTTATATACAGGTAGAATACAGGTTATATATAGGGTGGGTATATAGGTTATATACAGGTAGAATACAGGTTATATATAGGGTGGGTATATAGGTTATACACAGGTAGAATACAGGTTATAGAGAGGGTGTATAGACACATATGTACAATGCGTTGTGTTCATGCACGTACCTATGTCAAAGCAGCTATGCTGTTCTTTGAATGCGTTCAACATTGCCCACATACAACATCCAACAACTGGACATAGTTAAGATGTGGCATTGTGTCTTTATTACTCTTTTCACGGTGCCTCAGACATAAAACAGACTGGACCCCTACGTCCCTGAACTTCTCCAGACCCCCCCAGCTGCCCTGTTAGTACCGGGGCATGCACACCCTTTGATTTGACCCCAAGCTCACTGGGCTTGCCTCAGGAATTGATACTGGTGTCGATGCCCCTGTAGCGTGGAGGTCTCTGGTGACTCTCTATCTCTGTGTCTCTTGGTCTCTGTGTCCCTGTATCTCTGTGTCTCTGAGTGTGTCTGTTATCTGTTTAAAGGCTGCACAGTGACAATGAACAGTAAGGACTTATTTTGAGAGAAATAACCTTGAAATAACACTGTTCCTATTCTTCGTCTAACCAACAAACAAACATTGATTCTGTAAAATATATTACAAAAAATATCCCCACTCAAACGTACGAGTCCACCATACTTTGTTTTACTTGCATTAAATATGAATAATCTTGAAATGGATGAATAGCAGCCGTAACCCCAGAGGAAGTGGTGTATCTATACAACAAGTTAGGGACCTGTAAAACCAAACCCCAGAGGAAGTGAGGTATCTATACAACAAGTTAGGGACCTGTAAAGCCAAATCCCAGAGGAAGTGGTGTATCTATACAACAAGTTAGGGACCTGTAAAACCAAACCCAAGAGGAAGTGAGGTATCTATACAACAAGTTAGGGATCTGTAAAACCAAACCCCAGAGGAAGTGGTGTATCTATACAACAAGTTAGGGACCTGTAAAACCAAACCCCAGAGGAAGTGAGGTATCTATACAACAAGTTAGGGACCTGTAAAACCAAACCCAAGAGGAAGTGAGGTATCTATACAACAAGTTAGGGATCTGTAAAACCAAACCCCAGAGGAAGTGGTGTATCTATACAACAAGTTAGGGACATGTAAAACCAAACCCAAGAGGAAGTGGTGTATCTATACAACAAGTTAGTGACATGTAAAACCAAACCCAAGAGGAAGTGGTGTATCTATACAACAAGTTAGTGACATGTAAAACCAAACCCAAGAGGAAGTGGTGTATCTATACAACAAGTTAGGGACATGTAAAACCAAACCCAAGAGGAAGTGGTGTATCTATACAACAAGTTAGGGACATGTAAAACCAAACCCAAGAGGAAGTGGTGTATCTATACAACAAGTTAGGGACCTGTAAAGCCAAACCCAAGAGGAAGTGGTGTATCTATACAACAAGTTAGGGACCTGTAAAGCCAAACCCCAGAGGAAGTGGTGTATCTATACAACAAGTTAGGGACCTGTAAAGCCAAACCCAAGAGGAAGTGGTGTATCTATACAACAAGTTAGGGACCTGTAAAACCAAACCCAAGAGGAAGTGGTGTATCTATACAACAAGTTAGGGACCTGTAAAACCAAACCCAAGAGGAAGTGGTGTATCTATACAACAAGTTAGGGACCTGTAAAACCAAACCCAAGAGGAAGTGGTGTATCTATACAACAAGTTAGGGACCTGTAAAACCAAACCCAAGAGGAAGTGAGGTATCTATACAACAAGTTAGGGATCTGTAAAACCAAACCCCAGAGGAAGTGGTGTATCTATACAACAAGTTAGGGACCTGTAAAACCAAACCCAAGAGGAAGTGGTGTATCTATACAACAAGTTAGGGACCTGTAAAGCCAAACCACTGTAGATGAAACTCATAGTCAAGACATGAGGGATAAGGGTTCCTTTCCCCAGAGCTTATTGACAGAGAGGTTTGTGCATCCAAAATGGCACCCTATTCCCTAATTAGTTTACTACTTTTGACCAGGGTCCATAGAGATCTGGTCATACGTAGTGCACTATATAGAAAATGAGGGTGCCATTTGGGGTCGAGAGGGTGTGTTCAGGCTTCTAGTTTTATTTGTCACATGCACAAGTACAATGAAATGCTTTGCTTACATTGTTGAGATTAAATTACAGTTGACTGAGTGATTGATGGTTCCAATCCCATCCAATGGACTTACGGATGCTACTTCACACTTAAACCTGTCAGCTGTGGAAGCCAACTGCATTTAATATGGGCTAAAAGCTTTAAGGAATAACAGACTAATTGTATCACGTGAGGAAAAATGCACAGTGATTTAATGTGAAGAAACTTAGAAAACATTGCTTTCCAGTCTATTCTTTCATTTTGAACAGATAATTGAATTTAATTATTCAGCGTATATATCTTTTAATATGCTTTCCTCATTTCCTCACAAATTGATTATGTGTACGCAATTTAATTTCCTGTTTAATCTACATATCTTTGGGCTTCTCTAGAATTAGTAGCAGTGACTGAGGCTACATCCTAAATAGCATCCTATTCCCTACATAGTGCACTACTTTTGACCAGGGCCTTTTGGAACATAGCCACAGATATAAAGTGTAGTGCAGACTAGTGGCAGTAAATGAATAACTCATAATCTGTTGTTAGAAATCCTGAACAGTCTATTGACGCACATAAATAATAAACTAAATCCCCATAAAAATCAATCAATTGAAGATATTTTTTGGGGGGGTGGGAATGGGCTGCTTCTCAATTTACTACATCCGCTACTGTTGGCCTTCCGCATCTGCGGTGGAAGGTGGCCGAGCTACATCGGTGTTTATCAGGACCAAGAGACATCTCGAAAATCTGTCTTCTCTAGTAAAATGTCTGTAGCATCCGTACAGTTTGTCCTATGAATTATGACCACTTTATGGATAGGGGAGACTCTCGCGATGGTGTTTTCCGTTTTTCTCTACGACTCCCTCAAGCCAGTGGTGTGAAGTACTTAAAGACAGAAAGAAAAAAACTTTTAAGTACTACTTAAGTTATTTTTGGGGGTATTTGTACTTTACTTTACAGATGGCGCCATCTGGTTTTCTTAATAAAAGGAATTTGAAAAGATTTATACTATTCATTGTACTTTTGATACTTAAGTATATTTAAAACCTAATACTTTTAGATTTTTACTCCTGAATTCCACCACTGCCACAAGCCCCACGGGACTCATCTGAAATCGGCTCATGTGCCAACTTCTGTCTGTAACGTCTGAACCGTTTGGGCTAAGAACTAATATAATTCTCACAAACATGATGGCGTTATCCATTTTGCTCTACGACCCACACAAGTGTCTCGTCTGAAGGTAACCCATACAAATGAAAAGGAAATATTTTGTCAATTAAAAAAAACAATAATAATATATATAAATAATACATATATATATATATATATTTCTAAACTTTTAGTTTCTATGATTTTTTGGGGGGACTGTCTTTTATGAATGTCTTATTCCATGGGTTTCTATGGGCTATCAAATTCAATTGTTCATAAAATCATTTTGTAAGAACCTTTTTTTCACACCTAAAAGGTTCCTAAAGTTAAACATGAAATAGCTAAATGATAACAGGTTGTAAATCAACAGAGACGCATGTAAACCAACCATTACCACCCACACTGATGCATGGCATGTACATTTATGAAGAAATATAGCTTGGGATAATGACCATGGCATGTTGAAACTACACCTGATGGGAATGATTCCCATCCACATTCCACTTCAGTCTAGTACTGTCTTTTTAAAGTATTTGCTTTTCAATGCCTTTAAATGTTACATTTCCATATCCTCAATAGCCCGTGAGCTCACTTCAAAACTGTCCCTGGCCATTTTGAGTTGCCTACATCGCTACCCCAACTCGAACACCATCGAAGCCCCATCCTTCCATCACACCCCCAACCCATCTTTAAAAAAAAAATTACCTTTATTTAACTTGGCAAGTCAGTTAAGAACAAATTCTTATTTTCAATGATGGACTGGGAACAGTGGGTTAACTGCCTGTTCAGGGGCAGAAAGATTTATACCTTGTCAGCTTGTCCAACGGTTACTAGTCCAACGCTCTAACCACTAGGCTACCCTGCCAACTCCATCCATGCCCCATCCTTCCATCACACCCCCAACCCATCTCAACACCATCCATGCCTCATCCTTCCAACACACCCTCAACCCATCTCAACACCATCCATGCCTCATCCTTCCAACACACCCCCAAACCATCTCAACACCATCCATGCCTCATCCTTCCAACACACCCCCAACCCATCCCAACACCAACCATCCCTCATCCTTCCAACACACCCTCAACCCATCTCAACACCATCCATGCCTCATCCTTCCAACACACCCCCAACCCATCTCAACACCATCCATGCCTCATCCTTCCAACACACCCCCAACCCATCCCAACACCATCCATGCCTCATCCTTCCAACACACCCCCAACCCATCCCAACACCAACCATGCCTCATCCTTCCATCACACCCTCAACCCATCTCAACACCATCCATGCCTCATCCTTCCAACACACCCCCAAGCCATCTCAACACCATCCATGCCTCATCCTTCCATCACACCCCCAACCCATCTCAACACCATCCATGCTTCATCCTTCCGTCACACCCCCAACCCATCTCAACACCATCCATGCCTCATCCTTCCAACACACCCCCAACCCATCTCAACACCATCCATGCCTCATCCTTCCAACACACCCCCAACCCATCCCAACACCAACCATGCCTCATCCTTCCGTCACACCCCCAACCCATCTCAACACCATCCATGCCCCATCCTTTCTTCCCCTCCACATCCTAATTGTTTCTGTCTCTTAGGTAGCATGGCTTAGCTTTGATGTTCAAACACCATCTCCCTTACAAAGGCTTGTGACTGAGGGGAGCAGGGAGGAAAGCAGATGGGCTGTGACAGGATGCTGTGAACCTGACGTCTCTCTTCCCCTTTCAAGTGCTCTGGTTCAATCATCCATCGCCACACAAGCTGTTTGTGGAGCACCTTTGAAATCATGGCGTCGTTACAATAGTCTGTTAATGACTCTTGTTAAAGTTCTAAAGCTGAACAGGGCTACACGCTCTCGCTAACATATCATGCAACACACACACACACACACACACACACACACACACACACACACACACACACACACACACACACACACACACCATTTATGTAACATGCCTTCCTCCATCTCTCAACGATATCCTCGATAGAGATCAACGTTGTTGTTTATTTGTGCTTTTTTAACGTGTATTTATTCCTAGTGTCACTATATCAATTTTCTGTTTAAATAATATGTGTCTTTAACTCTGCATTGTTGGAAATGGACTCGTAGGGAAACATTTGGGGCGGCAGCGTAGCCTAATGGTTAGAGCTTTGGACTAGTAACTGGAAGGTTGCGAGTTCAAACCCCCGAGCTGACAAGGTACAAATCTGTCGTTCTGCCCCTGAACAGGCAGTTAACCCACTGTTCCCAGGCCGTCATTGAAAATAAGAATGTGTTCTTAACTGACTTGCCTGGTTAAATAAAGGTAAAATTACGATTTGTATTCGAACGCAAGGACGCAAATAAACAATGAATGTAATAATAAGGCTGATTAGTGGAGTTGTTGAGTAGTACAAAAGGGAGGAAGAATGTCAAAAAGAGATCCACGCTCCCCTGAAATGAATCAGCTTATGTATTGTGTTGCGAACTTGAGGTTTGAGAGCAAGGTTTTCTACGAAACAGCCAAAATGCAATGTTTTCTAAGAAATAGCCGAAATGCAATGTTTTCTAAGAAATAGCCAAAACACAAGGTTTTCTAAGAAACAGCCAAAACACAATTTCTTTGAAGAAATAGTCAGAACACAAGGTTTTCTAAGAAATAGCGAAAACACAAGGTATTCTAAGTTATCAAATACAGGTGGATAATTACGGTATGTACTGAAGTTCCCCATATATTAGATTCAGTGTTAATCCAGTTAAATAACATGAAATTGCAGCAGGGAGAAAATACATGATAGTGTCCGTGTACGAAAGCATGTTGTCGACTGCCTCCTGTGAGCAAAGGACATGTTGTTTTGACTCATACGTCTGGAACAGACGTCAGAAATACTTTCTCTCTGATCAAAGTTTGAAATCTCTGATTATTTCTGTCCTCTCCTACAGCAGCAATCGCAAATCAACCTTGGGCTGACTTAACCCCACAGAAATCGACACTGTAAGAAAAAGGGGTTCCAAAAGGGTTCTTCGGCTGTTCCCTATAGGAGGAACCTTTTTGGTTCCAGGTAGAAACCTTTTGGGTTCCATGTAGAACCCTTTCCACAGAGGAGTTTACATGGAACACCGTTTCTAGCTGGAAATAAAAAGGGTTCTTCAAAGGGTTCTCCTATGGAGACAGCTGAAGAACCCTGTAAGGTTCTAGACAGCACATTTTTTTTCTACCCGTGTAGAAACAAGTGCAATTGACTTCCCTTGAGTTGAAAGACAGCAGGAGCATCAGAGGACTTTGGTACAAACACTCTGTTCACTTCCCGATCATTCTGTTCAGCCTTGAAACATCCACAGAGGAAACATTACTGTCATCAATGAAAGTGGTGTTCACAAGGCCAAAGTTTGTCTCATAGTTTATATAAAGTGACAAAGGAGCTTTTGCTCTGAATCACATCATCAATAAATCAGCACACTACAAATACAAATTATATATATAGTACTGATGTGACTACAACTAACTAGTTTATATAGTGTTGATGTGATGACAACTAACTAGTTTATATAGTACTGATGTGACTACAACTAACTAGTTTATATAGTGTTGATGTGACTACAGCTAACTAGTTTATATAGTACTGATGTGACTACAACTAACTAGTTTATATAGTGTTGATGTGACTACAGCTAACTAGTTTATATAGTACTGATGTGATGACAACTAACTAGTTTATATAGTACTGATGTGATGACAACTAACTAGTTTATATAGTACTGATGTGATGACAACTAACTAGTTTATATAGTGTTGATGTGACTACAGCTAACTAGTTTATATAGTGTTGATGTGACTACAACTAACTAGTTTATATAGTACTGATGTGACTACAGCTAACTAGTTTATATAGTACTGATGTGACTACAATTAACTAGTTTATATAGTGTTGATGTGACTGCAACTAACTAGTTTATATAGTACTGATGTGATGACAACTAACTAGTTTATGTAGTACTGATGTGATGACAACTAACTAGTTTATATAGTACTGATGTGATGACAACTAACTAGTTTATATAGTACTGATGTGATGACAACTAACTAGTTTATATAGTACTGATGTGATGACAACTAACTAGTTTATATAGTACTGATGTGATGACAACTAACTAGTTTATATAGTACTGATGTGATGACAACTAACTAGTTTATATAGTGTTGATGTGACTACAGCTAACTAGTTTATATAGTGTTGATGTGACTACAACTAACTAGTTTATATAGTGTTGATGTGACTACAACTAACTAGTTTATATAGTGTTGATGTGACTACAACTAACTAGTTTATATAGTGTTGATGTGACTACAACTAACTAGTTTATATAGTACTGATGTGACTACAACTAACTAGTTTATGTAGTACTGATGTGATGACAACTAACTAGTTTATATAGTGTTGATGTGACTACAGCTAACTAGTTTATATAGTGTTGATGTGACTAAAACTAACTAGTTTATATAGTGTTGATGTGACTACAACTAACTAGTTTATATAGTGTTGATGTGACTAAAACTAACTAGTTTATATAGTGTTGATGTGACTAAAACTAACTAGTTTATATAGTGTTGATGTGACTACAGCTAACTAGTTTATATAGTACTGATGTGACTACAACTAACTAGTTTATATAGTACTGATGTGACTACAGCTAACTAGTTTATGTAGTACTGATGTGACTACAGCTAACTAGTTTATATAGTGCTGATGTGACTACAGCTAACTAGTTAATACATAGTGTTGATGTGACTACAACTAACTAGTTTATATAGTGTTGATGTGACTACAGCTAACTAGTTAATACATAGTGTTGATGTGACTACAACTAACTAGTTTATATAGTGTTGATGTGACTACAGCTAACTAGTTAATACATAGTGTTGATGTGACTACAACTAACTAGTTTATATAGTGTTGATGTGACTACAACTAACTAGTTTATATAGTACTGATGTGACTACAGCTAACTAGTTGATATAGTGTTGATGTGACTACAACTAACTAGTTTATATATAGTGTTGACAAGACTACAACTAACTAGTTTATATAGTGTTGATGTGACTACAACTAACTAGTTTATATATAGTGTTGACACGACTACAGCTAACTAGTTAATACATAGTGTTGATGTGACTACAACTAACTAGTTTATATAGTACTGATGTGACTACAGCTAACTAGTTTATATAGTGTTGATGTGACTACAGCTAACTAGTTAATACATAGTGTTGATGTGACTACAACTAACTAGTTTATATAGTGTTGATGTGACTACAACTAACTAGTTTAAACATAGTGTTGATATGACTACAACTAACTAGTTTATATAGTGTTGATGTGACTACAACTAACTAGTTAATACATAGTGTTGATGTGACTACAGCTAACTAGTTAATACATAGTGTTGATGTGACTACAACTAACTAGTTAATACGTAGTGTTTATGTGACTACAACTAACTAGTTTATATAGTGTTGATGTGACTACAACTAACTAGTTTATATAGTACTGATGTGACTACAACTAACTAGTTCATATGTCATGTTGATGTGACTACAGCTAACTAGTTAATACATAGTGTTGATGTGACTACAACTAACTAGTTAATACATAGTGTTGATGTGACTACAACTAACTAGTTTATATAGTACTGATGTGACTACAGCTAACTAGTTAATATATAGTGTTGATGTGACTACAACTAACTAGTTTATATAGTGTTGATGTGACTACAGCTAACTAGTTAATACATAGTGTTGATGTGACTACAACTAACTAGTTTATATAGTGTTGATGTGACTACAACTAACTAGTTTATATAGTGTTGATGTGACTACAGCTAACTAGTTAATACATAGTGTTGATGTGACTACAACTAACTAGTTTATATAGTACTGATGTGACTACAGCTAACTAGTTAATACATAGTGTTGATGTGACTACAACTAACTAGTTTACATAGTGTTGATGTGACTACAACTAACTAGTTAATACGTAGTGTTTATGTGACTACAACTAACTAGTTTATATAGTGTTGATGTGACTACAACTAACTAGTTTATATAGTACTGATGTGACTACAACTAACTAGTTAATACGTAGTGTTGATGTGACTACAACTAACTAGTTTATATAGTACTGATGTGACTACAACTAACTAGTTTATATAGTGTTGATGTGACTACAGCTAACTAGTTAATACATAGTGTTGATGTGACTACAACTAACTAGTTTATATAGTGTTGATGTGACTACAACTAACTAGTTTATATAGTGTTGATGTGACTACAACTAACTAGTTTATATAGTACTGATGTGACTACAACTAACTAGTTCATATGTCATGTTGATGTGACTACAGCTAACTAGTTAATACATAGTGTTGATGTGACTACAACTAACTAGTTAATACGTAGTGTTGATGTGACTACAACTAACTAGTTTATATAGTGTTGATGTGACTACAACTAACTAGTTAATATATAGTGTTGATGTGACTACAACTAACTAGTTTATATAGTGTTGATGTGACTACAACTAACTAGTTTATATAGTACTGATGTGACTACAACTAACTAGTTAATACGTAGTGTTGATGTGACTGCAACTAACTAGTTTATATAGTGTTGATGTGACTACAGCTAACTAGTTTATATAGTACTGATGTGACTACAACTAACTAGTTAATACGTAGTGTTGATGTGACTGCAACTAACTAGTTTATATAGTGTTGATGTGACTACAGCTAACTAGTTTATATAGTACTGATGTGACTACAACTAACTAGTTAATACGTAGTGTTGATGTGACTACAACTAACTAGTTAATATATAGTGTTGATGTGACTACAGCTAACTAGTTTATATAGTGTTGATGTGACTACAGCTAACTAGTTTATATAGTGTTGATGTGACTACAACTAACTAGTTTATATAGTACTGATGTGACTACAGCTAACTAGTTTATATAGTACTGATGTGACTACAGCTAACTAGTTTATATAGTACTGATGTGACTACAGCTAACTAGTTTATATAGTACTGATGTGACTACAACTAACTAGTTTATATAGTACTGATGTGACTACAGCTAACTAGTTTATATAGTACTGATGTGACTACAATTAACTAGTTTATATAGTGTTGATGTGACTGCAACTAACTAGTTTATATAGTACTGATGTGACTACAATTAACTAGTTTATATAGTGTTGATGTGACTGCAACTAACTAGTTTATATAGTACTGATGTGACTACAGCTAACTAGTTAATATATAGTGTTGATGTGACTACAACTAACTAGTTTATATAGTGTTGATGTGACTACAGCTAACTAGTTAATACATAGTGTTGATGTGACTACAACTAACTAGTTTATATAGTATTGATGTGACTACAGCTAACTAGTTAATACATAGTGTTGATGTGACTACAACTAACTAGTTTATATAGTATTGATGTGACTACAGCTAACTAGTTAATACATAGTGTTGATGTGACTACAACTAACTAGTTTATATAGTGTTGATGTGACTACAACTAACTAGTTAATACATAGTGTTGATGTGACTACAGCTAACTAGTTAATACATAGTGTTGATGTGACTACAGCTAACTAGTTAATACATAGTGTTGATGTGACTACAGCTAACTAGTTTATATAGTGTTGATGTGACTACAGCTAACTAGTTAATACATAGTGTTGATGTGACTACAACTAACTAGTTAATACGTAGTGTTTATGTGACTACAACTAACTAGTTTATATAGTACTGATGTGACTACAGCTAACTAGTTTATATAGTACTGATGTGACTACAACTAACTAGTTTATATAGTACTGATGTGACTACAACTAACTAGTTTATATAGTGTTGATGTGACTACAACTAACTAGTTAATACATAGTGTTGATGTGACTACAGCTAACTAGTTAATACGTAGTGTTTATGTGACTACAGCTAACTAGTTTATATATAGTGTTGATGTGACTACAGCTAACTAGTTTATATAGTACTGATGTGACTACAACTAACTAGTTTATATAGTGTTGATGTGACTACAACTAACTAGTTTATATAGTATTGATGTGACTACAGCTAACTAGTTAATACATAGTGTTGATGTGACTACAACTAACTAGTTTATATAGTACTGATGTGACTACAGCTAACTAGTTAATACGTAGTGTTTATGTGACTACAACTAACTAGTTAATACATAGTGTTGATGTGACTACAACTAACTAGTTAATACGTAGTGTTTATGTGACTACAACTAACTAGTTTATATAGTACTGATGTGACTACAACTAACTAGTTCATATGTCATGTTGATGTGACTACAGCTAACTAGTTAATACGTAGTGTTTATGTGACTACAACTAACTAGTTTATATAGTGTTGATGTGACTACAGCTAACTAGTTTAAACATAGTGTTGATGTGAATACAGCTAACTAGTTTATATATAGTGTTGACACGACTACAACTAACTAGTTTATATAGTGTTGATGTGACTACAACTAACTAGTTTATATATAGTGTTGACACGACTACAACTAACTAGTTTATATAGTGTTGATGTGACTACAACTAACTAGTTTATATATAGTGTTGACACGACTACAACTAACTAGTTTATATAGTGTTGATGTGACTACAACTAACTAGTTTAAACATAGTGTTGATGTGACTACAACTAACTAGTTTAAACATAGTGTTGATGTGACTACAACTAGGGAGGAGCACCCCCCTGTCCACGTCGATGGGACAGTAGTGGAGAGGGTAGTAAGTTTTAAGTTCCTTGGCATACACATCACAGACAAACTGAATTGGTCCACCCACACAGACAGCATCGTGAAGAAGGCACAGCAGCGCCTCTTCAACCTCATGAGGCTGAAGATATTCGACTTGTCACCAAAAGCACTCACAAATTTTTACAAATGCACAATCGAGAGCATGCTGTCGGGCTGTATCACCGCCTGGTACGGCAACTGCTCCGCCCACAACCGTAAGGCTCTCCAGGGGGTAGTGAGGTCTGCACAACGAATCACCGGGGGCAAACTACCTGTCCTCCAGGACACCTACACCACCCGATGTCACAGGAAGACCATAAAGATCATTAAGGACAACAACCACCCGAGTCACTGCCTGTTCACCCCGCTATCATCCAGAAGGCAGTCTGGTACAGGTGCATCAAAGCAGGGACAGAGAGACTGAAAAACAGCTTCTATCTCAAGGCCACCAGACTGTTAAACAGCCAACACACTGACTTAACTCCAGCCACTTTAATAATGGGAATTGATGGAAATTGATGGAAAATATATCACTAGCAACTTTAAACAATGGTAGTTAAAATAATGTTTACATACCCTACATTATTCATCTCATATGTACGTATATGTAAATACTGTACTCTATATCATCTACTGCATCTTTATGTAATACATGTATCACTAGCCACTTTAACTATGGCACTTTGTTTACATACTCATCTCATATGTATATACTGTACTCTATATCATCTACTGCATCTTTATGTGATACATGTATCACTAGCCACTTTAACTATGCCACATTGTTTACATACGCTATATTACTAATCCCATATGTATATACTGTACTCGATACAATCTACTGCATCTTGCATATGCCGTTCTGTACCATCACTCATTCATATATCTTTATGTACATATTCTTTATCCCTTTACACTTATGTGTATAAGGTAGCAGTTTTGGAATTGTTAGATTAGATTACTCGTTGGTTACTACTGCATTGTCGGAACTAGAAGCACAAGCATTTCGCTACACTCGCATTAACATCTGCTAACCATGTGTATGTGACAAATAAAATTTGATTTGATTTGAAATAACTAGTTTAAACATAGTGTTGATGAGACTACAACTAACTAGTTTATATAGTGTTGATGAGACTACAACTAACTAGTTTATATAGTGTTGATGAGACTACAACTAACTAGTTTATATAGTGTTGATGAGACTACAACTAACTAGTTTATATAGTGTTGATGTGACTACAGCTAACTAGTTAATACATAGTGTTGATGTGACTACAACTAACTAGTTTATATAGTGTTGATGTGACTACAGCTAACTAGTTTAAACATAGTTGTAGTCATATCAACACTATGTTTAAACTAGTTAGCTGTAGTCATATCAACACTAACTAGTTTATACATATTCTTGATATGACTACAACTAACTAGTTTATACATATTGTTGATATGACTGCAACTAACTAATTTATATAGTGTTGATGTGACTACAACTAACTAGTTTAAACATAGTGTTGATGAGACTACAACTAACTAGTTTAAACATAGTGTTGATGAGACTACAACTAACTAGTTTAAACATAGTGTTGATGAGACTACAACTAACTAGTTTATATAGTGTTGATGTGACTACAACTAACTAGTTTAAACATAGTGTTGATGTGACTGCAACTAACTAATTTATATAGTGTTGATGTGACTACAACTAACTAGTTTAAACATAGTGTTGATGAGACTACAACTAACTAGTTTAAACATAGTGTTGATGAGACTACAACTAACTAGTTTAAACATAGTGTTGATGAGACTACAACTAACTAGTTTATATAGTGTTGATGTGACTACAACTAACTAGTTTATATAGTGTTGATGTGACTACAACTAACTAGTTTCAACATAGTGTTGATGTGACTGCAACTAACTTGTTTATATATAGTGTTAATGTGGTTACAACTAACTAGTTTATATAGTGTTGATATGACTACAACTAACTAACTAGTGTTGATATGACTACAACTAACTAGTGTTGATTTGACTACAACTAACTAGTGTTGATTTGACTACAACTAACTAGTGTTGATTTGACCGCTCGTCAGACCCTGCAGAACATTTACATTTTTCATTATTTTACCTTTATTTAACTATGCAAGTCAGTTGAAGAACAAATTCTTATTTACTTTGACAACCTACGCCGGCCAAACACGGACGACACTCCCAATCACAACTGGTTGTGATACGGTCTGGATTACAAATAACTAGTTAATATACTGAACAAAAATATAAACGCAACATGTAAAGTGTTTGTCCCATGTTTCATGAGCTGAAATAAAAGATCCCAGAAATATTCCATACGCACAAAAAGCTTATTTCTTCAAAATGTGTTTACATCCCTGTTAGTGAGCATTTCTTCTTTGCCGAGACCATCCAAACTAGTATTTCTGTATGTAATAAAGCCCTTTTGTGGGGAAAAACTTATTCTGATTGGCAAGGCCTGGCTCCTCAGTGGGTGGGCCTAAGCCCTCCCAGGCCCACACAAGACTGCACCCCTGCCCAGTCATGAGAAATCCATAAATTAGTGCCTAATGAATTTATTTAAATTGACTGATTTCCTTCTATGAACTGTAACTCAAAAAAATATTTGAAATAGTTTTTAGTTGCATTTTTGTCCAGTGTATAGAGTGTTGATGTGACTACATCTAACTAGTGTTGATGTGATCTCTCCTCAGTCGTGAGTGACCTCGCAGCACACTACATCTAACTAGTTTATATATATAGTGTTGGTTTAACCTCTCCTCCTACACCATGCCTCCGCAACTGTCAAATTCACACAGTTGTGGGTGGCCGTGAGCTTACTTTGACAATAATGACATTTCAGTAGGAGGATGATTGGATGATTCTACCGTTCTCTAAGGTGATCCCTCAACGTTGTCCTGTCGATAAAATGGCTGACGTCTGTCTGACCTCCACGACTAAGCTAAAACCTTCTGTCCAAGCCTCTGTCCCAAATGTCACTCTGTTCACTATATAGTGCACTACTTTCGACCCCTGACAAAAGTCTAAAGTAGTGCCCTATATAGGAAATAGGGTGCCATTTGGCATGTACACCTAATCCATATACAGTACCAGTAAAAAGTTTGGACACATCTACTCATTCCAGAGTTTTTCTTTATTTTCATTATTTTCTACATTGTAGAATACTAGTGAATACATCAAAACTATGAAATTACACATATGGAATAATGTAATAACCAACAAAGTATTAAAGAAATCTAAATATATTTTATATTTGAGATTCTTCAAAGGAGGAGAGTGCACAAGTTTGAACATAAAAAGTTATTAATAAGCAAATTAGGCACATTTGAGCAATCTTGATGAACATTTTGAACAGAAATGCAATGGTTCCTTGGATCAGTCTAAAACATTGCACATACACTGATGCCATCTAGTGGCAAAAATCTAAATTGCACCTGGGCTGGAATAATACATTATGGCCTTTCTCATGCATTTCAAATATGGTACAAAAACAATACAAAAGAACGGTTGGTTTTTTCTTTCTATTCTCTTTTACCAGATCTATTGTGTTATATTCTACTACATTCCTTTCACATTCCCACACATTTCAAAACGTTTCCTTTCACATGGTACCAAGAATATGCATATCCTTTCTGGAAACCTTTCAATATATAAGTTTAAACAGTATTTAAAAACAATTTAAATATAGTATATAGAAATGTTGTGGGACTATAGTAGATGAAGAATCAATATTTTTTTAGATTGAGTATTTATTGGGTCATTATGCATATTATGTATATTTGTAATAGTGTGTTATATGTGAAAGTGTGTTTGTATTATAAATTGTATTTTAATGTTAAGGACTCTTGGAAGATTAGTCCAAATGGGGACGAAAAGAGATCCTAATAAAATAAAATCAAAATCAAATCAAATCCTTGCTTCAGGGCCTGAGCTACAGGCAGTTAGAGATGGGTATGTCATTTTCGGCAAAATGTTTTTTTAAAAGGGGCGGATCCTTAATAAAGTACCATAACATTCATGATACCATATTATTTGAGGTGGTTGTCAAAATCAGGACAGAGTCTTGCACAGCTAATAGAGTGCCTTAAAATGCTAAATGGCATATATTATTATATTATTAAAATGCACTAATGTGTTGGGCTGCCTTGGTGGAGGAGGAAAATGAGGAGAGCGGTCCTTTCTCTCCAGAGCCAAGATTCAAGGACTAGCCTTTAATGAGGTAGTGGTGATAGAGAACGCCTGGCATGGAGAGGTGAAGGAGAGACTTACCTGCAGCACTCAGCACACAGGAGGTTCGCTACTCAAAGCTTAAGCTGATAACAGAAGAAGTTAATAGTGTCAAGAGGTCATAAGAAGATGTATTTTCTACCAGACAGAACTGCGGAAATCTTATAATCAGAAATATGGTGTAACATTAGCCAAGATGGAAAGTGCAGAAAAAGACAGGAAGGAAGTCAGCTTTAAGCACCAAAGTCAATTCCATGGCTTTTCACTGTTAGTGGACTGAAATATACTGCATCATCTGTTTCACAAACTAAATAGAGGAATGAGTCTTATAAATATACTGGGTAATCTCTTTATCTCTTTATCAAACTAAATAGAGGAATGAGTCTTATAAATATACTGGGTAATCTCTTTATCTCTTTATCAAACTAAATAGAGGAATGAGTCTTATAAATATACTGTAATCTCTTTATCTCTTTATCAAACTAAATAGAGGAATGAGTCTTATAAATATACTCTTTATCACTTTATCAAACTAAATAGAGGAATGAGTCTTATAAATATACTGGGTAATCTCTTTATCTCTTTATCAAACTAAATAGAGGAATGAGTCTTATAAATATACTGGGTAATCTCTTTATCACTTTATCAAACTAAATAGAGGAATGAGTCTTATAAATATACTGGGTAATCTCTTTATCACTTTATCAAACTAAATAGAGGAATGAGTCTTATAAATATACTGGGTAATCTCTTTATCTCTTTATCAAACTAAATAGAGGAATGAGTCTTATAAATATACTGGGTAATCTCTTTATCTCTTTATCAAACTAAATAGAGGAATGAGTCTTATAAATATACTGGGTAATCTCTTTATCACTTTATCAAACTAAATAGAGGAATGAGTCTTATAAATATACTGGGTAATCTCTTTATCTCTTTATCAAACTAAATAGAGGAATGAGTCTTATAAATATACTGGGTAATCTCTTTATCACTTTATCAAACTAAATAGAGGAATGAGTCTTATAAATATACTAGAGGAATGAGTAATCTCTTTATCATCTCTTTATCAAACTAAATAGAGGAATGAGTCTTATAAATATACTGGGTAATCTCTTTATCTCTTTATCAAACTAAATAGAGGAATGAGTCTTATAAATATACTGGGGAATGAGTCTTATAAATAATCTCTTTATCTCTTTATCAAACTAAATGAGTCTTATAAATATAGGTAATCTCTTTATCTCTTTATCAAACTAAAATGAGTCTTATAAATATCAAACTGGGTAATCTCTTTATCACTTTATCAAACTAAATAGAGGAATGAGTCTTATAAATATACTGGGTAATCTCTTTATAATCAAACTCTTTATCACTTTATCAAACTAAATAGAGGAATGAGTCTTATAAATATACTGGGTAATCTCTTTATCTCTTTATCAAACTAAATAGAGGAATGAGTCTTATAAATATACTGGGTAATCTCTTTATCACTTTATCAAACTAAATAGAGGAATGAGTCTTATAAATATACTGGGTAATCTCTTTATCTCTTTATCAAACTAAATAGAGGAATGAGTCTTATAAATATACTGGGTAATCTCTTTATCTCTTTATCAAACTAAATAGAGGAATGAGTCTTATAAATATACTGGGTAATCTCTTTATCTCTTTATCAAACTAAATAGAGGAATGAGTCTTATAAATATACTGGGTAATCTCTTTATCACTTTATCAAACTAAATAGAGGAATGAGTCTTATAAATATACTGGGTAATCTCTTTATCACTTTATCAAACTAAATAGAGGAATGAGTCTTATAAATATACTGGGTAATCTCTTTATCTCTTTATCAAACTAAATAGAGGAATGAGTCTTATAAATATACTGGGTAATCTCTTTATCACTTTATCAAACTAAATAGAGGAATGAGTCTTATAAATATACTGGGTAATCTCTTTATCTCTTTATCAAACTAAATAGAGGAATGAGTCTTATAAATATACTGGGTAATCTCTTTATCTCTTTATCAAACTAAATAGAGGAATGAGTCTTATAAATATACCGTGTAATCTCTTTATCACTTTATCAAACTAAATAGAGGAATGACTCTTATAAATATACTGGGTAATCTCTTTATAACTTTATCAAACTAAATAGAGGAATGAGTCTTATAAATATACTGGGTAATCTCTTTATCTCTTTATCAAACTAAATAGAGGAATTAGTCTTATAAATATAGAATCATATTATATCTAATGGTTACACTCCAGACTGAATAGAAACCAGGGAAATACCGACTAAGTCAAACCAAGTCTTTATTAATTTGTCATTTCAAAGTAAAAGGAAATGGCCTTGATTTGAGCCTGTTGAGAAACAGTCATACTATCTGAAAATTATTTTCATTTTTTAGAGTTTGTAGATTTTCTAGTGTAGTATTGACATCAACCAGTAAAGTAGTTAAGTTAGGTAATTCCTGAGTTTTTTTTCTAAACGGCAACCTATTCCCTATGTAGTGCACTACTTTTGACCAGAGCCCTATTCCCTATGTAGTGCACTACTTTTGACCAGGGTCCTATTCCCTATGTAGTGCACTACTTTTGACCAGGGCCCTATTCCCTATGTAGTGCACTACTTTTGACCAGGGCCCATAGGGTTGTGGTATGTGGACAGGCTCAAGTGTATTATGGGCCTGGGATTTACAGATATGTTGTCGGAAGCAGAATGGTCCAGTGGTCTGATGTGACTCGGGAACATTACTCCTGCAATTGAGTGTGGCTAAACATGGCCATCTAGTCATTAATCCACATTAAGATGTGTTGCCTAATGAGAAACATCTCTGGGTCGTTGAAGTGAAACATATTCCTGACTAGTTTAATAAAGCACGATTCCCTGTCAATGTTGTTTAAAGATTCCAGCCCTGAAGATAATGTTAGGTTCACTTTACACAGTTACGTTTGCATTTAAACACTCGCAGTGTTAGGGTGCACCAGTTAGAGTTGTATTAATAACGATATAGACCAGTTAGAGTTGTATTAATAACGATATAGATCAGTTAGAGTTGTATTAATAACGATATAGACCAGTTAGAGTTGTATTAATAACGATATAGATCAGTTAGAGTTGTGTTAATAACGATATAGAGTTCAGTAATAGACCAGTTAGAGTTGTGTTAATAAACGATATAGACCAGTTAGAGTTGTATTAATAATGATATAGACCATCAGTTTAATAAGTTGTAGAGTTGTATTAATAATGATATAGACCAGTTAGAGTTGTATTAATAACGATATAGACCAGTTAGAGTTGTATTAATAACGATATAGATCAGTTAGAGTTGTATTAATAACGATATAGACCAGTTAGAGTTGTATTAATAACGATATAGACCAGTTAGAGTTGTGTTAATAATGATATAGATCAGTTAGAGTTGTATTAATAACGATATAGATCAGTTAGAGTTGTATTAATAACGATATAGATCAGTTAGAGTTGTGTTAATAATGATATAGATCAGTTAGAGTTGTATTAATAACGATATAGATCAGTTAGAGTTGTGTTAATAACGATATAGATCAGTTAGAGTTGTGTTAATAACGATATAGATCAGTTAGAGTTGTGTTAATAACGATATAGATCAGTTAGAGTTGTGTTAATAACGATATAGATCAGTTAGAGTTGTGTTAATAATGATATAGATCAGTTAGAGTTGTGGTAATAACGATATAGATCAGTTAGAGTTGTGTTAATAATGATATAGATCAGTTAGAGTTGTGTTAATAACGATATAGATCAGTTAGAGTTGTGGTAATAACGATATAGATCAGTTAGAGTTGTGTTAATAATGATATAGATCAGTTAGAGTTGTGTTAATAACGATATAGATCAGTTAGAGTTGTGTTAATAACGATATAGATCAGTTAGAGTTGCATTAATAACGATATACATTTACATTTAAGTCATTTAGCAGACGCTCTTGTCCAGAGCGACTTACAAATTGGTGCATTCACCTTATGACATCCAGTAGAACAGCCACTTTACAATAGTGCATCTAAATCTTTTAAGGGGGGTGAGAAGGATTACTTTATCCTATCCTAGGTATTCCTTAAAGAGGTGGGTTTCAGGTGTCTCCGGAAGGTGGTGATTGACTCCGCTGTCCTGGCGTTGTGAGGGAGTTTGTTCCACCATTGGGGGCCAGAGCAGCGAACAGTTTTGACTGGGCTGAGCGGGAACTGTACTTCCTCAGTGGTAGGGAGGCGAGCAGGCCAGAGGTGGATGAACGCAGTGCCCTTGTTTGGGTGTAGGGCCTGATCAGAGCCTGGAGGTACTGAGGTGCCGTTCCCCTCACAGCTCCGTAGGCAAGCACAATGGTCTTGTAGCGGATGCGAGCTTCAACTGGAAGCCAGTGGAGAGAGCGGAGGAGCGGGGTGACGTGAGAGAACTTGGGAAGGTTGAACACCAGACGGGCTGCGGCGTTCTGGATGAGTTGTATATAGATCAGTTAGAGTTGTGTTAATAATGATATAGATCAGTTAGAGTTGTGGTAATAACGATATAGATCAGTTAGAGTTGTGGTAATAACGATATAGATCAGTTAGAGTTGTGTTAATAACGATATAGATCAGTTAGAGTTGTGGTAATAACGATATAGATCGGATAGAGTTGTTTTACTAGACCAATATAAATCAGTCAGTTAATATACCACTATGGTTGACTGCAACCAGTCCCTTTGCATGTAAACTTGCAAACTTTTGCTTTTAGGAATTGCAGTTGCCTTTCATCAATTTCAGCAAAGAGTTTATTAGTGTGTGGTCCACACCTTTACGTCTTTTAATGTAGACACTCCTGTCCTTAGAGATAATTACTGGTAGACAGACCAATAGGTTCAATGGTGAAATCAGATACTATGTCCAGATAGTAAGATGGTCACTACCAAATTACTGAAGTAATTAGACTTAACACATGTCTTCATTGGTATTCCCTGCACCTCTTGTCGTAACAAAATAACAATAACAAGCACCTATAGTGAATGGAATCTCAATACCAACACTCTTGGGCACAATGTAACAAAATACGTGTAGAACCTTAATGTATCTTGTCTTCTATGTTATTGTTGGTAAGTCTGAGAGCACTGTTGCACTGTTGTGGGCCAACTAGCCAGCATCCAGCAGCAAATACAATCCAGCAGCAGGTAGCATCCAGCAGCAAATAGAATCCAGCAGCAGGTAGAATCCAGCAGCAGGTAGAATCCAGCAGCAAGTAGAATCCAGCAGGAGGTAGAATCCAGCAGCAAGTAGAATCCAGCAGCAGGTAGAATCCAGCAGCAGGTAGAATCCAGCAGCAAGTAGAATCCAGCAGCAGGTAGAATCCAGCAGCAAGTAGAATCCAGCAGCAGGTAGAATCCAGCAGCATATAGAATCCAGCAGCAGGTAGAATCCAGCAGGAGGTAGAATCCAGCAGGAGGTAGAATCCAGCAGCAAATAGAATCCAGCAGCAGGTAGAATCCAGCAGCAGGTAGAATCCAGCAGCAGGTAGATTCCAGCAGCAGGTAGAATCCAGCAGCAGGTAGCATCCAGCAGCAAATAGAATCCAGCAGCAGGTAGAATCCAACAGGAAGTAGAATTCAGCAGCAGATAGAATCCAGCAGCAGGTAGAATCAGGCAGGAAGTAGAATGCACCACCAGGTAGAATCCAGCAGGAAGTAGATTCCAGCAGCAGGTAGAATCCAGCAGCAGGTAGCATCCAGCAGCAAATAGAATCCAGCAGCAGGTAGAATCCAGCAGGAAGTAGAATTCAGCAGCAGATAGAATCCAGCAGCAGGTAGAATCAGGCAGGAAGTAGAATGCACCACCAGGTAGAATCCAGCAGGAAGTAGATTCCAGCAGCAGGTAGAATCCAGCAGCAGGTAGCATCCAGCAGCAAATAGATTCCAGCAGCAGGTAGAATCCAGCTAGAAGTAGAATCCAGCAGCAGATAGAATCCAGCAGCAGGTAGAATCAGGCAGGAAGTAGAATCCAGCAACAGATAGAATCCAACAGCAGATAGAACCCAACAGCAGATAGAATCCAACAGCAGATAGAATCCAACAGCAGATAGAATCCAACAGCAGATAGAATCCATCAGCAGATAGAAGCCATCAGCAGATAGAATCCAACAGCAGATAGAATCCAACAGCAGATAGAATCCAACAGCAGATAGAATCCAACAGCAGATAGAATCCAACAGCAGATAGAATCCAACAGCAGATAGAATCCAACAGCAGATAGAATCCAACAGCAGATAGAATCCAACAGCAGATAGAATCCAACAGCAGATAGAATCCAACAGCAGATAGCAATAAAACCAATTCATCCATGTTTTGTACAGTTACCCATTCATTACAAGCTAAACTAAACCTTCATCCTTGAATAACCTTAAACTGTTTTTATATCTTCCTCTTGACTGTTTTTCTATAAACGGACCAATAACCATTGATTATGGTTGAGACTAATAAATGTTGAATTAAACTACATCGAAAAACATATTGACCGTACTTCAGGGTTACATTTTCATGTAGAGTGTACTCTAAGGATCCTCTGCATTTTGTGAGGCGGTCTGGTCCTTGTTAACTGTACTGTATAGAACTCGTCTAGATGGTGAGATTCAATTGTGCAACATATTAACAGGGTGACAGGCAGCGAGCCAGTATTTTGTAGCTATTGATTTTCAAGGGCACAGCACACACTGCTAAAAGGGAAAAATATTTCAGTTGAATGTCCCTGATACCTACCATTAACATGTCTATACAGTCTATGCAGGTGTATTCTGCTGAAACCAGTTACCTCCAGTGGAGAGGAATCTGCTGCAAAATGAAAAAATTATATTGGACTTTTTGTTACATGTTACCCCTGTGGAAATAAGAGTTTGTAATGGTAACATTTCATTTACAGCGATCCTTATTACAGTGTAATTACATGTGTACAGGGCTGGATTAATAGTAAAAGTAAACACATATCAAATGATAATACATAGATGCAGTATATATTCTACAGTATATACTTATTTTTTAGATATGTAGTATATATTATGTTCAATGTTATTTTATTGCAACCTCCAACCACAGGAGGATATAGGAGATGTCAACACGCGTTCAGAGCCTGCTGCTGCTCTGCTAATCATTAGATGAGGGAGGAGAGGAGGTAGAGGGCCCACGTGGGTAACTGGGGGGCCCTGTCTTGATTGGGTAACTGGGGGGCCCTGTCTTGATTGGGTAACTGATTAATAAAAATAAATAAACATTAACTGCATAACAAATACATGTGACTGGTCAAGCGTGTGAAGTCCGCGGCTGGACCCAAGAAGCAAAAAAAAAAAAAAAAACAATTCTCTTAATTATTTATTATTGTTAATGTTTTTATCTAACCACAGGAGCCCACACTCAATGTTTAAAATACACCAGAGACCATCATTTAGCTGCAGAGGTTCAATCATCACTAAAAAAACAACTGTGGATTAAATGTTATTGCAAGCGCATACAGGTAATTAGCGGAGGAAACACCAACATAAAGTGTCTTATAAGGGTGTTGGAGCACCAGGAGCTGTGAGAACAGCTTCAATGCACCGTGGCATAGTGTGTAGTGTGTACATAAGTGTGTAATAATAATATTTAGATATTTTATATGTGAATATTCAGTATGTAATATATACACATCACAAGCAATTAGCGATTTAAAATGTTTCTCTGACTCCATAAAGATAAGTGGCATATGCAAGAGACTACAGTTGAACCACGTCTAATCAACTGTTATGAGTTTCGCTGACTAAGATCAAGGAATGGTCATGAGAAACGAAATTCAACGCAATAATTATTTAGTAACTTTGTACAACGCTTAAGGCAATGCTGACGTTAACAAAGCATTACTCGAGGTATATAGATTCTAAGGTTAGGTTACAAGGCAAAGCATGGACCGAGAGATGCTTGCTAGGACAGAGGACTAAACGCCGAGAAAAGGATTGATCGTACAACCTTCCTCTGTGGTCTGAATACAGGATAAGAGGGAGAACAAGGGCATTTCATTCCATTTACAACATTTGAAGGTGATGCCGGAGGGAAGGCTGACATTTTATGGGCTCTTAACCAACTGTGCTATTTTGTTCGTTTTTTTGCATCGTTTGTAACTTATTTTGTACATAGTGTTGCTGCTACCGTCTCTTATTACCGAAAAGAGCTTCTGGACATCAAAACAGCGATTGCTCACCTCGAACTGGACAAATCATTTCCTTTAAACGAGTCGGACGAGATTTACTCCAGACACCCGACAAGGCATCCCCGTCATTCGCAGGAGAAAGAGACAGAGGAATCTCGGAAGGAGCTCGGGGTGCCTTGTAAGGATCCGGCAACAAGTGGCTAATATGCCTTTGCCATCGATACAATCGCTGGAAAATAAAGTGGACGAACTACAGGCATGTATATCCACACACAGAGATGCGTACAAAGCTCTCCCTTGCCCTCCATTTGACAAATCTGACCATAATTCTATCCTCCTGATTCCTTTTTACAAGCACAAATTAAAGCAGGACGTACCAGTGACTCGTTCAATAAAAAAGTGGTCAGATCAATTCAAAACAAATCAAATCAAATTGTATTTGCCACATATACATGGTTAGCAGATGTTAATGGTAGTGTAGTGAAATGCTTGTGCTTCTGGTTTCGATAGTGCAGCAATATCTAACAAGTAATCTAACAATTCCCCAACAACTTCCTAATACACACAAATCAAAAAGGGGTGAATGACAATATGTACATATAAATATATGGATGAGCGATGGCCGAGCTGTAACGGCTTTCTTTAGGTGAAGTAGAGGCGGACCAAAATGCAGCGTGGTGGTTATTCATGTACTTTAATTTATAAAGACACATGAGATAACTAACAAAAACAACAAACGTGAGAAAACCTAAAACAGTCCCATCTGGTGCAAACACAAAGACAGGAACAAGGACAATCACCCACAAAACCCAACACCAAACAGGCTACCTAAATATGGTTCCCAATCAGAGACAATGACGAACACCTGCCTCTGATTGAGAACCGTATCAGGCCAAACATAGAACGAGACAAACTAGACATGTAACATAGAATGCCCACTCAGCTCACACCCTGACCAACCAAAACATAGAAACATACAAAGCAAACTATGTTCAGGATGTGACAGTACCCCCCCCCAAGGTGCGGACTCCGGCCGCAAAACCTGAACCTATAGGGGAGGGTCTGGGTGGGCATCTGTCCACGGTGGCGGCTCTGGTGCTGGACGTGGCCCCCACTTCACCACAGTCTTAGTCCCCCACCTTGTCCGCTTCCGTGGCCTCCTAGCCACGGCGACCCTACTTGATGACCCCACTGGACTGAGGGGCAGCTCGGGACAGAGGGGCAGCTCGGGACAGAGGGGCAGCTCGGGACAGAGGGGCAGCTCGGGACAGAGGGGCCGCTGCTTGGGACAGAGGTGCAGCTGCTCGGGACAGAGGGGCAGCTGCTCGGGACAGAGGGGCAGCTGCTTGGGACTGAGGGGCTCTGGCGCCTCTGTGCTGAGGGGCTCTGCCGCCTCTGGGCTGAGGGGCTCTGGCGCCTCTGGGCTGAGGGACTCTGGCGGCTCCGTGCTGAGGGGCACTGGCGGCCCCTGGCTGACTGGCGGCACTGGCGGCCCCTGGCTGACTGGCGGCACTGGCGGCCCCTGGCTGACTGGTGGCACTAGCGGCCCCTGGCTGACTGGCGGCACTAGCGGCCCCTGGCTGACTGGCGGCACTAGCGGCCCCTGGCTGACTGGCGGCACTGGCGGCCTCTGGCTGACTGGCGGAACTGGTGACCCCTGGCTGACGGGCGGCTCAGGCGGCTCTGGGCAGACGGGTGGCTCAGGCGGCGCTGGGCAGACGGGTGGCTCAGGCAGGGCCGGGCAGACGGGTGGCTCAGGCTGCGCTGAGCAGACGGGTGGCTCAGACGGCGTTGGGCAGACGGGAAGCTCCGGCAACGCTGAGCAGACGAGAAGCTCCGGCAACGCTGGAGAGGAAGGCTCTGGCAGCGCTGGACTGAGTAGCTCTGGCGCCTCTGGACTGAGAGGCGGGAGACTCCGGCAGCGCTGGACAGGCGAGGCGCACTGTAGGCCTGATGCGTGGTGCTGGCACTGGTGGTACTGGGCCGAGGACACGCACAGGAAGCCTGGTGCGGGGAGCTGCCACAGGAGGGCTGGTGTGTGGAGGTGGTGACGGAGAGACCGGATCGTGCAGGCGCACTGGAGTTCTTGAGCACCGAGCCTGCCCAACCTTACCCGGTTGAATGGTCCCGGTCGCCCTGCCAGTGCGGCGAGGTGGAATAGCCCGCACTGGGCTATGCAGGCGAACCGGGGACACATTGAATGCCCACTCAGCTCACACCCTGACCAACCAAAACATAGAAACATACAAAGCAAACTATGGTCAGGGTGTGACACGAGCGGCATAGGCAAGGTACAATAGATGGTATAAGATACAGTATGTACATATGATATGAGTAACGTAAGATATGTAAACATTATTAAAGTGGCATTATTTAAAGTGGCATTGTTTAAAGTGACTAGTGGTCCATTTGTTAAAGTGGCCAGTGATTGAGTCTCCATGTAGGCAGCAGCCTCTCTGAGTTACTGATCACTGTTTAGCAGTCTGATGGCCTTGAGATAGAAGCTGTTCTTCAGTCTCTCATTCCCAGCTTTGATGCACCTGTACTGACCTCGTCTTCTGGATGGTAGCGGTGTGAACAGGCAGTGGCTCAGGTGGTTGTTGTCTTTGATGATCTTTTTGCCTTCTTGTGACATCGGGTGCTGTAGGTGTCCTGGAGGGCAGGTAGTTTTCCCCCAGTGATGTGTTGTGCAACCCCGCACCACCCTCTGGAGAGCCTTATGGTTGCGGGTGGAGCAGTTGCCATACCAGGCTGTGGTTGAAGAGGCATAGTTTGTCGTTGATGTGTACATCGAGGAACTTAATACCTTCCACTTTCTCCACTGTTGTCCTCTTCGACGTGGATATGGGGGTGTTCCCTCTGCTGTTTCCTGAAGTCCACAATCATCCCTTTTGTTTTGTTGATGTTGAGTGAGAGTTTGTTTTCCTGACACCTCACTCCGAGTGACCTCACCTCCTCCCTGTAGGCTGTCTCTTCATTGTTGGTAATAGAGCACACTACTGTTCATCTGCAAACTTGATGATTGAGTTGGAGGTGTGCATGGCCACTCAGTCGTGGGTGAACAGGGAGTACAGGAGGGAGCTGAGCACGCACCATTGTGGGGCCCCAGTGTTGAGAGTCAGCGAGGTGGAGATGTTGTTTCCTACCTTTACGACCTGGGGTGGCCCATCAGAAAGTCCAGGACCCAGTTGCACAGGCCTCAGAATAGAAATTGTAGACCTCCACAAGTCTGGTTCATCCTTGGGAGCAATTTCCAAATGCCTGAAGGTACCACGTTCATCTGTACAAACAATAGTACTCAAGTATAAACACCATGGGACCACACAGCCATCATACTGCTCAGGAAGGAGTTCTGTCTCCTAGAGATGAACGTACTTTGGTGCGAAAAGTGCAAATCAATCCCAGAACAACAGCAAAGGACCTTGTGAAGATGCTGGAGGAAACAGGTAAATGTATCTATATCGACAGTAAAAACAAGACCTATATCGACATAACCTGAAAGGCCGCTCAGCAAGGAACAAGCTTCTCCTCCAAAACCACCATAAATAATCGAGACTACGGTTTGCAACTGCACATGGGGACAAAGATTGTACTTTTTGGAGAAATGTCCTCTGGTCTGATGAAACAAAAATAGAACTGTTTGGCCATAATGACCCTCGTTATGTTTGGAGGAAAGAGGGGAGGCTTGCAAAGCCGAAGAACACCATCCCAACTGTGATGCATGGGGGTGGCAGCATCATGTTGTGGGGGTGCTTTGATGCAGGAGGGACTGGTGCACTTCACAAAATAGATGACATCATGAGGATAAGAAATGTATGTGGATATATTGAAGCAACTTCTCAAGACATCAGTCAGGAAGTTAAAGCTTGGTTGCTAATGGGTCTTCCAAATGGACAATGACCCCAAGCATACTTCCAAAGTTGTGGCAAAATGGCTTAACGACAACAAAGTCAAGGTATTGGAGTGGCCATCGCAAAGAACTGACCGTAATCCTATAGAAAATGTGTGGGCAGAACTGAAAAAGTGTGTGCGAGCAAAGAGGCCTACAAACCTGACTCAGTTACACCAGCTCTGTCAGGAGGAATGGGCCAAAATTCACCCAACTTATTGTGGGAAGCTTGTGGAAGGCTACCTGCAATGTTTGACCCAAGTTAATTTAAAGGCAATGCAACCAAATACTAACTGAATGTATGTAAACTTCTGACCCACTGGGAATGTGATGGAAAAAAAAAAAAAAAGCTGAAATAAATTATTCTCTCTACTATTATTCGGACATTTCACACTCTTAAAATTAAGTGGTGATCCTAACTGACGTAAAACAGGACATTTTTACTTGGATTAAATGTCAGGAATTGTGAAAAACTGAGTTTAAATGTATTTGGCTAAGGTGTATGTAAACTTCCGACTGTAACCTTGAAATTATACATGAAGGCGAAGAATGGAAGACGGCCTTTATCACCACTCGAGGGCACTACGAATATCTGGTCACGCCTTACGAACGCCCCCGCAGTCTTCCAATCCTTCATGAACGAGGTTTTCTAGGATATGATCAACCGCTTTCTCATCATCTACATTGATGACATCCTGATTTACTCCTAGGTCCCTGAAGGAACACACGGTTGACTAAGAAAAGAAAAGCAGAACCTGATTAAAACTGACTATCATCCCTGGTAAAAAAAAAAAAAAGGCTTGTCCAAAAGTCATTGACGAGCCTATGCATGCACGTTTGATATTTGCATAGAGAGACAATTAGAATCACGGGGATTGATCATCCTTAATAAGTTCCCCTTTGAAAATAATTCCTAACCTGCCAGCCGAATTCGATTGATTTCGTGCCACTGCATATTCCCTGGGGTGTATTTGTCCTCCATCGTCGTCTCATGAAACCTTTCCCCTCCTGATGATGGCATAATCTGAAATGACATTAGAATGAATACACATGGGGTGGATTAAGGTTACATTCAGGCAAATTTGTCATTACAAAACATATATTCCTATCCTACTGTTCTATGTGTTCGTTAAGATCTAAGAGACCTACTGTAGGTGATACCGGTGCAGAGAGCCTGCCCAGGGCAACTTACAGTATGTCTTTTAAAGGTGTCTCTGAGGGAATAAGTTAGACCTTACATCCATTTCCATTTCTGTTTACATGTACAGAGAACAAATGCTGTTGATTGAAGCATCCTCCCCCGGGTCCCTTTTATTCTGGAGGAGAATGTCTCCGGCTAATGACAACATGAGGTTAACAGCGGATTCTGAAATAATGTGCCATTTTCAGACGGACCTCCCCCTGTCCTTTCCATTTTCTTTGTGCCACTGGAACAACGCAGACAAGAGGAACTGATTCTGCACTGTGTCAACATGATGTGACTGCAGTCCTCACAATGTTTGTTGGCAATAGATGGGCCAGGGTGCCGAGGGAAATGAATTCCCTTTAAGTTGGTGCTGGAGGGGGGATGGAGAGAGACTGGTGACGGGGCTGGGGAGACGGGGCTGGGGAGACGGGGCTGGGGTGACGGGGCTGGGGAGACGGGGCTGGGGAGACGGGGCTGGGCAGACGGGGCTGGGGAGACGGGGCAGGGGGTGGGGCTGACGGGGCTGGGGAGACGGGGCTGGGGAGACGGGGCTGGGGAGACGGGGCTGGGGTGACGGGGCTGGGGAGACGGGGCTGGGCAGACGGGGCTGGGGAGACGGGGCAGGGGGAGACGGGGCTGGGGAGACGGGGCTGGGGAGACGGGGCTGGGGAGACGGGCTGGTGAGACGGGGCTGGAGTGACGGGGCTGGGGAGACGGGGCTGGGGAGACGGGGCTGGGGAGACGGGCTGGTGAGACGGGGCTGGGGAGACGGGCTGGAGTGACGGGGCTGGGGAGACGGGGCTGGGAGACGGGGCAGGGGAGACGGGGCTGGGAGACGGGACTGGGGAGACGGGGCTGGGGAGACGGGGCTGGGGAGACAGGGCTGGGGAGACGGGGCTGGTGAGACGGGGCTGGGGAGACGGGGCTGGAGTGACGGGGCTGGGGAGACGGGGCTGGGAGACGGGGCAGGGGAGACGGGGCTGGGAGACGGGGCAGGGGAGACGGGGCTGGGGGACGGGGCTGGGGAGACGGGGCTGGGTCTGGGGAGATGGAGCAGGGGGAAATGGGTCTTGGGCTGAGATAATGGTGTTACTTTTGAATCATTTTTACTTTATTTGGTAAATATTTTCTTAACTACATTCTTCAACTGCATTGTTGGTTATTAAAGGGCTTATAAAGTAAGCATTTCACAGTAAACTCCATACCTGTTGTATTTGGCGAATGTGAAAAATAAACTTTGATTTGATTTGACTTTTTACCTGGCACTAGGTCACTACTACTCCTTTGCCTCTGGTTAAAATGCACTACATAGGGAACCGGCTGGGACAGACCCATGGAATGAGAGTTACACTTTCAGCACTGGTTGTTGGAAATGGCAAGGCCACTAGTGGTCCCACACACTGTGATCTAAACAAAAGCTTCTAATTTCTGTTGGGATAACTAGTCACAAGTAGCATACATTTATTTCAAACATTTAGACAATTTTCATAAAACCCTCTTAGTCAGACCAGATTCTTTGGATAAGAGATACGAGTCATAACAATTAAGCAATCAATGCCAGATGCTTTCACAGCTGTAATCTCATCTAGAAACAGAGTGTGTTTAAATGAATAGGATTAATTGAATATCATAGCCTATACTAATACTGTCTCAATGGCTTTTGACGAAGGGAAATCAGCAATGAAAGTGATCATTTTAGAATAGAAATTAAATCGCAAAACTTTATGAGGGATTAGAATTACATCAATAATGGTAATTAAATGGCGATTATAATGAAAGAGATGACAATTGCAATGGACAGCAAATAGCATTATAATAAATGGCATGGTTGCTCTGGATGGTGGCAGACGAAGAACACAGCAATTATGTTATTGATCTTTGTCACTATGTACCGATGAGGCGGCGTCATTTTCACAGCCATATTCATAATGGTTCATATTCATGCTTTGGTGTTGCTGCATAGTCTTTGCATTTTTTTTTACACTATTCAATGTATTAGAATAACTTCAGTTTAATTGAGTTTGAACCCTTTAGCTGTCAAATATTTCACCTTTCCATTCTAAAACTACTGACAACTCAAATAAGACATTCCAATAGTTTTATGTTTATCTGGAAATTACAGAGCTCCACCAGGCGGTTGAAATGTCAAAACAGTGTTATATTATCTCCAACTAACCCCTCAAGAAGGACCATCTGTAACACATTTCAATTTCCGCACCTACTTGGAGAAAAGCATGTTTTTAAATCATTAATTGAGATGGATAGGGTCATCAAATTAACCTTAACACACATGGGTGTCCTTACCTCCTCCCTTTCTTCCATCCATCTTCCTTCCTTCCTTCCTCCCTTATTTTCAGATGAAACTTCTGAAGCAGTCATGGCTATTGCCAAAAATCTTTAAGTCGCTGCAGAACTAGTACACACATTATGCATCTTAATGGGGTTGAGCTGCGCCTCAAACAAAGGACAGAGCAGAGCTGTGACTCAAACAAAAGGACAGAGTAGAGCTGTGACTCAAACAAAAGGACAGAGTAGAGCTGTGACTCAAACAAAAGGACAGAGCCGAGCTGTGACTCAAACAAAAGGACAGAGCCGAGCTGTGACTCAAACAAAGGACAGAGTAGAGCTGTGACTCAAACAAAGGACAGAGCAGAGCTGTGACTCAAACAAAAGGACAGAGTAGAGCTGTGACTCAAACAAAAGGACAGAGTAGAGCTGTAACTCAAACAAAAGGACAGAGTAGAGCTGTGACTCAAACAAAAGGACAGAGCAGAGCTGTGACTCAAACAAAGGACAGAGCAGAGCTGTGACTCAAACAAAAGGACAGAGTAGAGCTGTGACTCAAACAAAAGGACAGAGCCGAGCTGTGACTCAAACAAAGGACAGAGTAGAGCTGTGACTCAAACAAAGGACAGAGCAGAGCTGTGACTCAAACAAAAGGACAGAGTAGAGCTGTGACTCAAACAAAAGGACAGAGTAGAGCTGTGACTCAAACAAAAGGACAGAGCAGAGCTGTGACTCAAACAAAAGGACAGAGTAGAGCTGTGACTCAAACAAAGGACAGCAGAGCTGTGACTTAAACAAAAGGACAGAGCAGAGCTGTGACTCAAACAAAAGGACAGAGTAGAGCTGTGACTCAAACAAAAGGACAGAGCAGAGCTGTGACTCAAACAAAGGACAGAGCAGAGCTGTGACTCAAACAAAAGGACAGAGTAGAGCTGTGACTCAAACAAAGGACAGAGCAGAGCTGTGACTCAAACAAAAGGACAGCGCAGAGCTGTGACTCAAACAAAAGGACAGAGTAGAGCTGTGACTCAAACAAAAGGACAGAGTAGAGCTGTGACTCAAACAAAGGACAGCGCAGAGCTGTGACTCAAACAAAAGGACAGAGTAGAGCTGTGACTCAAACAAAAGGACAGAGTAGAGCTGTGACTCAAACAAAAGGACAGAGTAGAGCTGTGACTCAAACAAAAGGACAGAGTAGAGCTGTGACTCAAACAAAAGGACAGAGTAGAGCTGTGACTCAAACAAAAGGACAGAGCAGAGCTGTGACTCAAACAAAAGGACAGAGTAGAGCTGTGACTCAAACAAAAGGACAGTGCAGAGCTGTGACTCAAACAAAGGACAGCAGAGCTGTGACTTAAACAAAAGGACAGAGTAGAGCTGTGACTCAAACAAAAGGACAGAGTAGAGCTGTGACTCAAACAAAAGGACAGAGTAGAGCTGTGACTCAAACAAAGGACAGCAGAGCTGTGACTTAAACAAAAGGACAGAGCAGAGCTGTGACTCAAACAAAAGGACAGAGCAGAGCTCTGAGAAGTTACATTGTGTGTCTGTTTTTATTGATTTGTCGAAGGCTTTTGACACCGTGGACCATGATGTGTTAGTGCAAAGGTTAAAATGTTGTGGAATTACTGGTCATGCTCTAGATTGGTTTATAAATTGCCTATCAAATCATACACAATGTGTAATGGCGGATGGTTGTAAATCTGAGTCCATAGAGGTGTGCTCAGGTGTTCCGCAAGGTTCTATTTTGGGACCACTGTTGTTCATTTTGTATATCAACAACATGAGGATCTTATTGAAACAGCGGATGTTCAATGCAAATTGCTTAAAAATCATACAATGTGATTTTCTGGAGTTTTGTTTTAGATTCCGTCTCTCATAGTTGAAGTGTACCTATGATAAAAATTACAGACCTCTACATGCTTTGTAAGTAGGAAAACCTGCAAAATCAGCAGTGTATCAAATGCTTGTTCTCCCCACTGTATATGCAGGCCTCATACCCTGAGAGAACTTGATTCAGTGTATCATGCAGCCCTCAGGTTCATTACAAATCAGAAATGTCTAACACATCATTAGGATCTCTACAGCGCTGTTGGCTGGTCGTCATTGACCTTGCGTAGGCTTAAACACTGGTATACACTGATTTATAAGGCTATGTTGGGTAAAATGCCATTTTCTCTCTGTTCTTTTTAAGTCAGTTCAGTAAATACATATCAATTACGGTCCCACTCTGATTTGCTTCGCCCAGTACCAAAACGTAGAACAGGTCATGGTAGAAATAGATTTAGTTACTAAGCACCGTGCACCGTGCTGAAATTCTCTCCTGAACATTTTAAAATTATCTAGTTTCGTTGGTGGAGTTTAAACACTTGATCAATGTATATATCATAGAAGAGTGTAATTGTTTTTAGGCCAGCTGTTTTTAGTCAAGATGTTTGTGTTTTTAATTGTAATATGTAATTGTTGTACTGTACGTGTGTTTATAGTTTTGTTTAATGTTGTGTTAGTGTATGTAAGTTGTTTTGTCTGAAACGTTGTTCCCCCTGCTGCTATTGGACCAGGTCTCTCTTGGAAAAGAGATGTTATCTCAATGAGAAAAACCTGTATAAATAAAGTCCAATTTAAAAATGACAAGATCCCTAAAATACTACTGGGAAGTGTAGGATGTATTATTTGCACATGAATACAGAGCCAAATATAAAAGTCACTATAGTTTCTGAAGTATAACAACAACAAAGAAGAAGCTGAATTAGAGGCACCAGACACCCCAGCAGTCAGTTTTAATTATAGATCATCTTACAAGCTATTCCACGTTTAATTGTTCAGGGAAGTAAAACGGATTCATCTATTGGGGCAAATTTCAATTGAAATGCAAGTTGGAGGATTCTGCCAGGAGACAAGCGGAGAAAATTGTCTTTAATTGTTTAATCCATATCAGTTATTCACCATATGGGAGGAATTACAGGTAGAATGTTGACGGGATAAACACCACTCATAAACAAGAGCCTCGGAGGTATAGCTATAGGTGTAGCTGGTTTGTGGTCTCTTTTAAGATCATTACGATCAATTTCTCTTTCCTGTTTTTTCTCTCTTTAGCCCCCTGTTAATAAGATATGCATGAGAATAAAACCTATTTTTACTGATCATCAGCCTTAATGTGGTGCTTTACTTATTTGCCGTGCTATTTTTTTGGTCTTCCCTTCGTATCCCTGTTACTGTCCCTCGTCAATCACCAAGAGCAAACAGTTATTCCTTTAAACGTCATTTTTTTTTGTTTCCAAAAAGGTTATATTTGGGTCTAATTACGTTCTGAAGTGGGATTTCAATTAGCTACATTCATTTAATAGCATTTTTTTCCCCTCAATATAATTGATTGGTTCTGAGTTATGTTCTGGCTGGGTTGGCAATTACCATACCATTCATCTCACCGTAATTACAGTCAATGATTCAATTGTGGCTTAAAGCTTCCATTTCCTTAAGGAATTAATTAATTTAAAGAACTTGTCATTTAATGTGTTAAGTCAAATGTCTAGTATTTCGTGGGATATTTCGGGACGGAAAAGGTTGTTTTCATGCCTGTACTGTACGTGTTATTGAATAAGAGCATCTGCTAAAGGGCATATATTACGACGCTGTCATTTACTGAGGCTAAAAGTGAACAGTGTCGTACAAGAGATTTGGGTTGGATATCTGAGAGTCAGAAATAGTTTGCCATACTCAAGGCCTTACGGTGAGGTGAGTAAAGTTGCATTGTTACCTACCTCATATTTTACCTATAGACCAGGACTCACTTCCATCCATCGGTTCAATCAAACTCATTTGTTAATAGAAATGGTCTGATCAAGTGCAGAAGAAGAAGCACTGCTTGATATTTCAAGGTCAGTTGGGAGGTATTTGAACCGGGAGGAGTCAGATGTATAGAGTAGCTGAATCTATGGCATAGAATAAAGAATGAGGCTTCTACAAGGTGCACATCAAACGTGAGAGTGAAATATGAATTGAAATGTTGGAGAAGATCATTACTTTGATTGGCCTTTGATCTTTTAAAGCTAACTGCAGAATTATTTATGCTGTTGAAATTTGAGTGTTTTTTTAGGATTGCAGGATTGCTGTCTTTTCCCTCTACACACCCAATAACCCCAACCCCAACCCTAACCCTAACCCTGACCCTGACCCTGACCCTGACCCTAACCATGACCATGACCCTAACCCTAACCCTAACCTAACCCTAACCTAACCCTAGCCCTAACCATGACCCTAACCCTAGCCCTAACCCTAGCCTTAACCCTAACCCTAACCTAACCCTAACCCTAGCCTAACCCTAACCCCAACCTAACCCTAACCCTAACCCTAACCCTAGCCTAGCCCTAGCCCTAACCCTAAGCCTAACCCTAGCCCTAGCCTAGCCTAACCCTAACCCTAACCCTAACCCTAGCCCTAACCCTAACCCTAACCCTTGCCCTAACCATAACCCTAACCCCTAACCTAACCTAACCTAACCCTAGCCCTAACCATAACCCTAGCCCTAACCCTAACCCTAACTCTAACCCTAACCCTAACCCTAACCCTAACCCTAGCCCTAACCCTAGCCCTAACCCTAACTCTAACTCTAGCGCTGGAAACTGAGAAGATGGCTGACGTTTTAGTTGTTCCTAACAGATTGTGTTATTATGTTAGTTTTTTGTGTTGTTTGTAAACCTTTTTTTAATTAATTATTTTACACATAATGTCGCTGCTAACATCTCTTATGACTGAAAATAACTCCTGGACATCAGAACATCGATTACACGAACTGGCAGAACCTTTTATTTCCTTTAACGAGTCCGACGAGCCCGACATCAACGCCATACTGCTTTCCCAGAAACAGGCGCAAATCCCCATCATTTGCGTGAAGAGACGACGGAGAAAAAGGGGGCAGAGGTCAGGCTGCATTCTGAGAATCTGTAGGTGATGGAATGAATCAAATAAATGAATACGATTCAATCTTCGTCCTGTATTGACACTTTGCCTGTTTGATGGTTTGTCGGAGGGCATAGCGGGATGTCTTATAAGGTTCCGGGTTAGAGTCCTGCTTCTTGAAAGCGGCAGCTCTAGCCTTTAGCTCAGTGCGAATGCTGCCTGTAATCCATAGCTTCTGGTTGGGGTATGTACGGTCACTGTGGGGAAGACGTCATCGATGCACTTATTGATGAAGCCAATGACTGATGTGGTAAACTCCTCAATGCCATAGGAAGAATCCTGTAACGTATTCCAGTCTTCGCTATCAAATCAGTCCTGTAGCTTAGCATCTGCTTCATTTGACCACCTTTTTTTGACGGAGTCACCATTGCTTCCCGCTTTAATTTTTGCTTGTAAGCAGGAATCAGGAGGATATAATTATGGTCAGATTTGCCAAATGGAGGGCGAGGGAGAGCTTTGTACGTGTCTCTGTGTGTGGAGGAAAGGTGGTCTAGAATTGTTTTCCCTCTGGTTGCACATTTAACATGCTGATTGAAATGAAGTAAAACAAAACTGATTTAAGTTTCCCTGCATTAAAGTCCCCGGCCACTCGTGTTTGCTTATGGCCTTATACAGCTCATTGACTGTGGTTTTAGTGCCAGCTTCGGTCTGCGGTGGTATGTAGACAGCTACGAAGAATACAGATGAAAACTCTCCAGGTAGATAGTGTGGTCTACAGCTTATCATGAGATACTCTGCCTCAGGTGAGCAAAATCTAGAGACTTCCTTAGATATCATGCTGTATAAATGCATAGGCCCCTGTGTGTTACCAGAGGCTGCTAATCTGTACATAACCCGCCAGCTGTATGTTCTTAACGTTGTCGTTCAGCCACGACTCGATGAAACAGAAGATGCACTCTGATCTCTTTCCGCAAAGTCTCCGCTTCCTTCTCCAGCGAATAACGGAGATCTGGGCCAGGTCGGGGGTGTTAAATCTCTACCGTCTGGCTCATTGGGTATCTGGGCCAGGTCGGGGGTGTTATATCTCTACCGTTTGGCTCATTGTGTATCTGGGCCAGGTCGGGGGTGTTATATCTCTACCGTCCAACTCATTGGGTATCTGGGCCAGGTCAGCTCTGTTATATCTCTACTGTCCAACTCATTGGGTATCTGGGCCAGGTCGGGGGTGTTATATCTCTACCGTCCGGCTCATTGTGTATCTGGGCCAGGTCGGGGGTGTTATATCTCTACCGTCCGGCTCATTGGGTATCTGGGCCAGGTCGGGGGTGTTATATCTCTACCGTCCGGCTCATTGGGTATCTGGGCCAGGTCGGGGGTGTTATATCTCTACCGTCCAACTCATTGGGTATCTGGGCCAGGTCGGGGGTGTTATATCTCTACCGTCCAACTCATTGGGGATCTGGGCCAGGTCGGGGGTGATATATCTCTACCGTCCAACTCATTGGGTATCTGGGCCAGGTCGGGGGTGTTATATCTCTACCGTCCGGCTCATTGGGTATCAGGGCCAGGTCGGTGGTGTTATATCTCTACCGTCCGGCTCATTGGGTATCTGGGCCAGGTCGGTGGTGTTATATCTCTACTGTCCAACTCATTGGGTATCTGGGCCAGGTCGGGGGTGATATATCTCTACCGTCCAACTCATTGGGTATCTGGGCCAGGTCGGGGGTGTTATATCTCTACTGTCCAACTCATTGGGTATCTGGGCCAGGTCGGGGGTGTTATATCTCTACCGTCCAACTCATTGTGTATCTGGGCCAGGTCGGGGGTGTTATATCTCTACCGTCCAACTCATTGAAGAAGAACTCTTTGTCCAGTTTGAGATAAGCAATCTCAGTTCTGATGTCCAGAAGCTCTTTTCGGTCATAAGAGACGGTAGCAGCAACATTATGTACAAAACGACAACGCGAAAAAACAAACAAAATTGCATGGTTGTTTAAGGTCCGATGATACGGCAACCTTCCCCTCCGGAGAATCTACTGTACACATTGGGGTTGGTTCCTCCCTATACAATAGGAATCTACTGTACACATTGGGGTTGGTTCCTCCCTATACAATAGGAATCTACTGTACACATTGGGGTTGGTTCCTCCCTATACAATAGGAATCTACTGTACACATTGGGGTTGGTTCCTCCCTATACAATAGGAATCTACTGTACACATTGGGGTTGGTTTCCTCCCTATACAATAGGAATCTACTGTACACATTGGGGTTGGTTCCTCCCTATACAATAGGAATCTACTGTACACATTGGGGTTGGTTTCCTCCCTATACAATAGGAATCTACTGTACACATTGGGGTTGGTTCCTCCCTATACAATAGGAATCTACTGTACACATTGGGGTTGGTTCCTCCCTATACAATAGGAATCTACTGTACACATTGGGGTTGGTTCCTCCCTATACAATAGGAATCTACTGTACACATTGGGGTTGGTTCCTCCCTATACAATAGGAATCTACTGTACACATTGGGGTTGGTTCCTCCCTATACAATAGGAATCTATTGTACACATTGGGGTTGGTTCCCCCCTATACAATAGGAATCTACTGTACACATTGGGGTTGGTTTCCTCCCTATACAATAGGAATCTACTGTACACATTGGGGTTGGTTCCTCCCTATACAATAGGAATCTACTGTACACATTGGGGTTGGTTTCCTCCCTATACAATAGGAATCTACTGTACACATTGGGGTTGGTTCCCCCCTATACAATAGGAATCTACTGTACACATTGGGGTTGGTTTCCTCCCTATACAATAGGAATCTACTGTACACATTGGGGTTGGTTCCCCCTATACAATAGGAATCTACTGTACACATTGGGGTTGGTTCCTCCCTATACAATAGGAATCTATACAATAGGAATCTACTGTACACATTGGGGTTGGTTCCTCCCTATACAATAGGAATCTACTGTACACATTGGGGTTGGTTCCTCCCTATACAATAGGAATCTACTGTACACATTGGGGTTGGTTCCCTCCCTATACAATAGGAATCTACTGTACACATTGGGGTTGGTTCCTCCCTATACAATAGGAATCTACTGTACACATTGGGGTTGGTTCCTCCCTATACAATAGGAATCTACTGTACACATTGGGGTTGGTTCCTCCCTATACAATAGGAATCTACTGTACACATTGGGGTTGGTTTCCTCCCTATACAATAGGAATCTACTGTACACATTGGGGTTGGTTTCCTCCTATACAATAGGAATCTACTGTACACATTGGGGTTGGTTCCCCCTATACAATAGGAATCTACTGTACACATTGGGGTTGGTTCCCCCCTATACAATAGGAATCTACTGTACACATTGGGGTTGGTTCCTCCCTATACAATAGGAATCTACTGTACACATTGGGGTTGGTTTCCTCCCTATACAATAGGAATCTACTGTACACATTGGGGTTGGTTCCTCCCTATACAATAGGAATCTACTGTACACATTGGGGTTGGTTTCCTCCCTATACAATAGGAATCTACTGTACACATTGGGGTTGGTTCCTCCCTATACAATAGGAATCTACTGTACACATTGGGGTTGGTTCCTCCCTATACAATAGGAATCTACTGTACACATTGGGGTTGGTTTCCTCCCTATACAATAGGAATCTACTGTACACATTGGGGTTGGTTTCCTCCCTATACAATAGGAATCTACTGTACACATTGGGGTTGGTTTCCTCCCTATACAATAGGAATCTACTGTACACATTGGGGTTGGTTCCCCCCTATACAATAGGAATCTACTGTACACATTGGGGTTGGTTCCTCCCTATACAATAGGAATCTACTGTACACATTGGGGTTGGTTCCCCCCTATACAATAGGAATCTACTGTACACATTGGGGTTGGTTTCCTCCCTATACAATAGGAATCTACTGTACACATTGGGGTTGGTTCCCCCTATACAATAGGAATCTACTGTACACATTGGGGTTGGTTCCTCCCTATACAATAGGAATCTACTGTACACATTGGGGTTGGTTCCCCCCTATACAATAGGAATCTACTGTACACATTGGGGTTGGTTCCTCCCTATACAATAGGAATCTACTGTACACATTGGGGTTGGTTTCCTCCCTATACAATAGGAATCTACTGTACACATTGGGGTTGGTTCCCCCTATACAATAGGAATCTACTGTACACATTGGGGTTGGTTCCTCCCTATACAATAGGAATCTACTGTACACATTGGGGTTGGTTCCTCCCTATACAATAGGAATCTACTGTACACATTGGGGTTGGTTTCAATAGGAATCTACTGTACACTCCCTATACAATAGGAATCTACTGTACACATTGGGGTTGGTTCCCCTGTACACATTGGGGTTGGTTCCTCCTTTATACAATACAATAGGAATCTACTGTACACATTGGGGTTGGTTCCTCCCTATACAATAGGAATCTACTGTACACATTGGGGTTGGTTTCCCCTATACAATAGGAATCTACTGTACACATTGGGGTTGGTTCCTCCCTATACAATAGGAATCTACTGTACACATTGGGGTTGGTTCCCCCTATACAATACACAGGAATCTACTGTACACATTGGGGTTGGTTCCTCCCTATACAATAGGAATCTACTGTACACATTGGGGTTGGTTTCCCCCATACAATAGGAATCTACTGTACACATTGGGGTTGGTTCCTCCTATACAATAGGAATCTACTGTACACATTGGGGTTGGTTCCCCCCTATACAATAGGAATCTACTGTACACATTGGGGTTGGTTCCTCCCTATACAATAGGAATCTACTGTACACATTGGGGTTGGTTGGTTTCCTCCCTATACAATAGGAATCTATTGTACACATTGGGGTTGGTTCCCCCCTATACAATAGGAATCTACTGTACACATTGGGGTTGGTTCCTCCCTATACAATAGGAATCTACTGTACACATTGGGGTTGGTTCCTCCCTATACAATAGGAATCTACTGTACACATTGGGGTTGGTTCCTCCCTATACAATAGGAATCTACTGTACACATTGGGGTTGGTTCCTCCCTATACAATAGGAATCTACTGTACACATTGGGGTTGGTTTCCTCCCTATACAATAGGAATCTACTGTACACATTGGGGTTGGTTTCCTCCCTATACAATAGGAATCTACTGTACACATTGGGGTTGGTTCCTCCCTATACAATAGGAATCTACTGTACACATTGGGGTTGGTTCCTCCCTATACAATAGGAATCTACTGTACACATTGGGGTTGGTTTCCTCCCTATACAATAGGAATCTACTGTACACATTGGGGTTGGTTTCCTCCCTATACAATAGGAATCTACTGTACACATTGGGGTTGGTTTCCTCCCTATACAATAGGAATCTACTGTACACATTGGGGTTGGTTCCCCCCTATACAATAGGAATCTACTGTACACATTGGGGTTGGTTTCCTCCCTATACAATAGGAATCTATTGTACACATTGGGGTTGGTTTCCTCCCTATACAATATGAATCTACTGTACACATTGGGGTTGGTTTCCTCCCTATACAATAGGAATCTACTGTACACATTGGGGTTGGTTTCCTCCCATACCATATGAAGCCCTTGGGACCTTAGAGACTAAAAAGTTGTAATTTGATTTTTTTAGTAACAATATAAGATCAATTTCCTAATTCAAATGGAACACTATGAGACAACAGTCATGCTCACGCAAGCTTGCTACAAGATAAAATATGTCTGACATTTTAGTTAGCCTACCTTAGAGACAATAACATGATGGGCTTTTTTTTTACTAAACCAAACAGGATCCATTGCTGATCTCCACTCTCCTCTATTCTCTCGACTAAAAGAGCCGCCACAGAGGGCTCTGTTTGATATCACCCATTCTAGGCTGCGTCCTTAGAAAGGTCACAGGCATCAAAAAAATAAGAGGAATGAGCCAGGAGGGTTTTAAAGTTGTATTAATGAGGACCCCCCTCACCGGCGCAACTCTTAGAGGTCAGCCCATCACCTAAAATGATAAAGATATATCACGGTGGATAGGGCCTGGGCTAGTATGGTCTCAAACCCTCCTTCTCTTTTCTCCCATGGCTCTGCTCTTATGAAAGCAACCCCTGTCAAGGGTCCCTGGGTGGATGAAAGCTACCCTCCCCCCTCCTCCTCCACCTCCACTGTTGCAAAACCTCAGAAATATTCTTGGTGGTAGTGTCAGTAAATAAGGTATCCAATACATTTTGTATTTTTTAAGAGACATGCGCTGCTACATTATCCTACACCTTCTCTGAAGAGGTGAAATATGTGAGATTGGGAAACTGCTTAAGATGACACGATTGCCTTATTTGGTGCAATACTTTGGAGGGGAAGGGTATTTGGAGGCGTTGTAGTACTTGGCAGGGAGGTGTAAACTGTCTGCAGGTGAGCTGTATATATGCATGACCTTGAAATGCAGCTGATCTAACGTCACAAAAAGGTGCTTTAAAAAAAAAAACCTTTACACTACATCGTACTTTGTTATATTCATCAATATATGTTATATACAATATGCTATACAGACAGCTTGTGCATAACTCTATACATGCAGTCTCTATACATGCAGTCTCTATACCCGCAGTCTCTATACCCGCAGTCTCTATACCCACAGTCTCAGTACATGCAGTCTCTGTACATGCAGTCTCTGTACATAGAGTTTCTATAGATCCAGTCTATATACATGCAGTCTCTATACATACAGTCTCTATACCTGCAGTCTCTATACATGCAGTCTCTATACCCGCAGTCTCTATACCCACAGTCTCTGTACATGCAGTCTCTGTATATGCAGTCTCTATACATGCAGTCTCTATACCCTCAGTCTCTGTGCATGCAGTCTCTGTACATACAGTCTCTATACATGCAGTCTCTATACATGCAGTCTCTATACATGCAGTCTCTATACATGCAGTCTCTATACATGCATCTCTAATCATGCAGTCTCTATACATGCAGTCTCTATACATGAACCTCTGCACATGCAGTCCATACCCACAGTCTCTATACATGCAGTCTCTATACATGCGGTCTATACCCGCAGTCTATATACATGCATCTCTATAAATGCAGTCTCTACATGCAGTCTACATATGCAGTCTCTATACCCGCTGTCTCTATACATGCAGTCTCTATACCCACAGTCTCTGTACATGCAGTCTCTATACTCGCAGTCTCTGTACATGCGGTCTCTGTACTTGCAGTCTCTGTACATGAAGTCTCTATTTATGCAGTCTCTATACATGCTGCCTCTATACATGCAGTCTATACATGCAGTCTCTATACATGAATCTCTATACATGAATCTCTATACATGCTGCCTCTATACATGCAGTCTATACATGCAGTCTCTATACATGAATCTCTATACATGAATCTCTATACATGCTGCCTCTATACATGCAGTCTATACATGCAGTCTCTATACATGAATCTCTATACATTAATCTCTATACATGCGGGCTATTCCTGCAGTCTCTATACATGGAGTCTCTATAGCCACAGTCTCTATACATGCATCTCTATGCATGCAGTCTCTATCCATGCATCTCTATGCGTGCGGTCTCTATACCCGCAGTCCATATACATTCATCTCTATACATGCAGTCTATATATGTAGTCTCCATACATGCAGTCTCTACATGCTGTCTACATATGCAGTCTCTATACATGCAGTCTCTACATGCAGTCTATATATGCAGTCTCTATACATGCTGTCTATATATGCAGTCTATTCATGCAGTTTATACATGCAGTCTCTACATGCAGTCTACATATGCAGTCTCTATGCATGCAGTCTCTACATGCAGTCTACATATGCAGTCTCTATGCATGCAGTCTCTACATGCAGTCTACATATGCAGTCTCTATACATGCAGTCTCTACATGCAGTCTATATATGCAGTCTCTATACATGCTGTCTATATATGCAGTCTATTCATGCAGTTTATACATGCAGTCTCTATACATGCAGTCTCTATACATGCAGTATCTATATGCAGTCTGTAAATGAAGTCTCTATACATGCAGTCTGTACATGCAGTATATAACTTATAGACATGCAGTCTACAAGCCGAACATTCATGATCCTTTTAGTTGCAGAATCAACTTAAAGTACTGGCCTAGGTAAAGTACCGGCCTATGCTTCCTGTCTGTGCATGAGGCTATTTAAAACAAGTCTTGTTCTGGTCATAATAAGCCAACATTCAGCAATGTATAGGCGGCAATACAAAGATGTCTTTATTTTGTTTGAGGTTAACACCCCATGTGTCCAAGAAAAAAAAATATGGCTGTTGACATGGCAACCATTAAAGCTGAATAGCTGTGTTCCGGCATGGTGTTTTTGTGTGTGTGTGTGTGATAGCAGTTTTAGAAATAATTCCATCAGAAACTGTTGTGTCCAGAAGATTTTTCGTCTCAGGGGCACAGAGGGGAAAACAAGTGATTTTCCACACAGCAACAACGGGCTACCTTGTAGATACTCATTCATGTTATTTTTCTTCTTGGGATTTAAATTGTGAACAAAATAAGACCTGAATGTCAAGGATCTTGTTACTCAGGGGTCTCTGCCAAGATGTCATATGTTCAGGATGCCCCCACCCCCCCAAAACAAAAGACAGCCGTTCGACACAAACATCTCATTCAAGTAATTCAGGGCGAGATGATTAGTTGACAAGTTGAATCAGGTGTTCTTGTCCAGGATTGCAATAAAATGATGTACTGTTGTGGGGTACTGGAGGACCACGGGTTGGAAACAGTATAGAACCCTCTCCAAATGTTCTATAAAGAATCGTTAAAAAAATATTCGATATAACACCAAACAAGTGTTCCCGCTATGGTTACAACCCTTTTTTTTGGAGGGCTATATAAAATAGTTTTGTTATTGTCATTTATTGAACTTTTGTAGAGAATGGTTCCTTTAAAAAGCTTTCTCTATCTAAAAAGTTATTTGTAGAATCACAAGGTTTCTCTTTTATTTTGGTTTAATAGCCATAATATACTGTTACATTTTCCAATTGGTTTTATTATTGTCTTTATTAACAAGTTGCATCAGGTGTGCTAGGTCTGGAATGACTGAGGGTCCCTGAGGAGTGAATTACGAACGACTAACTTAGTCAACCGTTCTCAATTGACACAAGGCCGTACATGAGTCTTTCACAAGACACCGTAACGAGCCATAGTAGTATACACTGAGTATACCAGACTCCTTTTGCCTTCAGAACAATTCATTCGGGGCATGGTGTCAAAAGCGTTCCACAGGGATGCTGGCTCATGTTGACTCCAATGCTTCCCACGTTTGTGTCAAGTTGACTGGATTGCTTTGGGTGGTGGACTATTCTTGATACACACGGGAAACTGTTAAGTGTTATAAATTCCCAGAAGTGTTGCATTTCTTGACACAAACCTGGTGCGCCTGGCCCCTACAACCATACCCCGTTCAAAGGCACTTCATGTGGCGCAGTGCTCTAAGGCATTGCATCTCAGTGCTAGAGGTGTCACTACAGACCCGAGTTCGATTCTAGGCTCTATCACAACCGGCTGTGATTGGGAGTCCCATAGGTTGGATTGTCCGGGTTAGGGTTTGGCCGGGGTAGGCCGTAATTGTACATAATAATTTATTCTTGACTGACTTGCCTAGTTAAATAAAGGTACAATTAATGAACAGAATGGCACACATGCACAATCCATGTCGTAATTGTTTCAAGGTTTTAAAAATCCTTCTTTGACCTGTCTCCTCCCCTTCCTCTACACTGATTGAGGTGGATTTAACATCAACAAGGGATCATAGCGTTCACCTGGATTCACCTGGTCAGTCTATGTCATGGAAAGAGCAGGTGTTCTTAATGTTTTGTACACTCAGTGTATAACATGTAATAGCATATTACAGCAGATTCGATTAACTGGAATGACACTCTCAGACACGCCTTATATTATAATTACCACTAATTAAGGAAATAACCCCTTTTTTTGTTTAACTGCAAAGAATCATTGACACGCTCAGTGTGAATCCACATAGAATCATCACCTTTCCTAAAGTGCCCTCGAGGAACGCAAATGTTTTTCGTGTGTAAGACTTCAACTTAATAGGAATACACGGGCCGACATTACGGTGACCGCGTTAGCATGTGCACAGTATTAAAGGATAGTAGCTCATATCCCGCTTTAGGTGTTCTTCCGGATAAGCCGTTTACATGCATCTTTGATATCCCGCTCACGAATATCTGAATGTGTGCATGAATAAACAGAATATCCCTCATTCGGGCTCATATGGAATATTATCTGAAATACAGATACTGACTGTGGGGCTATAACAAGGGGTCCATGGGACACATATTAGCTTGATGATCTAACACACTCCTTCAAATTAAAACGGTAGTTTCAATTTCTGAAGATTTACATTTTATGATCCAGTCATTTAAATTGAAGGAGAGACAATTGTTTTCAATGTACAAAATCCTGATTTTCTACAATGTACTGTTTTTATGTTTTAAATATAGTTTTTCAAATTGTAACAATTTACCTCTTCCTTTGAAAAGGAAAATATTGCCGTTGCTGATGGAAATTGCGTGATTTCTAAGTTTGTAGATCAAGAGGAAGGTGGATGCTACCACATCAGTTCAGGGGGAGATGAACCTACACCTTGCTGTGGATGCTACCACTTTGGTTCAGGGGGAGATTAACCTACACCTTGCTGTGGGTGCTACCACTTTGGTTCAGGGGGAGATGAACCTACACCTTGCTGTGGATGCTACCACTTTGGTTCAGTGGGGAGATGAACCTACACCTTGCTGTGGATGCTACCACTTTGGTTCAGTGGGGAGATGAACCTACATCTTGCTGTGGATGCTACCACTTTGGTTCAGGGGGAGATGAACCTACATCTTGCTGTGGATGCTACCACTTTGGTTCAGTGGGGAGATTAACCTACACCTTGCTGTGGATGCTACCACTTTGGTTCAGTGGGGAGATGAACCTAAACCTTGCTGTGGATGCTACCACTTTGGTTCAGTGGGGAGATGAACCAACACCTTGCTGTGGATGCTACCACTTCAGTTCAGGGGGAGATGATCCTACACCTTGCTGTGGATGCTACCACTTTGGTTCAGTGGGGAGATTAACCTACACATTGCTGTGGATGCTACCACTTTGGTTCAGTGGGGAGATTAACCTACACCTTGCTGTGGATGCTACCACTTTGGTTCAGTGGGGAGATGAACCTAAACCTGGCTGTGGATGCTACCACTTTGGTTCAGTGGGGAGATGAACCAACACCTTGCTGTGGATGCTACCACTTCAGTTCAGGGGGAGATGAACCAACACCTTGCTGTGGATGCTACCACTTCAGTTCAGGGGGAGATGATCCTACACCTTGCTGTGGATGCTACCACTTCAGTTCAGGGGGAGATGAACCTACACCTTGCTGTGGATGCTACCACTTCAGTTCAGGGGGAGATGAACCTACACCTTGCTGTGGATGCTACCACTTCAGTTCAGGGGGAGATTAACCTACACCTTGCTGTGGATGCTACCACTTCAGTTCAGGGGGAGATGAACCAACACCTTGCTGTGGATGCTACCACTTTAGTTCAGGGGGAGATGAACCAACACCTTGCTGTGGATGCTACCACTTCAGTTCAGGGGGAGATGAACCAACACCTTGCTGTGGATTCTACCACTTCAGTTCAGGGGGAGATGAACCAACACCTTGCTGTGGATGCTACCACTTCAGTTCAGGGGGAGATGAACCAACACCTTGCTGTGGATGCTACCACTTTGGTTCAGTGGGGAGATGAACCTACACCTTGCTGTGGATGCTACCACTTCAGTTCAGGGGGAGATTAACCTACACCTTGCTGTGGATGCTACCACTTTGGTTAAGTGGGGAGATGAACCTACACCTTGCTGTGGATGCTACCACTTTGGTTCAGTGGGGAGATGAACCTAAACCTTGCTGTGGATGCTACCACTTCAGTTCAGGGGGAGATGATCCTACACCTTGCTGTGGATGCTACCACGTTGGTTCACGGGGAGATGAACCAACACCTTGCTGTGGATGCTACCACTTCAGTTCAGGGGGAGATGAACCAACACCTTGCTGTGGTCCTTGGAGGTGGTCACACAGGCACACACACATACATACACACACACACACACACACACACACACACACACACACACACACACACACACACACACACACACACACACACACACACACACACACACACACACACACACACACACACACACACACACACACACACACACACACACCCTCAAAGCAATGCTATACCATTGCATTGCCAGGAGTTAACTGTTTTGGTGATGTCACTGACTGCAAAGACGTTGCGTGCATAATGCACTGATTACTTTGAGAAGGACTGCCCCTGAACTCTTGTGATGGAAAACGTGCAGCTTGCATAGCCACAGGGCATGTGTGTGTTAGAGTGAGTGTGAGTGTGAGTGTGTGAGAGAGAGAGAGAGAGAGAGAGAGAGAGAGAGAGAGAGAGAGAGAGAGAGAGAGAGAGAGAGAGAGAGAGAGAGAGAGAGAGAGAGAGAGAGAGATTTCTCATCCTAAAGACCCCATTAATTTACCTCTTTGGTTGAGTGGTCTCATCCAAATGTCTCTCTCTCTCAATGTGCCTCCCTCCCTGTAACTGTAATAGTAGTATATGCTTGAAGCACGTGCTTAGCAATCACTGTAGTTTCTCTGTTTCTCTAACCCCACCAATATTCCAGCGAAACATTATCAAAGGATACAAGGCGATGTCATAAATTGAATAAAAATAATAATATCAAAATATCCTAAGACATTGAAACTCAGTTGATATTTTAAAATTGTATGAGTGGATCAGAAAATTGAAACATTGAAACATTGAAAGTAATGTTGTATTATGTAACTTGAATGATCGTATGAGATCATTGGATTGAACAGTGATACCCTAAGGCCCTAATATAATATTAACTAATGCAGAATTATGCATTTCTTGCAGTAAAAGGATACAACAAATGTACATTTTGTCCCGGCAACAGGAGTGGAGACATATAACTTATTTATTGTGAATGAGCGTGTAATGTCATGTGTTATCGTTGACAGGTTTATGCAAACAGACAGCATTTAAACCACATCAAATATGTCCCCAAGTCTAACTGTAGATCAGAAACGTGTGTCGTCATTTTCTCAGCCTGTCATTCCCTTAAAACCGTTCAAACTGATGACATTTTTCCATTTTTCCACTTTTGTTTTTGTAGTTATTGCATTTTCTCCCCGGTCCCTAAACGAAACAGACAACTTTACAGGAGTTAATTAATGAAATGACTAATTAATTCCTTCTATCGATGTAAAACGTTATTCTGGTGAGCGCTACTTTATTTAGTCTTCAGGGGCAACAAGTTATGACAGAAGGAAAGCTGAATGTATTTAACTATAGTCGACAAACTATGAAATGTCAGTAATTATAAAACCGTAACATGTCGGAAAACAAGGGTGAAGGAAGCCAGTATTCAGGTCAGCAAATTCAGTATCAGTATCAGCAAAATCAGCATCAGTATCAGCAAAATCAGCATCAGTATCAGCAAAATCAGCATCAGTATCAGCAAAATCACCATCAGTATCAGCAAAATCAGCATCAGTATCAGCAAAATCACCATCAGTATCAGCAAAATCAGCATCAGTATCAGCAAAATCAGCATCAGTATCAGCAAAATCAGCATCAGTATCAGCAAAATCAGCATCAGTATCAGCAAAATCAGCATCAGTATCAGCAAAATCAGCATCAGTATCAGCAAAATCAGCATCAGTAGCAGCAAAATCAGCATCAGTATCAGCAAAATCAGCATCAGTATCAGGAAAATCAGCATCAGTATCAGCAAAATAAATAATGATTATTTGAAGTCATTTGTTTGACAATCAGATGAAAACAGCATAGCACACAACACCAATGATATGTGAAACTGAGCCTTTGCTGACCGCAAAAAAAACAACATTTACATTTACATTTAACAACAACAGTAAACGAGATAAGATGTTTACAAATGCTACAGTATCCCGTCTAAAATCAGCATATTCCAGGGATTTTATCTGCATTTCTGATAACCTGGGATACAAGCTTTTTTTCGGGTTATTGTAAACAAGATATGATGTATATATATCTTTCAACTAAAATCGGAATATTTGACTATCCCAAATAATAATGGGATATTGGTGTGCATGTAAATGTGGTGTCATTTCCACTCTGTGAATTCAGAGAATAGAAAATACACTTCAAATGTATTGACAGCAGGTGTTTCCCTAAAGCAGATTCTCAGCTATAAAGATAAAACCACAAGATAAAACAATCAGGTGGTTACAAATACTTGCAATAAACTTCTGAAGTCAGAATGAATGAGATTTAATCACCAGACGGTGGTAGATAATGGCAAGGACTGAGTAGCCTACTTGAAATGGGGACTTAACAACTGATTTGGCACTGATACCTGCAAGTCTGGCGATTGTCAGTTCGCTTAGCATCATGGCTGCCAGTGAAAATAGGGTTCACCTCGTAGAAGAGCAGCCAAAACAGGACATACGGTCTCTAAATGTTAACTTTCCTAAAGGAGTCATTCAAAAACAGTAACAGCAAGTATCCATGGGGAAATACCTTAGGATTAGAGGGGCAGAAAGATTGAGAAAGTAATTTGAAAAATAATGGGCTTTTTAATGACTAAACCTATGGGACACCCAGATGTGTTCTTTGTTAATTTTCACTAGTGTAATGTAAAATTCCATCTACTTAATTACTCTAGGACACACAAAGCAACTGGTTTTAACGAAGCAATTATGGGCGCAGCCACTAACATAGCACCATGCACAGCTAACGTACATAAATACGTCCCTCCTTGATGAAACACTGGTGCTTTTTGACAAATAACTTATCAAGGCTTTCATGTTATATAACCAATAAGAATAAACCCATAGTTCTTAGGCTCCAGAGGCCTTCGGTTCACTGGAACATCTATATGACCTTATTGCAGTTTGGGGAATGTATTTTAGCTAATTTTGGATTACTATAAATTACTCTGTTAAGCGAAAGTGATTTCTACTAACTCTTACAGAATGAAAGCATCATCATGGAGTCCCAAGTTCTGGCAAGTGGAATTTTGATCAAGTGGGATTTAGAAAATTGCGTTTGTTCCTTTGTCAGCCCCAAAGGGTTTGTAGATGTCCATTGTTTCTATGTATGTGATATAATGCATCAAAAGTGTTAATGTTTTGGACTTGTTTGCCCTTTAAAGATGAAAATATTGTTTAGGAACATCTCTACTGACTGATATTTTTATTGATTCTATTTTTCCCTGATGAAATCAATGAAGACAACCACTGGGGCTATAAACAGTAGACTGGCTGCCCCCTCCCAGGGAAGCAGCATTATAACAGCTGTTGGTAAATATCATTAGAATGTTACATGCTTTATATCTGATTTAATGGTGAAACATCAGATGTCTTGGCTCTAAAGACATTACCATTTAGACCAATCAATATAACGTCTGGTAGCGCCATGCAGGTTTATGGCGGACATTTAACTGAGATAGAAGAATTTGTGAAATGCTTGATGTAGAATGGCACTCATGAATTGTGTTTAAAGGACCATTTGTGGGTCATGGCGTGGAATGAACACCTAGTGTCCTGGTCCTACTCTCTAGGCAGCATATTCAACCTACATTTTACATTGGAGTCATTTAGCAGATGCTCTTATCCAGAGCGACTTACAATTACATATACAGTGCCTTCAGAAAGTATTCATACCCCTTGACTTATTCCACATTTGGTTGTTGTTACAACCTGAATTCAAAATGGATTGATTTTCAAAGTGAAAATATGTTTTTTTTTTGCAAATGTATTGACAATTAAATACAGCAATATCTAATTTATATAAGTATTCACACCCATGAGTCAATACTTTGTGCAATCACCTCATAGCAGCAACTTTCAGCCATGAGTCTTTCTGGGTAAGTCTCTAAGAGCTTTCCACACCTGGATTGTGCAACATTTGCCAATTATTATTTTCAAACTTTCTTCAAGATCTTTCAAATTGATTGTTGATCATTGCTAGTCAACCATTTTGAAGTTTTTCCATATATTTTCCAGTAGATTTAAGTCAAAACAGTAACTCGACCAATCAGCAACATTCACTGTTTTCTTGGGAAGCAATTCCAGTGTAGATTTGGCCTTGTGTTTTAAGTTAAGTTCCTGCTGAAAGGTGAATTTTTCCCCCAGTGTCTGGTGGAAAGTAGACTGAACCAGGTTTTCCAATAGGATGTTGCCTGTGCTTTGCTCCACTCAGTTTGTTTTTTATCCTGAAAAACTCACCAGTCCTCAACAATTGCAAATATACCCATAACATGAGGCAGCCACCACTATGTAGAGAGTGGTATGGATAGTGTTACAGTGTTGCAGTAATATGTTGTATTGGATTCGCCCCAAACATAACACTTTGCATTCGGGACATGAAGTTAATTTCTTTGCTACATTTTTGGAAGTTTTACATTAATGGCTTGTTGCAAACAGGATGCATATTTTGGATATGTTGTTTATCATATATATATATATATATATATATATATATATATATTGTTTTCAGTACAGCCTTCCTTTTTTCACTTTGTTAATTGTTTTGGTATTAATACCTCAAATATAATATGCTCAAAAGGGACATTCAATGTCTGCTTTTCATTTTATTCTCCAATAGGTGCCCTTATTTATGAAGCATTTGAAAATCTCGTCTTTCTGGTTGAATCTGTCTTTGAAATTCACATATAATTGACTTTACATATAATTGTATGTGTGGGGTACAGAGGTGAGGTAGTCATTCAAAAATAATGTTAAACACCATGATCCTTATTATGTAACTTGTTAAAGCAAATGTTTACTCCTGAACTTATTTAGGCTTGCCTTAACAAAGGGGTGAATTTCATTTCATCTTTACATTTGTAATTCATTTGTATACGTAAATAAAAAAATAAAAACATAATTCCACTTTGATATTGTGGGTGACAACACCATCAACTATAATCACTATCAGGTTACAACACCATCAACTATAATCACTATCAGGTTACATCACCATCAACTATAATCACTATCAGGTTACATCACCATCAACTATAATCACTATCAGGTTACATCACCATCAACTATAATCCCTATCAGGTTACATCAACTATAATCACTATCAGGTTACATCACCATCAACTATAATCCCTATCAGGTTACATCAACTATAATCACTATCAGGTTACATCACCATCAACTATAATCACTATTAGGTTACATCACCATCAACTATAATCCCTATTAGGTTACATCACCATCAACTATAATCACTATTAGGTTACATCACCATCAACTATAATCACTATCAGGTTACATCACCATCAACTATAATCCCTATCAGGTTACATCACCATCAACTATAATCCCTATCAGGTTACATCACCATCAACTATAATCCCTATTAGGTTACATCACTATCAACTATAATCACTATTAGGTTACATCACCATCAACTATAATCACTATCAGGTTACATCACCATCAACTATAATCACTATCAGGTTACATCACCATCAACTATAATCACTATTAGGTTACATCACTATCAACTATAATCACTATCAGGTTACATCACCATCAACTATAATCACTATCAGGTTACATCACCATCAACTATAATCACTATCAGGTTACATCACCATCAACTATAATCCCTATCAGGTTACATCACCATCAACTATAATCACTATCAGGTTACATCACCATCAACTATAATCACTATCAGGTTACATCACCATCAACTATAATCACTATCAGGTTACATCAACTATAATCCCTATCAGGTTACATCACCATCAACTATAATCCCTATCAGGTTACATCAACTATAATCACTATCAGGTTACATCACCATCAACTATAATCCCTATCAGGTTACATCAACTATAATCACTATCAGGTTACATCACCATCAACTATAATCACTATCAGGTTACATCACCATCAACTATAATCACTATCAGGTTACATCACCATCAACTATAATCCCTATTAGGTTACATCACCATCAACTATAATCCCTATCAGGTTACATCACCATCAACTATAATCACTATCAGGTTACATCACCATCAACTATAATCACTATCAGGTTACATCAACTATAATCACTATCAGGTTACATCACCATCAACTATAATCCCTATCAGGTTACATCAACTATAATCACTATCAGGTTACATCACCATCAACTATAATCCCTATCAGGTTACATCACCATCAACTATAATCACTATCAGGTTACATCACCATCAACTATAATCCCTATCAGGTTACATCACCATCAACTATAATCACTATCAGGTTACATCACCATCAACTATAATCACTATCAGGTTACATCAACTATAATCCCTATCAGGTTACATCACCATCAACTATAATCCCTATCAGGTTACATCACCATCAACTATAATCCCTATCAGGTTACATCAACTATAATCACTATCAGGTTACATCACCATCAACTATAATCACTATCAGGTTACATCACCATCAACTATAATCACTATCAGGTTACATCACCATCAACTATAATCACTATCAGGTTACATCACCATCAACTATAATCACTATCAGGTTACATCACCATCAACTATAATCCCTATCAGGTTACATCACCATCAACTATAATCCCTATTAGGTTACATCACCATCAACTATAATCACTATCAGGTTACATCACCATCAACTATAATCCCTATCAGGTTACATCAACTATAATCACTATCAGGTTACATCACCATCAACTATAATCCCTATCAGGTTACATCAACTATAATCACTATCAGGTTACATCACCATCAACTATAATCACTATCAGGTTACAACACCATCAACTATAATCACTATCAGGTTACATCACCATCAACTATAATCCCTATTAGGTTACATCACCATCAACTATAATCCCTATCAGGTTACATCACCATCAACTATAATCACTATCAGGTTACATCACCATCAACTATAATCACTATCAGGTTACATCAACTATAATCACTATCAGGTTACATCACCATCAACTATAATCCCTATCAGGTTACATCAACTATAATCACTATCAGGTTACATCACCATCAACTATAATCCCTATCAGGTTACATCACCATCAACTATAATCACTATCAGGTTACATCACCATCAACTATAATCCCTATCAGGTTACATCACCATCAACTATAATCACTATCAGGTTACATCACCATCAACTATAATCACTATCAGGTTACATCACCATCAACTATAATCACTATCAGGTTACATCAACTATAATCCCTATCAGGTTACATCACCATCAACTATAATCCCTATCAGGTTACATCACCATCAACTATAATCCCTATCAGGTTACATCAACTATAATCACTATCAGGTTACATCACCATCAACTATAATCACTATCAGGTTACATCACCATCAACTATAATCACTATCAGGTTACATCACCATCAACTATAATCACTATCAGGTTACATCACCATCAACTATAATCACTATCAGGTTACATCACCATCAACTATAATCCCTATCAGGTTACATCACCATCAACTATAATCCCTATTAGGTTACATCACCATCAACTATAATCACTATCAGGTTACATCACCATCAACTATAATCCCTATCAGGTTACATCAACTATAATCACTATCAGGTTACATCACCATCAACTATAATCCCTATCAGGTTACATCAACTATAATCACTATCAGGTTACATCACCATCAACTATAATACCTATCAGGTTACATCACCATCAACTATAATCACTATCAGGTTACATCACCATCAACTATAATCACTATCAGGTTACATCACCATCAACTATAATCACTATCAGGTTACATCAACTATAATCCCTATCAGGTTACATCACCATCAACTATAATCCCTATCAGGTTACATCACCATCAACTATAATCCCTATCAGGTTACATCAACTATAATCACTATCAGGTTACATCACCATCAACTATAATCACTATCAGGTTACATCACCATCAACTATAATCACTATCAGGTTACATCACCATCAACTATAATCACTATCAGGTTACATCACCATCAACTATAATCACTATCAGGTTACATCACCATCAACTATAATCCCTATTAGGTCACATCACCATCAACTATAATCACTATCAGGTTACATCACCATCAACTATAATCCCTATCAGGTTACATCAACTATAATCACTATCAGGTTACATCACCATCAACTATAATCCCTATTAGGTTACATCACCATCAACTATAATCCCTATCAGGTTACATCACCATCAACTATAATCACTATCACGTTACATCAACTATAATCACTATCAGGTTACCTCAACTATAATCACTATCAGGTTACATCACCATCAACTATAATCCCTATTAGGTTACATCACCATCAACTATAATCACTATCAGGTCACATCACCATCAACTATAATCCCCATTAGGTTACATCACCATCAACTATAATCACTATCAGGTTACATCAACTATAATCACTATCAGGCTACATCACCATCAACTATAATCACTATCAGGTTACATCACCATCAACTATAATCACTATCAGGTTACATCACCATCAACTATAATCACTATCAGGCTACATCACCATCAACTATAATCACTATCAGGTTACATCACCATCAACTATAACCACTGTCAGGTTACATCACCATCAACTATAATCCCTATCAGGTTACATCAACTATAATCACTATCAGGTTACATCACCATCAACTATAATCCCTATCAGGTTACATCAACTATAATCACTATCAGGTTACATCACCATCAACTATAATCACTATCAGGTTACATCACCATCAACTATAATCACTATCAGGTTACATCACCATCAACTATAATCCCTATTAGGTTACATCACCATCAACTATAATCCCTATCAGGTTACATCACCATCAACTATAATCACGATCAGGTTACATCACCATCAACTATAATCACTATCAGGTTACATCAACTATAATCACTATCAGGTTACATCACCATCAACTATAATCCCTATCAGGTTACATCAACTATAATCACTATCAGGTTACATCACCATCAACTATAATCCCTATCAGGTTACATCACCATCAACTATAATCACTATCAGGTTACATCACCATCAACTATAATCCCTATCAGGTTACATCACCATCAACTATAATCACTATCAGGTTACATCACCATCAACTATAATCACTATCAGGTTACATCACCATCAACTATAATCACTATCAGGTTACATCAACTATAATCCCTATCAGGTTACATCACCATCAACTATAATCCCTAGGTTACATCACCATCAACTATAATCCCTATCAGGTTACATCAACTATAATCACTATAAGGTTACATCACCATCAACTATAATCACTATCAGGTTACATCACCATCAACTATAATCACTATCAGGTTACATCACCATCAACTATAATCACTATCAGGTTACATCACCATCAACTATAATCTATAATCACTATCAGGTTACATCACCATCAACTATAATCACTATCAGGTTACATCACCATCAACTATAATCCCTATTAGGTTACATCACCATCAACTATAATCCCTATCAGGTTACATCACCATCAACTATAATCACTATCAGGTTACATCACCATCAACTATAATCACTATCAGGTTACATCAACTATAATCACTATCAGGTTACATCACCATCAACTATAATCCCTATTAGGTTACATCACCATCAACTATAATCACTATCAGGTTACATCACCATCAACTATAATCCCTATCAGGTTACATCAACTATAATCACTATCAGGTTACATCACCATCAACTATAATCACTATCAGGTTACATCACCATCAACTATAATCACTATCAGGTTACATCACCATCAACTATAATCCCTATTAGGTTACATCACCATCAACTATAATCCCTATCAGGTTACATCACCATCAACTATAATCACTATCAGGTTACATCACCATCAACTATAATCACTATCAGGTTACATCAACTATAATCACTATCAGGTTACATCACCATCAACTATAATCCCTATCAGGTTACATCAACTATAATCACTATCAGGTTACATCACCATCAACTATAATCCCTATCAGGTTACATCACCATCAACTATAATCACTATCAGGTTACATCACCATCAACTATAATCCCTATCAGGTTACATCACCATCAACTATAATCACTATCAGGTTACATCACCATCAACTATAATCACTATCAGGTTACATCAACTATAATCCCTATCAGGTTACATCACCATCAACTATAATCCCTATCAGGTTACATCACCATCAACTATAATCCCTATCAGGTTACATCAACTATAATCACTATCAGGTTACATCATCATCAACTATAATCACTATCAGGTTACATCACCATCAACTATAATCACTATCAGGTTACATCACCATCAACTATAATCACTATCAGGTTACATCACCATCAACTATAATCACTATCAGGTTACATCACCATCAACTATAATCCCTATCAGGTTACATCAACTATAATCACTATCAGGTTACATCACCATCAACTATAATCACTATCAGGTTACATCACCATCAACTATAATACCTATTAGGTTACATCACCATCAACTATAATCACTATCAGGTTACATCACCATCAACTATAATCACTATCAGGTTACATCACCATCAACTATAATCACTATCAGGTTACATCACCATCAACTATAATCACTATCAGGTTACATCACCATCAACTATAATCACTATCAGGTTACATCACCATCAACTATAATCACTATCAGGTTACATCACCATCAACTATAATCCCTATCAGGTTACATCAACTATAATCACTATCAGGTTACATCACCATCAACTATAATCACTATCAGGTTACATCACCATCAACTATAATCCCTATTAGGTTACATCACCATCAACTATAATCACTATCAGGTTACATCACCATCAACTATAATCCCTATCAGGTTACATCAACTATAATCACGATCAGGTTACATCACCATCAACTATAATCCCTATCAGGTTACATCAACTATAATCACTATCAGGTTACATCACCATCAACTATAATCCCTATCAGGTTACATCACCATCAACTATAATCACTATCAGGTTACATCACCATCAACTATAATCACTATCAGGTTACATCACCATCAACTATAATCACTATCAGGTTACATCAACTATAATCCCTATCAGGTTACATCACCATCAACTATAATCCCTATCAGGTTACATCACCATCAACTATAATCCCTATCAGGTTACATCAACTATAATCACTATCAGGTTACATCACCATCAACTATAATCACTATCAGGTTACATCACCATCAACTATAATCACTATCAGGTTACATCACCATCAACTATAATCACTATCAGGTTACATCACCATCAACTATAATCACTATCAGGTTACATCACCATCAACTATAATCCCTATTAGGTTACATCACCATCAACTATAATCACTATCAGGTTACATCACCATCAACTATAATCCCTATCAGGTTACATCACCATCAACTATAATCACTATCACGTTACATCACCATCAACTATAATCACTATCAGGTTACATCACCATCAACTATAATCCCTATCAGGTTACATCACCATCAACTATAATCACTATCAGGTTACATCACCATCAACTATAATCCCTATTAGGTTACATCACCATCAACTATAATCCCTATCAGGTTACATCACCATCAACTATAATCACTATCACGTTACATCAACTATAATCACTATCAGGTTACCTCAACTATAATCACTATCAGGTTACATCACCATCAACTATAATCACTATCAGGTTACATCACCATCAACTATAATCACTATCAGGTTACATCACCATCAACTATAATCCCTATTAGGTTACATCACCATCAACTATAATCACTATCAGGTCACATCACCATCAACTATAATCCCCATTAGGTTACATCACCATCAACTATACTCACTATCAGGTTACATCAACTATAATCACTATCAGGCTACATCACCATCAACTATAATCACTATCAGGTTACATCACCATCAACTATAATCACTATCAGGTTACATCACCATCAACTATAATCACTATCAGGTTACATCAACTATAATCACTATCAGGCTACATCACCATCAACTATAATCACTATCAGGTTACATCAACTATAATCACTATCAGGTTACATCACCATCAACTATAATCCCTATTAGGTTACATCACCATCAACTATAATCCCTATCAGGTTACATCACCATCAACTATAATCACTATCACGTTACATCAACTATAATCACTATCAGGTTACCTCAACTATAATCACTATCAGGTTACATCACCATCAACTATAATCCCTATTAGGTTACATCACCATCAACTATAATCACTATCAGGTCACATCACCATCAACTATAATCCCCATTAGGTTACATCACCATCAACTATAATCACTATCAGGTTACATCAACTATAATCACTATCAGGCTACATCACCATCAACTATAATCACTATCAGGTTACATCACCATCAACTATAATCACTATCAGGTTACATCACCATCAACTATAATCACTATCAGGCTACATCACCATCAACTATAATCACTATCAGGTTACATCACCATCAACTATAACCACTGTCAGGTTACATCACCATCAACTATAATCCCTATCAGGTTACATCAACTATAATCACTATCAGGTTACATCACCATCAACTATAATCCCTATCAGGTTACATCAACTATAATCACTATCAGGTTACATCACCATCAACTATAATCACTATCAGGTTACATCACCATCAACTATAATCACTATCAGGTTACATCACCATCAACTATAATCCCTATTAGGTTACATCACCATCAACTATAATCCCTATCAGGTTACATCACCATCAACTATAATCACTATCAGGTTACATCACCATCAACTATAATCACTATCAGGTTACATCAACTATAATCACTATCAGGTTACATCACCATCAACTATAATCCCTATCAGGTTACATCAACTATAATCACTATCAGGTTACATCACCATCAACTATAATCCCTATCAGGTTACATCACCATCAACTATAATCACTATCAGGTTACATCACCATCAACTATAATCCATATCAGGTTACATCACCATCAACTATGATCACTATCAGGTTACATCACCATCAACTATAATCCCTATCAGGTTACATCAACTATAATCACTATCAGGTTACATCACCATCAACTATAATCACTATCAGGTTACATCACCATCAACTATAATCCCTATTAGGTTACATCACCATCAACTATAATCACTATCAGGTTACATCACCATCAACTATAATCACTATCAGGTTACATCACCATCAACTATAATCACTATCAGGTTACATCACCATCAACTATAATCACTATCAGGTTACATCACCATCAACTATAATCACTATCAGGTTACATCACCATCAACTATAATCACTATCAGGTTACATCACCATCAACTATAATCCCTATCAGGTTACATCAACTATAATCACTATCAGGTTACATCACCATCAACTATAATCACTATCAGGTTACATCACCATCAACTATAATCCCTATTAGGTTACATCACCATCAACTATAATCACTATCAGGTTACATCACCATCAACTATAATCCCTATCAGGTTACATCAACTATAATCACTATCAGGTTACATCACCATCAACTATAATCCCTATCAGGTTACATCAACTATAATCACTATCAGGTTACATCACCATCAACTATAATCCCTATCAGGTTACATCACCATCAACTATAATCACTATCAGGTTACATCACCATCAACTATAATCACTATCAGGTTACATCACCATCAACTATAATCACTATCAGGTTACATCAACTATAATCCCTATCAGGTTACATCACCATCAACTATAATCCCTATCAGGTTACATCACCATCAACTATAATCCCTATCAGGTTACATCAACTATAATCACTATCAGGTTACATCACCATCAACTATAATCACTATCAGGTTACATCACCATCAACTATAATCCCTATTAGGTTACATCACCATCAACTATAATCACTATCAGGTTACATCACCATCAACTATAATCCCTATCAGGTTACATCAACTATAATCACTATCAGGTTACATCACCATCAACTATAATCCCTATTAGGTTACATCACCATCAACTATAATCCCTATCAGGTTACACCACCATCAACTATAATCACTATCACGTTACATCAACTATAATCACTATCAGGTTACCTCAACTATAATCACTATCAGGTTACATCACCATCAACTATAATCACTATCAGGTTACATCACCATCAACTATAATCACTATCAGGTTACATCACCATCAACTATAATCCCTATTAGGTTACATCACCATCAACTATAATCACTATCAGGTCACATCACCATCAACTATAATCCCCATTAGGTTACATCACCATCAACTATAATCACTATCAGGTTACATAAACTATAATCACTATCAGGCTACATCACCATCAACTATAATCACTATCAGGTTACATCACCATCAACTATAATCACTATCAGGTTACATCACCATCAACTATAACCACTGTCAGGTTACATCACCATCAACTATAATCCCTATCAGGTTACATCAACTATAATCACTATCAGGTTACATCACCATCAACTATAATCACTATCAGGTTACATCACCATCAACTATAACCACTGTCAGGTTACATCACCATCAACTATAATCCCTATCAGGTTACATCAACTATAATCACTATCAGGTTACATCACCATCAACTATAATCACTATCAGGTTACATCAACTATAATCACTATCAGGTTACATCACCATCAACTATAATCACTATCTGGTTACATCAACTATAATCACTATCAGGTTACATCACCATCAACTATAATCACTATCAGGTTACATCAACTATAATCACCATCAGGTTACATCACCATCAACTATAATCCCTATCAGGTTACATCACCATCAACTATAATCCCTATTAGGTTACATCACCATCAACTATAATCACTATCAGGTTACATCACCATCAATTATAATCACTATCAGGTTACATCAACTATAATCACCATCAGGTTACATCACCATCAACTATAATCCCTATCAGGTTACATCACCATCAACTATAATCCCTATTAGGTTACATCACCATCAACTATAATCACTATCAGGTTACATCACCATCAACTATAATCACTATCAGGTTACATCAACTATAATCACTATCAGGTTACATCACCATCAACTATAATCCCTATTAGGTTACATCACCATCAACTATAATCACTATCAGGTTACATCACCATCAACTATAATCCCTATCAGGTTACATCAACTATAATCACTATCAGGTTACATCACCATCAACAATAATCACTATCAGGTTACATCAACTATAATCACTATCAGGTTACATCACCATCAACTATAATCACTATCAGGTTACATCACCATCAACTATAATCACTATCAGGTTACATCTCATCAACTATAACCACTATCAGGTTACATCACCATCAACTATAATCACTATCAGGTTACATCACCATCAACTATAATCACTATCAGGTTACATCACCATCAACTATAATCACTATCAGGTTACATCACCATCAACTATAATCACTATCAGGTTACATCACCATCAACTATAATCACTATCAGGTTACATCACCATCAACTATAATCACTATCAGGTTACATCACCATCAACTATAATCCCTATCAGGTTACATCACCATCAACTATAATCACTATCAGGTTACATCACCATCAACTATAATCACTATCAGGTTACATCACCATCAACTATAACCACTATCAGGTTACATCACCATCAACTATAATCACTATCAGGTTACATCACCATCAACTATAATCACTATCAGGTTACATCACCATCAACTATAATCACTATCAGGTTACATCACCATCAACTATAATCACTATCAGGTTACATCAACTATAATCCCTATCAGGTTACATCACCATCAACTATAATCACTATCAGGTTACATCACCATCAACTATAATCACTATCAGGTTATATCACCATCAACTCTAATCACTATCTGGTTACATCAACTATAATCACTATCAGGTTACATCACCATCAACTATAATCACTATCAGGTTACATCAACTATAATCACCATCAGGTTACATCACCATCAACTATAATCCCTATCAGGTTACATCACCATCAACTATAATCCCTATTAGGTTACATCACCATCAACTATAATCACTATCAGGTTACATCACCATCAATTATAATCACTATCAGGTTACATCAACTATAATCACCATCAGGTTACATCACCATCAACTATAATCCCTATCAGGTTACATCACCATCAACTATAATCCCTATTAGGTTACATCACCATCAACTATAATCACTATCAGGTTACATCACCATCAACTATAATCACTATCAGGTTACATCAACTATAATCACCATCAGGTTACATCACCATCAACTATAATCCCTATCAGGTTACATCACCATCAACTATAATCCTTATTAGGTTACATCACCATCAACTATAATCACTATCAGGTTACATCACCATCAATTATAATCACTATCAGGTTACATCAACTATAATCACCATCAGGTTACATCACCATCAACTATAATCCCTATCAGGTTACATCACCATCAACTATAATCCCTATTAGGTTACATCACCATCAACTATAATCACTATCAGGTTACATCACCATCAACTATAATCACTATCAGGTTACATCAACTATAATCACTATCAGGTTACATCACCATCAACTATAATCCCTATTAGGTTACATCACCATCAACTATAATCACTATCAGGTTACATCACCATCAACTATAATCCCTATCAGGTTACATCAACTATAATCACTATCAGGTTACATCACCATCAACTATAATCACTATCAGGTTACATCAACTATAATCACTATCAGGTTACATCACCATCAACTATAATCACTATCAGGTTACATCACCATCAACTATAATCACTATCAGGTTACATCTCATCAACTATAACCACTATCAGGTTACATCACCATCAACTATAATCACTATCAGGTTACATCACCATCAACTATAATCACTATCAGGTTACATCACCATCAACTATAATCACTATCAGGTTACATCACCATCAACTATAATCACTATCAGGTTACATCACCATCAACTATAATCACTATCAGGTTACATCACCATCAACTATAATCACTATCAGGTTACATCACCATCAACTATAATCCCTATCAGGTTACATCACCATCAACTATAATCACTATCAGGTTACATCACCATCAACTATAATCACTATCAGGTTACATCACCATCAACTATAACCACTATCAGGTTACATCACCATCAACTATAATCACTATCAGGTTACATCACCATCAACTATAATCACTATCAGGTTACATCACCATCAACTATAATCACTATCAGGTTACATCACCATCAACTATAATCACTATCAGGTTACATCAACTATAATCCCTATCAGGTTACATCACCATCAACTATAATCACTATCAGGTTACATCACCATCAACTATAATCACTATCAGGTTATATCACCATCAACTCTAATCACTATCAGGTTACATCACCATCAACTATAATCACTATCAGGTTACATCACCATCAACTATAATCACTATCAGGTTACATCAACTATAATCCCTATCAGGTTACATCACCATCAACTATAATCACTATCAGGTTACATCACCATCAACTATAATCACTATCAGGTTACATCACCATCAACTATAATCACTATCAGGTTACATCACCATCAACTATAATCACTATCAGGTTACATCAACTATAATCACTATCAGGTTACATCACCATCAACTATAACCACTATCAGGTTACATCAACTATAATCACTATCAGGTTACATCAACATCAACTATAATCACTATCAGGTTACATCACCATCAACTATAATCCCTATTAGGTTACATCACCATCAACTATAACCACTATCAGGTTACATCACCATCAACTATAACCATAGAAGTGAATGGATATACAGTGTACTACCACGTCAGAAATGACAATACACTTTCTCATTATATCTGCACAAATTTCACAACATCACAAATTGATTGAGTCTAAAATCGTGTACAATACAGAAACATTACAATGGTATGGGTTTTATTTTTTATAATATATTTTTTAGAATGAACGGACGGACAATTCTGTTATTTCATACATCTTGATACAGCGACTACAGTAGCTATAGTATATGGATTAATAGCAGTAGTTACAGACCAGCCGAAGGCCTCTCCGTCTCAGTTAATAGAGCCTAGCCATTCATGTCAGATTTTGTGGGAGATGAAATTGCACAAGTGTTGTGTATCCACACAGAAAATCATGGGACTTGAACAGATATATCTTGAGTTGGACTACTGCAATTTTCATTTAAAGCCAAATGTATTTCGCTGTATCTATCAACACCGTGGGGTCATTTATCTCTGAACGATCCCTTCATCCCGAAGGAAGCTATGAAGCGGTTTCTCATGTTGCTGGTTCTGTATTTCCAGGTGTAAGCCTAAAACATAGGCCTTACCCCATGCAGGCCGCTAGAACGATGTGGCTGCACGCCTTACCCCACGCAGGCCGCTAGAACGATGTGGCTGCACGCCTTACCCCAAGCAGGCCGCTAGAACGATGTGGCTGCACGCCTTACCCCACGCAGGCCGCTAGAACGATGTGGCTGCACGCCTTACCCCACGCAGGCCGCTAGAACGATGTGGCTGCACGCCTTACCCCACGCAGGCCGCTAGAACGATGTGGCTGCACGCCTTACCCCATGCAGGCCGCTAGAACGATGTGGCTGCACGCCTTACCCCACGCAGGCCGCTAGGACGATGTGGCTGCACGCCTTACCCCACGCAGGCCGCTAGATCGATGTGGCTGCACGCCTTACCCCACGCGGGCCGCTAGAACGATGTGGCTGCACGCCTTACCCCATGCAGGCCGCTAGAACGATGTGGCTGCACGCCTTACCCCACGCAGGCCGCTAGAACGATGTGGCTGCACGCCTTACCCCACGCAGGCCGCTAGAACGATGTGGCTGCACGCCTTACCCCATGCAGGCCGCTAGAACGATGTGGCTGCACGCCTTACCCCACGCAGGCCGCTAGAACGATGTGGCTGCAAGCCTTACCCCATGCAGGCCGCTAGAACGATGTGGCTGCACGCCTTACCCCACGCAGGCCGCTAGAACGATGTGGCTGCACGCCTTACCCCATGCAGGCCGCTAGAACGATGTGGCTGCACGCCTTACCCCACGCAGGCCGCTAGAACGATGTGGCTGCACGCCTTACCCCACGCAGGCCGCTAGAACGATGTGGCTGCACGCCTTACCCCACGCAGGCCGCTAGAACGATGTGGCTGCACGCCTTACCCCACGCAGGCCGCTAGAACGATGTGGCTGCACGCCTTACCCCACGCAGGCCGCTAGAACGATGTGGCTGCACGCCTTACCCCACGCAGGCCGCTAGAACGATGTGGCTGCACGCCTTACCCCATGCAGGCCGCTAGAACGATGTGGCTGCACGCCTTACCCCACGCAGGCCGCTAGAACGATGTGGCTGCACGCCTTACCCCACGCAGGCCGCTAGAACGATGTGGCTGCACGCCTTACCCCACGCAGGCCGCTAGAACGATGTGGCTGCACGCCTTACCCCACGCAGGCCGCTAGAACGATGTGGCTGCACGCCTTACCCCACGCAGGCCGCTAGAACGATGTGGCTGCACGCCTTACCCCATGCAGGCCGCTAGAACGATGTGGCTGCACGCCTTACCCCACGCAGGCCGCTAGAACGATGTGGCTGCACGCCTTACCCCACGCAGGCCGCTAGAACGATGTGGCTGCACGCCTTACCCCACGCAGGCCGCTAGAACGATGTGGCTGCACGCCTTACCCCACGCAGGCCGCTAGAACGATGTGGCTGCACGCCTTACCCCACGCAGGCCGCTAGAACGATGTGGCTGCACGCCTTACCCCACGCAGGCCGCTAGAACGATGTGGCTGCACGCCTTACCCCATGCAGGCCGCTAGAACGATGTGGCTGCACGCCTTACCCCACGCAGGCCGCTAGAACGATGTGGCTGCACGCCTTACCCCACGCAGGCCGCTAGAACGATGTGGCTGCACGCCTTACCCCACGCAGGCCGCTAGAACGATGTGGCTGCACGCCTTACCCCACGCAGGCCGCTAGAACGATGTGGCTGCACGCCTTACCCCACGCAGGCCGCTAGAACGATGTGGCTGCACGCCTTACCCCACGCAGGCCGCTAGAACGATGTGGCTGCACGCCTTACCCCACGCAGGCCGCTAGAACGATGTGGCTGCACGCCTTACCCCATGCGGGCCGCTAGATCGATGTGGCTGCACGCCTTACCCCATGCAGGCCGCTAGAACGATGTGGCTGCACGCCTTACCCCACGCAGGCCGCTAGAACGATGTGGCTGCACGCCTTACCCCATGCAGGCCGCTAGAACGATGTGGCTGCACGCCTTACCCCATGCGGGCCGGTTGAGTGATGTTTGCTATTCATCTAACTAACCTCCGATCAAGTGAGCAAGTGTCTAAGAAAATACAGTTGCTCCCTACACTATAATCAATCCTGCTATCATCAAAAAGTCCATCCGTTCAACATCATGGAAGCATCTGCTCCTCCTGCTGCGTTAACGCATTCCTGGCTATCCAGAAATGGTAACCTATTCCCTACTTAGGGAATAGGGGACAGACCTAAGTTTAGGACGCAAATATAAATATTCTATATATATATATATATATATATGTTATTATAATTGTTTTAGTCATTTACTGTAGCAGTCGCTCTTATCTAGAGGGACTTTAAGTGCCTTGCTCTAAGGTCAGTTGCAAACGACATGAGAATCGGGAAGGTGGAAGGTCGTACACAAGATGTACTCGTAGACTCTTACTTAAAATCTCTTTACACTAATTCACTTCTAATTCACTTCAATAGGAATCCATTTACACTTGTGTGTATAATGTAGTAGTTGTGGAATTGTTAGGTTAGATTACTTGTTGGTTATCACTGCGTTGTGGGAAATAGAAGCACAAGCATTTCGCTACACTCGCATTAACATCTGCTAACCATGTGCATTTGACAAATACAATTTGATTTGATTTGCTATTTCACTGCTGCTCTTTAAGTATTTTTTTACTTTTATTTCTTCTTATTTTTGTAATATATATATATTTATTTTTGGGGGTATTTTTTTCTTAAAACTGCATTGTTGGTTTTAAAGGCTTGTAAGTAAGCCTCTACACCTATTGTATTCGGGGAACAAATACAATTTCAATTTGATTTGATGTATCAATTCAAAGCAATGGTAAAGATAAGTGCACCGTACAGGCTGTCACCATACAGACTAGTGTCCTGTCCAGAGGGTGTCCTGGTACATCAAGCTGCCTCACTACAGAAACAGGAGATAGACTAGTGTCCTGTCCAGGGGGTGGCCTGGTACATCAAGCTGCCTCACTACAGAAACAGGAGATAAAATAGTGTCCTGTCCAGAGGGTGTCCTGGTACATCAAGCTGCCTCACTACAGAAACAGGAGATAAAATAGTGTCCTGTCCAGAGGGTGTCCTGGTACATCAAGCTGCCTCACTACAGAAACAGGAGATAGACTAGTGTCCTGTCCAGAGGGTGTCCTGGTATATCAAGCTGCCTCACTACAGAAACAGGAGATAGACTAGTGTCCTGTCCAGAGGGTGTCCTGGTACATGAAGCTGCTTCACTACAGAAACAGGAGATAAAATAGTGTCCTGTCCAGAGGGTGTCCTGGTACATCAAGCTGCCTCACTACAGAAACAGGAGATAGACTAGTGTCCTGTCCAGAGGGTGTCCTGGTATATCAAGCTGCCTCACTACAGAAACAGGAGATAGACTAGTGTCCTGTCCAGAGGGTGTCCTGGTATATCAAGCTGCCTCACTACAGAAACAGGAGACAGACAAGTGTCCTGTCCAGAGGGTGTCCTGGTACATCAAGCTGCCTCAACTAACTCTCCCTACACCAAAACACACAGGCCCACACACCTAACTCTCCCTACACCAACACACAGGCCCACACACCTAACTCCCTACACGAAAACACACAGGCCCACACACCTAACTCTACCTACACTAACAAGCATGCGTGAAGCGTTCCAATTATTTTTTAGACGTTCTTTGAATCCCAAATGCAAATTAATTTCAAAGGAACATCTAATGCCAATATAGACATATTTGAATGTGTTCCTACTAGGACATAATGTTTTAAAGCAATCAGTGAACAATGTTGAGACTATATCAAGAATGATGATGATGATGTTGATGATGATACGAACAACCAATCAACCATGTGTGTCTTCACCAACGACTCATCCAAATGACTGGATATTACTGTAATGTTCCATCCAGACTGTTATGGTCTGGTCTGTATTGCCTGCTCTGGTCCCACTCAACATCACATATGGTGGCTGAACATTTTCACCCGTTTACGACTTTAGGCATGACTGGACAGGGTGATAACCACTTGAGACACGGCTCGCCTGACAAGCCTGCCATGGCTCTCTCTCCCTCTGTAATGGCCTCTATTCACAGGCTCTTTATGAAGGGTTTACATGAGAACTCCAAGGCTAATTGGCCCACAGAGATCAGAAGTATTGTTAGTTCTGCTTGGATTCTAACATCCATGCCTGTCATATGAGTGCCTAATCACCCTAGTGTTCCACACCTGACTAAACAGAAGCAGTTTTTTGATTTCCAAAGACTAAAATGTATCTTTCCCTGGTCTAGCTGCCTTAACTATCGTGATTGGCTAAAGTTTGGCCGGAACTCCACAAGCTCCATGGTGACACTGACTTCACCAACTTATTAAGCAATAAACCAAGCATCCACCCTGGAAGGCTGGAACTTTTTGGATCAGAAACTAATGGGAGTTTCAGAAGAAGAACAAGTTGGCAGCGACAGCCCTGGAGGTGTGATGTCACTGCTAAAGTTCTGGTTCTAATATGTACTGCTGAGTCATATTATGGACACCGTACGGGCCTCATTTTCACTTTGTAAATGTGTTATATAATATCGGTGCCCTCCTAAACAGTATCTTTCTTCTAGAGTCTAAACTGTAGTTCAACTGAAGTTAGGCAAACCTGGGGGATGTTAAACTTCTAAGAATCTTATAAATAAGGTAGAATAACACCTAGAATAACACCTACAATCTAAGCGTCATGGCCTCAATCATCAAGGAACCCACCAGGTACAACCCTAAATCCATAAACATGGGCACCCTCATAGATATTATCCTGACCAACTTGCGTTCCAAATACACCTCTGCTGTTTTCAATCAGGATCTCAGCGGTCACTGACTCTTTGCCTGCATCTGTTATGGGCCCACGGTCAAACGACCACCCCTCATCACTGTCAAACGCTCCCTACAAAACTTCTGCGAGTGGGCCTTTCTAATCGACCTGGCCAGGATATCCTGGAATGACATTGACCTCATCCAATCAGTTGAGGATGCCTGTTTGTTCTTTAAAAGTAATTTCCTCACCATCTTAAATAAGCATGCCCATTTCAAATAATTTATAACTAAGAACAGATAGAGCCCTTGGTTCACTCCAGACCTGACTGCCCTCGACCAGCAAAAAAACATCCTGTGGCGTACTGCACTAGTATTGAATAGTCCCCAGGATGTGCAATTTTTCAGGGAAGTCAGGAACCAATACACACAGTCTGTTAGGTTAGCAAAGGATAGCTTTTTCAAACAGAAATGTGCATCCTGTAATACAAAAGTTCTGGGACACTGTAAAGTCCATTGAGAATAAGAACACCTCCTCCCAGCTGCCCACTGCACTGAGGCTAGGAAACAATGTCACCAACAATAAATCCATGATAATCGAGAATTTCAATAGGCATTTCTCTATGGCTGGCCATGCTTTCCATCTGGCTACCCCAACCCCGGGCCAACAGCCCCGTATCCCCCACAGCTACTTACCCAAGTCTCCCCAACTTCTCCTTCACTCAAATCCAGATAGAAGATGTTCTGAAAGAGCTGCAAAACCTGGACCCATACAAATCAGCTGGGCTAGACAATCTGGACCCTGTCTTCCTAAAATTATCCGCCGCCATTGTTGCAACCCTAGTTTGTTCAACCTCTCTTTTGTATCGTCCGAGATTCCAAAAAGTTTGGAAAGCTGCCGCGGTCATTCCGCTTGTCAAAAGGGGGAGACACGCTTGACCCAAACTGTTACAGACCTATTACCCATCCTGCCCGGCCTTTCTAGAGTCTCCGAAAGCCAAGTTAACAAACAGATCACTGACCATTTCGAATCCGACCGTACTTTCTCCGCTGTGCAATCCGGTTTCCGAGCTGGTCACGGGTGCACCTCAGCCATGCTCAAGGTCCTAAACAATATCATAACCGCCATCGATAAAAGACAGTACTGTGCAGCCGTCTTCATCGACCTGGCCAAGGATTTCGACTCTGTCAATCAACAAATTATTTTGGGCAGACTCAACAGCTTTGGTTTCTCAAATGACTGCCTCACCTGGTTCACCAACTACTTCTCAGATAGAGTTCAGTGTGTCAAATCGGAGGGCCTGTTGTCCGGACCTCTGGCAGTCTCTATGGGTGTACCACAGGGCTCAATTCTATGGCCGACTCTTTTCTCTGTATATATCAATGATGTCGCTCTTGCTGCGGGTGATTCCTTGATCCACCTCTACGCAGAGGACACCCTTCTGTATACATCTGGCCATTTTTTGGACACTGTGTTAACAAACCTCCAAACCATACAATACTCATTCTGTGGCCTTCAACTGCTCTTAAATGCTAGTAAAACAAAATGCATGCTCTTCAACCGATTGCTGCCCGCACCCGCCCGCCCGACTAGCATCACTACTCTGGACGGTTCTGACCTAGTATATGTGGACAACTACAAATACCTAGGTGTCTGCCTAGACTGTCAACTCTCCTTCCAGACTCATACTAAGCATTTCCAATCCAAAATGACATCTAGAACCAGCTTGCTATTTCGCAACAAAGCCTCCTTTACTCACGCTGCCAAACATACCCTTGTAAAACGGACTATTCTACCGATCCTTGACTTCGGCGATGTCATTTACAAAATAGCCTCCAACACTCTACTCAGCAAACTAGCTGGATCACAGTGCCATCTATTTTGTAACCAAAGCCCCATACGCCACCCACCACTGCAACCTGTATGCTCTCGTCGGCTGGCCCTTGCTTCATATTCGTAGCCAGACCCACTGACTCCAGGCCATCTATAAGTCTTTGCTAGGTAAAGCTCTGCCTTATCTCAGTTCACTGGTCACCATAACAACACCCACCCGTAGCATGCGCTCCAGCAGGTATATCTCACTGGTCATCCCGAAAAGCTAACACCCACTTTGGCCGCCTTTCCTTCCAGTTCTCTTTTGCCAGTGACTGGAACGAATTGCAAAAATCACTAAAGTTGGAGACTTATACGTAGCTCCCTCACTAACTTTAAGCATCAGCTGTCTGACCAGCTTACTGATTGCTGCAGCTGTGCATAGCCCATATGTAAATTGCCCACCCAACTACCTACTTCATCCACATATTGATTTTATATATTTTGTGTCACGCCCTGACCGTAGATTGCTTTGAATGTTTCTATTTTTGTTTGGTCAGGGTATGATGTGGGTGGGCATTCTATGTTTGTATGTCTAGGTTTTTTGTATTTCTATGTTTCGGCCGGGTATGGTTCTCAATCAGGGACAGCTGTCTTTCGTTGTCTCTGATTGGGAATCATACTTAGGTGGCCTGTTTTTGCCACCTTAGGTTGAGGGTAGTTGCTTTCTGTTTTTGTCAGCACCAGACAGAACTGTTTCGGTTTTTCTCTTTGTTGTTTTGCTATTCAGTGTTCAGTTCAACTAATAAAGGATGAACACGTTCCATGCTGCACCTTGGTCTTCACCTTCTTCCTCTGAATGACTTTACGTTTTGCTCTTTTGCACACCAGTATTTCTACTTGCACATCATCATCTGTACATCTTTCACTTCAGTGTTAATTTGCTAAATGGTAATTACTTCGTCACTACAGCCTATTTATTGCCTTACCTCTGTACTCCATTTGCACACACTGTATATAGACTTTTCTATTCTGTTATTGACTGTACTTTTGATTATCCTATGTGTAACTCGGTGATGTTTTTTGTCGCACTGCTTTGCTTTATCTTGGCCAGGTAGCAGTTGAAATTGAAAACTTGTTCTCAACTGGCCTACCCTCGTTAAATAAAGGTGAAATAAAAATATATAAAAAAATAAATAAAGATGCTCGTTCAGACTGATGTTTAACATCATGGGTCTTTCTATAAACTAGGGTACTAGTTAGGTTTGGGCGGTATGCAGATGTTCATATCGTCATATCGTCCTTCTCTCATCCTGGGATTTGCGGTATTACCGGCTTAGTACACAAGGGGGCGACCAAAAACTATGAAAAAAAGCCCATTTGGGCATCTATTAACAGAATGCTAACAAAATTAGCACAAGTAATAGCAAATTTACATGGATACTGCTAACTAGCTAAATACGAATGTATAAGTAGGAGCTACCGAATGTTATTTCATGAAGGTCCTGACGAACAGTTATTTTGCTGACGATGCTTCCAGAGACAGTTTGGAAATCGGTAGTGAGTGATGCAACCGAGGACAGATGATTTTAACGCACTACACGCTTCAGCAATCGACCGTTCCATTCTGTGAGATAGTGTGGCCTACCACTTCGCAGGCTGAGCAAGTTGTTTCTTCTAGATGTTTCCACTTCCCAATAACGACACTTGCAGTTGACTGCGGGCAGCTCTAGCAGAGCAGAAATTTGACAAACTGACTTGTTGGAAAGGTGGCATCCTATGACAGTTGGATGTCAATGAGCTCTTCAGTAAGGCCATTCTACTGCCAATCTTTGTCTATGGAGATTGCATGGCTGTGTGCTCAATTTTCAACAACGTGTGTGGTTGAAACATCTGAATCCATTAATTTGAAGCATTGTCCACATACATTTGTATGTGTAGTGTATCTCTAGCTTAAACAGATGGATTTTGACTGGGATTTTTTTTATCATGTTAATTACATTTCCGTGGGGACGCGGCATTTGTAGGGTTAAAACGAAATGAATAATGTCCTTATCGTGGTTCTTCAATAATTATTCATAATACTTGTTGGATGCACATTTGGAGTCCATCTGATTAGTTTTGCTGTGATATTCTCACACACCATCATCTGATCCAGTAAGTCATTTTTTGCAACAACAGCCCAAGTGACAAACAAACAGCTGTTATGATGTTATGATAGCACATGCAACAACAGCCCAAGTGACAAACAAACAGCTGTTATGATGTTATGATAGCACATGCAACAACAGCCCAAGTGACAAACAAACAGCTGTTGTGATGTTATGATAGCACATGCAACAACAGCCCAAGTGCTGGAAAAAATGTGTTTGAGAGGAAATGTTCAGAATACTTTGGTGTATCAGTTGTGCCTGGATCCACGTTGGATCTAACATCCCTTGTGACTTTATGTTGATCATCTGTTGTAGTCTGCTTGATTTACAGCAGGGTCTCGCTAGATTTAACAGAGAAAGCATCAGGGTAATGACTTCATGTTTTCATGTGGGTTTTTTTTTGCTACGAATTGGACACTGAGTCTACTGTGCGTAATTGTGTAGGATAGTCTATTTCGGTATACCCAAAGCTATTTCGTGATAATAAAACAACAGATTACACAGCCTAGTGGACTTATACATACTATGATCTGGTCATGAAATAACATGACGAAAAACATTTTGTTTTCCACGGCAAAGAGATTCCTGCCCTGTGGTCATGTTGCCATGTTGCCCAAGATGGCTGTCCTGTGGCCATGTTGCCACCCTGCCCAAGATGGCTGTCCTGTGGCCATGTTGCCTCCCTGCCCAAGATGGCTGTCCTGTGGCCATGTTGCCACCCTGCCCAAGATGGCTGTCCTGTGGCCATGTTGCCTCCCTGCCCAAGATGGCAGTCCTGTGGCCATGTTGCTACCCCGACCAAAATGGCTGTCCCATGGCCATGTTGTCAGTAATGCCAAAAATCCATTCTAGTGTTCTATTTAATTCTGTAGTACCTAGAATGACTCATTGGGTGAAAGACCTCTCATGGGGTTGGTCAAGTTTAAAACTCCTGTAAAACAGACACCAGGAAAATCAAAGGTTTCTGAAAATGTCACTGGGTTTTATAATTCATGTCTGTCATTTCAATTTGAATACACTTCTGATCTCTTCACACGTATAAGGAAGTGAACCAAGAGCTTTGGTATTTCCTTATCTCTCTTCCACACATGATTTGCCATCGAAGGGAAAAGGTTAATCTCTCTCTGAACTATTGAAACATTGAAACAATATTTGTCCTTGCCTCTTACTCATGTGGAACTTAACATTGATTTTGTATCCATTTTAGGTGTACAATATACATTATACAATATACACTTAATCAAATAAATAACATTGTCACGATGGTCGTATGGAATGGACCAAGGTGCTGCGTGGTGAGCGTACATTTTTCTTTATTGGCAAATGTCGCCAACAAAACAATATTACAACAAAAACGAACGTGACGCTCCGTAAGACTACACATGCACAAACGAAGACAACTACCCACAACTACCAAAAGGAAAAAAGGCTGCCTAAGTATGATTCCAAATCAGAGACAACGATAGACAGCTGTCCCTGATTGAGACCCATACCCAAAACATAGAAACAAACAAGATAGAATGCCCACACACATTCATAAATAAACAGCCTGTGTAGAATTTTGCCAGTAACTATTAGGTGGGTTTGGAATCGAATGTGATTTCAAAAAATCTAACAACACATGGAGGAGTACACATGAAGGTAATTCCAGAAGAGCTATTATGAGATATAATGTATTGGTGTTTATAAAGTCACAGATATGATGTATAATGTACTGGTGTTTATAAAGTCACAGATAGGATATATATTGTATTGGTGTTTATAAAGTCACAGATAGGATATATATTGTACTGGTGTTTATAAAGTCACAGATAGGATATATATTGTACTGGTGTTTATAAAGTCACAGATATTATATATATTGTACTGGTGTTTATAAAGTCACAGATAGGATATATATTGTACTGGTGTTTATAAAGTCACAGATATGATATATATTGTACTGGTGTTTATAAAGTCACAGATAGGATATATATTGTACTGGTGTTTATAAAGTCACAGGTAGAATATAGAATATGTATTGGCGTTTATTTTTAAAATTATTATTATTACCTTTATTTTACAAGGCAAGTCAGTTAAGAACAAATTCTTATTTACAAAGACAGCCTAGGAACAGTGGGTCAACTGCCTGTTAAGGGGCAGAACGACAGATTTGTACCTTGTCAGCTCAGGGATTCGAACTTGCAATCTTCCGGTTACTAGTACAACGCTCTAACCACTAGGCTACCCTGCCGCCCTTAAGTGCGTGAACTGGACCATTTTCCTGTCCTGCTAAGCATTCAAAATGTCACAGATAGGATATATAATGTATTGGTGTTTATAAAGTCACTGATAGGATATATAATGTATTGGTGTTTATAAAGACACTGATAGGATATATATTATATTGGTGTTTATAAAGACTGATAGGATATATATTATATTGGTGTTTATAAAGACACTGATAGGATATATATTATATTGGTGTTTATAAAGACACTGATAGGATATATATTATATTGGTGTTTATAAAGACTGATAGGATATATATTATATTGGTGTTTATAAAGACACTGATAGGATATATATTATATTGGTGTTTATAAAGACACTGATAGGATATATATTATATTGGTGTTTATAAAGACACTGATAGGATATATATTATATTGGTGTTTATAAAGACACTGATAGGATATATATTATATTGGTGTTTATAAAGACACTGATAGGATATATATTATATTGGTGTTTATAAAGACACTGATAGGATATATATTATATTGGTGTTTATAAAGACACTGATAGGATATATATTATATTGGTGTTTATAAAGACACTGATAGGATATATATTATATTGGTGTTTATAAAGACACTGATAGGATATATATTATATTGGTGTTTATAAAGACACTGATAGGATATATATTATATTGGTGTTTATAAAGACACTGATAGGATATATATTATATTGGTGTTTATAAAGACACTGATAGGATATATATTATATTGGTGTTTATAAAGACACTGATAGGATATATATTATATTGGTGTTTATAAAGACACTGATAGGATATATATTATATTGGTGTTTATAAAGACACTGATAGGATATATATTATATTGGTGTTTATAAAGACAATGATAGGATATATATTATATTGGTGTTTATAAAGACACTGATAGGATATATATTATATTGGTGTTTATAAAGACAATGATAGGATATATATTATATTGGTGTTTATAAAGACTGATAGGATATATATTATATTGGTGTTTATAAAGACACTGATAGGATATATATTATATTGGTGTTTATAAAGACACTGATAGGATATATATTATATTGGTGTTTATAAAGACACTGATAGGATATATATTATATTGGTGTTTATAAAGACACTGATAGGATATATATTATATTGGTGTTTATAAAGACACTGATAGGATATATATTATATTGGTGTTTATAAAGACACTGATAGGATATATATTATATTGGTGTTTATAAAGACAATGATAGGATATATATTATATTGGTGTTTATAAAGACACTGATAGGATATATATTATATTGGTGTTTATAAAGACAATGATAGGATATATATTATATTGGTGTTTATAAAGACACTGATAGGATATATATTATATTGGTGTTTATAAAGACAATGATAGGATATATATTATATTGGTGTTTATAAAGACACTGATAGGATATATATTATATTGGTGTTTATAAAGACACTGGTAGGATATATATTATATTGGTGTTTATAAAGACACTGATAGGATATATATTATATTGGTGTTTATAAAGACACTGATAGGATATATATTATATTGGTGTTTATAAAGACACAGATAGGATATATATTATATTGGTGTTTATAAAGACACTGATAGGATATATATTATATTGGTGTTTATAAAGACACTGATAGGATATATATTATATTGGTGTTTATAAAGACACTGATATGATATATATTATATTGGTGTTTATAAAGACACTGATAGGATATATATTATATTGGTGTTTATAAAGACACTGATAGGATATATAATGTATTGGTGTTTATAAAGACACTGATAGGATATATAATGTATTGGTGTTTATAAAGACACTGATAGGATATATAATGTATTGGTGTTTATAAAGACACTGATAGGCACCAACTGATGGGATTGTGTCCTCTTTGATTCATAACGATTGTTTTCTAAGAATCTAGGCTCCATCTGGAGAACACTGTGTATAAGACAGTAGTTTAGGAATTGTTAGTTAGATTACTTGTTGGTTATTACTGCATTGTCGGAACTAGAAGCACAAGCATTTCGCTACACTCGCATTAACATCTGCTAGCCATGTGTATGTGACAAATAACATTTGATTTGATTTGATTTGATTTGACTTAGAGGTCATTGCATCATGCATAACAGCTATGTCCTCAGCGGTACGGTAACTCATTTTGAGATGTGACGTAGTTATAAAGAAGAAGACACAGACAGGAACATACACGTTTAGTGGTGTTCATTACTGATGTTTCACTCAGTAAACTCATTGATCCATATATAATTGAATCAGCTAATGCTCAGAAATTGATGCGTTCTGCGAACATTCCCTTTTGTTTAGAAAAAAGGAAAACAATGCTGGTAAATATTTTACAAAAATAGCTCAGGTGTTATTTTTAACTGTCGATTGTTAATACTATCTGTCGTGCCTGAAATCGTGACTGAAATATTGAAGTACCAGAGCTTGTAAATGTTAAATATGGTCTGGTCTAATTCTGGTCTGGTGTTATTCTACAGGGCCTTGCGAAAGTATTCGGCCCCCTTGAACTCTGCGACATTTTGCCACATTTCAGGCTTCAAACATAAAGACATAAAACTGTATTTTTTTGTGAAGAATCAACAAGTGGGACACAATCATGAAGTGGAACGACATTTATTGGATATTTCAAACTTTTTTAAGAAATCAAAAACTGAAAAATTGGGCGTGCAAAATTTGTGTTTTTTAAAGCACAATGGTCATAGCAAATAACTTTTACATTGAACAACGGCACATAATACTATTTTAGAATAACTAGGGCATTAATGAAATTGAATAATAGATATAGAATTGTATAAAAAGTGTACTTTCCTCTTAATGGCCATTATATAACAGCATATGACAGATTACCTATATATACAAAAGTACATTGAACAACGGCAGGGTAGCCTAGTGTTGGACTAGTAACTGGAAGGTTGCAAGTTCAAACCCCCGAGCTGACAAGATACAAATCTGTCATTCTGCCCCTGAACAGGTAGTTAACCCACTGTTCCTAGGCCGTCATTGAAAATAAGAAATTGTTCTTAACTGACTTGCCTAGTTAAATGAAGGTCAAATAAAAAAATGTGGACACACCTTCAATTTAGTGGATTTGGCTAATTTAGCCACACCCGTTGCTGACAGGTGTATAAAACCGAGCACACATCCATGCAATCTCCATAGACAAACATTCGGCAGTTGAATGGCCTTACTGAAGAGCTCAGTGACTTACAACGTGGCACCTTTCCAACTAGTCATTTAGTCAAATTCTGCTAGAGCTAACTAGCAGTCAAATTACTTCTGTTTAATAATCTCTGTCAATCTTGAAAATGATCACTTGCTTGCTTAGTGTTGTATCTCGCTGAGACAGATCATTGGTTGCACACATCTTTAATACGGCCAATTCTGCTAGGTCAACTGTAAGTGCTTGTTATTGTGAAGTGGAAAGGAGCAACAACGACTCAGCCTCGAAGTGGTAGGCCACACAAAACTCACTGAATGGGACCGCTGAAGTGCGTATCGCATTAAAATGGTCTGTCCTCGGTTGCAACGCTCCGTACCAGAGTTCCAAACTGCCTCTGGAAGCAACGTCAGCACAAGAAGTGTTCGTCTGGAGCTTCAGGAAATGGGTTTCCAAGGCAGAGCAGCCACACACAAGCATAAGCGTCAGCTGGAGTGGTGTATAACTCGCCACCAATGGACTCTGGAGCATTGAATCACGCCTCATCATCTGGAAGTCCGACGGACAAATCAGAGTTTGGCGGATGCCAGGAGAACGCTACCTGCCACAATGCATAGTGCCAACTGTAAAGTTTGGTGGGGGAGGAATAATGGTCTGGAGCTGATTTTTCATGTTTCGGGCTAGGCCCCTTAGTTCCAGTGAAGGGAAATCTTAACGCAACAGCAAGCAATGACATTCTAGACAATTCTCTACTTCCAACTTTGTGGCAACAGTTTGGGGAAGGCCCTTTCCTGTTTCAGCATGACAATGCCCCCTGTGCATAAATCGAAGCACATACAGAAATGGTTTGTTAAGATCGGTGTGGAAGAACTTGACCGGCCTGCACAGAGTCCTGACATCAACCCTTTCGTACACCTTTGGTAAGAATTGGAATGCCAACTGTGAGCCATCCCTAACCACCCAACATCAGTTCTCGACCTCACTAATGCTCTTGTGGCTAAGTGGAAGCAAGTCCCCACAGCAATGTTCCAACATCTAGTGGAAAACATTCCCAGAAGAGTTGAGGTTGTTATAGCAGCAAAGGGAGGACCAACTCCATATTAATGCACATGAGTTTGGTCATGTAGAGTAGATGGATGTTATGATCATGATGAATGACCGATAGAGATGGTTATTTTATGATCATGATGAATGACCGATAGAGATGGTTATTTTATGATCATGATGAATGACCGATAGAGATGGTTATTTTATGATCATGATGAATGACCGACAGAGATGGTTATTTTATGATCATGATGAATGACCGATAGAGATGGTTATTTTATGATCATGATGAATGTCCGATAGGGACGGTTGTTTTATGTAGATACCTAAACTACTATATTCTATATGGATACCGATCAAGGCGGGTTAAGCATTACAACTGGTAGGAACAGTGTACGACATGTATGTCGAGCTTTAATCAATGCGAGTTTTCTTCCTTATTTGCAATGGCTTGATGTCAAGTATCTATCATGTAATATTTAGCTGTGTCTCTAAACTCTACATTCACTATACCTGAGTTTATAGCAAGCTATCTGAGGGGGGAGCGGATCCAGTTTTTAACAGATATTCCTCTCTGAGGGGGAGAGGATCCAGTTTTTAACAGATATTCCTCTCTGAGGGGGGAGCGGATCCAGTTTTTAACAGATATTCCTCTCTGAGGGGGAGAGGATCCAGTTTTTAACAGATATTCCTCTCTGAGGGGGAGAGGATCCAGTTTTTAACAGATATTCCTCTCTGAGGGGGAGCGGATCCAGTTTTTAACAGATATTCCTCTCTGAGGGGGGAGCGGATCCAGTTTTTAACAGATATTCCTCTCTGAGGGGGAGAGGATCCAGTTTTTAACAGATATTCCTCTCTGAGGGGGAGCTGATCCAGTTTTTAACAGCTATTCCTCTCTGAGGGGGAGCTGATCCAGTTTTTAACAGATATTCCTCTCTGAGGGGGAGAGGATCCAGGTTTTAACAGATATTCCTCTCTGAGGGGGAGAGGATCCAGTTTTTAACAGACATTCCTCTCTGAGGGGGAGAGGATCCAGGTTTTAACAGATATTCCTCTCTGAGGGGAGAGGATCCAGTTTTTAACAGACATTCCTCTCTGAGGGGAGAGGATCCAGTTTTTAACAGACATTCCTCTCTGAGGGGAGAGGATCCAGGTTTTAACAGATATTCCTCTCTGAGGGGAGAGGATCCAGTTTTTAACAGACATTCCTCTCTGAGGGGAGAGGATCCAGTTTTTAACAGACATTCCTCTCTGAGGGGAGAGGATCCAGGTTTTAACAGATATTCCTCTCTGAGGGGAGAGGATCCAGTTTTTAACAGCTATTCCTCTCTGAGGGGAGCTGATCCAGTTTTTAACAGATATTCCTCTCTGAGGGGAGAGGATCCAGGTTTTAACAGATATTCCTCTCTGAGGGGAGAGGATCCAGTTTTTAACAGACATTCCTCTCTGAGGGGGAGAGGATCCAGGTTTTAACAGATATTCCTCTCTGAGGGGGAGAGGATCCAGTTTTTAACAGACATTCCTCTCTGAGGGGGAGAGGATCCAGTTTTTAACAGACATTCCTCTCTGAGGGGGAGAGGATCCAGGTTTTAACAGATATTCCTCTCTGAGGGGGAGAGGATCCAGTTTTTAACAGACATTCCTCTCTGAGGGGGAGAGGATCCAGTTTTTAACAGACATTCCTCTCTGAGGGGGAGAGGATCCAGGTTTTAACAGATATTCCTCTCTGAGGGGGAGAGGATCCAGTTTTTAACAGCTATTCCTCTCTGAGGGGGAGCTGATCCAGTTTTTAACAGATATTCCTCTCTGAGGGGGAGAGGATCCAGGTTTTAACAGATATTCCTCTCTGAGGGGGAGAGGATCCAGTTTTTAACAGCTATTCCTCTCTGAGGGGGAGCTGATCCAGTTTTTAACAGATATTCCTCTCTGAGGGGGAGAGGATCCAGGTTTTAACAGATATTCCTCTCTGAGGGGGAGAGGATCCAGTTTTTAACAGACATTCCTCTCTGAGGGGGAGAGGATCCAGGTTTTAACAGATATTCCTCTCTGAGGGGGAGAGGATCCAGTTTTTAACAGACATTCCTCTCTGAGGGGGAGAGGATCCAGTTTTTAACAGACATTCCTCTCTGAGGGGGAGAGGATCCAGGTTTTAACAGATATTCCTCTCTGAGGGGGAGAGGATCCAGTTTTTAACAGACATTCCTCTCTGAGGGGGAGAGGATCCAGTTTTTAACAGACATTCCTCTCTGAGGGGAGAGGATCCAGGTTTTAACAGATATTCCTCTCTGAGGGGAGAGGATCCAGTTTTTAACAGCTATTCCTCTCTGAGGGGAGCTGATCCAGTTTTTAACAGATATTCCTCTCTGAGGGGGAGAGGATCCAGGTTTTAACAGATATTCCTCTCTGAGGGGGAGAGGATCCAGTTTTTAACAGACATTCCTCTCTGAGGGGGAGAGGATCCAGGTTTTAACAGATATTCCTCTCTGAGGGGGAGAGGATCCAGTTTTTAACAGACATTCCTCTCTGAGGGGGAGAGGATCCAGTTTTTAACAGACATTCCTCTCTGAGGGGGAGAGGATCCAGGTTTTAACAGATATTCCTCTCTGAGGGGGATAGGATCCAGTTTTTAACAGACATTCCTCTCTGAGGGGGAGAGGATCCAGTTTTTAACAGACATTCCTCTCTGAGGGGGAGAGGATCCAGGTTTTAACAGATATTCCTCTCTGAGGGGGAGAGGATCCAGTTTTTAACAGACATTCCTCTCTGAGGGGGAGAGGATCCAGTTTTTAACAGACATTCCTCTCTGAGGGGGAGAGGATCCAGGTTTTAACAGATATTCCTCTCTGAGGGGGAGAGGATCCAGTTTTTAACAGACATTCCTCTCTGAGGGGGAGAGGATCCAGTTTTTAACAGACATTCCTCTCTGAGGGGGAGAGGATCCAGTTTTTAACAGACATTCCTCTCTGAGGGGGAGAGGATCCAGGTTTTAACTGACATTCCTCTCTGAGGGGGAGCTGATCTAGTTTTTAACAGACATTCCTCTCTGAGGGGGAGAGGATCTAGTTTTTAACAGATATTCGTCTTCGTCTCTTCTCTCCATTTCCTACCAAATCAAAGGCTTATGAATCTTATATCCTCCCTGTTAAGATGGAACGAAAGATCAGTGTTTTAATGGATAGGCCTATTTTAATCTCCCTCATTAATACTTTAGTATGCAGGATATTATTGTTCTGTACCAACGACTATAATTACTTCTGTTTAATAATCTCTGTCAATCTTGAAAATGATCACTTGCTTGCTTAGTGTTGTATCTCGCTGAGACAGATCATTGGTTGGACACATCTCTAATTCAGCCAATCTGCCATCTTCTGTCTGTAGCGTCTAAACCGCTTGGGTTACACACTAACATGACCCCTCTGTAGAAAGGTCAGACTCTCACAAACACATTTTGTCTGAAGGTAACCCGATACCAGTTCAAATGGTTTATGGAAGTATACGGTACTAGTCAAAAGTTTGGACACACCTAATCATTCAAGGGTTTTATTCTTTATTTGTGTTACTATTTTCTACATTGTAGAATAAGACATCAACACTATGAAATAACACGTATGGAATCATGTAGTAACCAAAACCAAAATACATTTTATATTTGAGATTCTTCAAAGTAGCCACCCTTTGCCTTGATGACAGCTTTGCACACTATTGGCCTTCTCTCAACCAGCTTCATGAGGCAGTCACCTGGAATGCATTTCAATGAACAGGTGTGCTTTGTCAAAAGTTAATTTGTGGAATTGCTTTCCTTTTTAATGTGTTTGAGCCAATCAGGTAGTGGTGGAATACAGAAGATAGCCCTATTTGGCAAAACATAAACTCCATAATATGGTAAGAACAGCTGAAATAACGGATGATCTCCGTATGTGTGGTTCCCACCGTGAAGCATGGAGGAGGAGAGGTGATGGTGCTTTGCTGGTGACTGTGTGATTTATTTAGAATTCAGGGCACAGTTAATAACCAGAATGGCTACCGCAGCATTCTGCAGCGATTACACCTCCCGTCTGGTTTGCTCTTAGTGGAACTATCATTTGTTTTTCATCAGGACAATGACGCAATACACCTCCAGACTGGGTAAGGGCTATTTTACCAAGAAGGAGAGTGATGGAGTGCTGCATCAGTTGACCTGGCCTCCACAATCACAATTTTTGCAAAGAAACCACTACCAAAGGACACCGATAATAAGAAGAGACTTGCTTGGGTCAATAAACACGAGCAATGGACATTAGATCAGTGGAAATCTGTCCTTTGGTCTAATGAGTCCAAATTTGAGATTTTTTTTGTGATGAATGCTGCATCAGATGACCTGTCCTCCACAATCACTTGACCTCAACCTAATTGAGATGGTTTGGGATGAGTTGGACAGCAAAGAGAAGGAAAAGCAGCCAACTAGTTTTCAGCGTATGTGGGAACTCCAATAAGAATGTTGGAAAAGTATTCCAGGTGAAGCTGGTTGAGAGAATGCCAAGAGTGTGGAAAGCTGTCATCAAGGCAAATGGTGGCTACTTTGAAGAATCTCAAATGAAATGTATATTTGGATTTGTTAAACACTTTTTTGGCTACTACATGATTCCGTATGTGTTATTTCATAGTTGTGATGTCTCCACTATTCTTCTACAATGTAGAAAATAGTAAAAATAAAGAAAAACCCTTGAATGAGTAGGTATGTCCAACCTTTTGACTGGTACTCTATATTGAAGTAGTTTAGTACTCAATTTCCTTTGTTAACTATGGGTTAGAAAGTTATACAAATATTTTCCTGATGACTCAGATATAGGACATACACTTTATAACAAACTTACTTTTATTTATTTTTGGACTATCCAGGTTTCCGTGCAGTAAGGCCAAATTCAATGTTTCATCAAACTTTTTATTTAAAAAATAATTGATACTTAATGGGGTCCTAAAATTCAAAGAGATGAAATGATCCTTGGTATAACCATCTTAAAACAATTCCATACTTTAGCTTAGTAGAACCCCATCCCAGGCTTATATCTGAATCCAACAGTTAAAACGTAAAACAATTCCATACGTTAGCTTAGTAGAACCCCATCCCAGGCTTATATCTGAACCCAACAGTTAAAACATAAAACAATTCCATATGTTAGCTTAACTCCCAGGTTGAACGCAAACCACAAGTCTTTATTAAACATTCCCTTTTTTTAATACATATATATATATATATTTTTTTTTTAAACCTGGCTGCTCCTTGTGTTCACTACACCAGCCTGTGAAATTAAATAGAATGGTGAATGCAGCAATCAGGATAAGGCTTCTATGCAACAGGATCATATGTCAAATACTACTATATGGTAAATAATGTGATCATTTCACACCCGTCTGACTGACTAATAACAATAAGTCGTGTGTCAGAAACAATTTTGGATAAACAGATGAATGAAAATTGGCATCTGCACAGGAGTATCACTAGCCCCCCACTTTCAATGGCCAAGTCAAAATGGCAGCTAGCGCTCCGACTTCACATGCTTCCAAAGAACATTTAAATGCTAATATGATAAGCTGACAAGCTTATTATAAGCTCTGACGATTTAAGAGTTTCTCCCATTAGTTATACGTGGAGACATTACATATGCATCCCTGTGCTAGTAGAAGGTATGTGGTTAAATTCTGTTGGGGGAAAAAAAATAGATTATTTTGGCTGCATTTGACAGCAATACAGTGCCGTAGTGATGGTTTGCCAGTGAGGGAAAAGAGATTGAAGCACAGGTGGCTTTGAGGAGAGGGTTATCTGCTGTTGCTGGAATACATAGTGCATAGGGAGGCTCCATCCAACCTACAGAGACTATCCAAGCCACTGCTGTATAGTCCATCATACTGTCAATCCGTTTTGCCGACGTCGCCTGACACAACCCTCCATAGACTCTCTCACACTACAATCAGACATTTGGATCAAAAGAGAAGCTAGCAAGCTAGCTTAGTTGATATATTAACACCAACATGTATTGATTATGGATCAAATTATCGGATCATATGGATTTTCACAGAAGAAAACAGCCTGATCAAACATGTAAATGTGGAGTTTGAAACCATCGCTTCTTTGAGACCCTTAACGACGTAGATGTGTAATTAACAGACAATGGGTGTTTCTCAAAAAAATGCGTAGTACTGTGCTCTCACCCTCGAAGTACATTCTCCGACCACGTCCTCTTGAGCATGTTCTTGTGAGGACGAGAGTGCGGAGAACACATAGAACATTACATTTGAGAAGCACAACCCCTACCTCACGCTTCACCTCCCTCATTCACTGAACCTTCTTCGAAGCAATGACAATGATGACAACAAGATATGCTCAAAGCAAATGTTTTATCAGTTAGATATGTCAATCGTAATAATCTAGCTAGCCAGCTAGTTGCCAATTCTTTGTGGATAGCAAGCTAGCCAGTTAGCCCTATCGACTTAATATGGACTCTGGACTCCAATTCAATGAATCACCTTCCTGCCAGGACAATTTGATTTTATTTGATTTTATTAGGATCTCTTTTAGTCACAATTTGGACTAATCTTCCAAGAGTCCTTAACATTAAAATACAATTTATAATACAAAACACACTTTCACATATAACACACACACTATTACAAACATACATAATACACTAGCATAATGACCCAATAAATACTCAATCTAAAGAAATATTGATTCTTCATCTACTATAGTCCCACAACATTTCTATATACTATATTTAAATTGTTTTAAAGTAATGTTTAAACTAATATATTGAAAGGTTTCTAGTTTGCTCAGTTAATTTATTCAATTTCTGTATTGCTCTAAATCGAAATGTTCTTTTGCCCATTTCTCTTTTCTGTCTGGATAACGCATAGATGGTGGACAATCTATTCCTAGTATTTACTGAATGTCTGTCTCTTACCAACTGAATACCACATAGATGGTGGACAATCTATTCCTAGTATTTACGGAATGTCTGTCTCTTACCAACTGAATACCATTGTGAATAGAACTTGGCCGTTTTAAATGATGTATATTATAAAATAAAATAAGCCTGTTTTTTTCAATTATCTTGTCGATTGATGACCAACCAAGAACACTGGACATGACTGCAACAGAAGAACCATATCTCCACCTTAAAACAACCCATGACTGCAACAGAAGAACCATATCTCCACCTTAAAACAACCCATGACTGCAACAGAAGAACCATATCTCCACCTTAAAACAACCCATGACTGCAACAGAAGAACCATATCTCCACCTTAAAACAACCCATGACTGCAACAGAAGAACCATATATCCACCTTAAAACAACCCATGACTGCAACAGAAGAGCCATATATCCACCTTAAAACAACCCATGACTACAACAGAAGAACCACATATCCACCTTAAAACAACCCATGACTGCAACAGAAGAACCATATCTCCACCTTAAAACAACACATGACTGCAACAGAAGAACCATATCTCCACCTTAAAACAACCCATGACTGCAACAGAAGAACCATATCTCCACCTTAAAACAACCCATGACTACAACAGAAGAACCATATCTCCACCTTAAAACAACCCATGACTACAACAGAAGAACCATATCTCCACCTTAAAACAACCCATGACTACAACAGAAGAACCATATCTCCACCTTAAAACAACCCGACTGCAACAGAAGAACCATATCTCCACCTTAAAACAACCCATGACTGCAACAGAAGAACCATATCTCCACCTTAAAACAACCCATGACTGCAACAGAAGAACCATATCTCCACCTTAAAACAACCCATGACTGCAACAGAAGAACCATATCTCCACCTTAAAACAACCCATGACTGCAACAGAATAACCATATCTCTACCTTAAAATAACCCATGACTACAACAGAAGAACCACATATCCACCTTAAAACAACCCATGACTGCAACAGAAGAACCATATCTCCGCCTTAAAACAACCCATGACTACAACAGAAGAACCATATCTCCACCTTAAAACAACCCATGACTGCAACAGAAGAACCATATCTCCACCTTAAAACAACCCATGACTACAACAGAAGAACAATATCTCCACCTTAAAACAACCCATGACTGCAACAGAAGAACCATATCTCCACCTTAAAACAACCCATGACTGCAACAGAAGAACCATATCTCCACCTTAAAACAACCCATGACTGCAACAGAAGAACCATATCTCCACCTTAAAACAACCCATGACTGCAACAGAAGAACCATATCTCTACCTTAAAATAACCCATGACTACAACAGAAGAACCACATATCCACCTTAAAACAACCCATGACTGCAACAGAAGAACCATATCTCCGCCTTAAAACAACCCATGACTACAACAGAAGAACCATATCTCCACCTTAAAACAACCCATGACTGCAACAGAAGAACCACATCTCCACCTTAAAACAACCCATGACTACAACAGAAGAACCATATCTCCTTAAAACAACCCATGACTGCAACAGAAGAACCATATCTCCACCTTAAAACAACCCATGACTGCAACAGAAGAACCACATCTCCACCTTAAAACAACCCATGACTACAACAGAAGAACCATATCTCCTTAAAACAACCCATGACTGCAACATAAGAACCATATCTCCTTAAAACAATCCTTGCAGCTATATTCTGTGCATTCTGCAGCCTCCTAACTTCACTAGATGATGCATTTCCCCAGACCACCGAACAATAGTTCACTTGACTCTCAACCAATGCCTGTGTTATTTGCTGTAGGATTTTCTCTGGTAAATATTTAGCTATCCTTCTGATTATGCATGCTGTTTTAATATATATTTTTTTACATAGATTAGTCATTTGAGACGACAATGGCAATAGAGACTAAACTAGATTTACACAAAGCAACCGGGGGTCAAAATCAAAAGTAACAGTAAGTATCTGGTGTGGCCACCAGCTGCATTAAGTACTGTAGTGCATCTCCTCCTCATGGACTGCACCAGAGTTGTTACCCCACTCTTCCACCAAGGCACCTGCAAGTTCCCAGACATTTCTGGGGGGAATGGCCCTAGCCCTCACAGTCCAATCCAACAGGTCCCAGACGTGCTCAATGGGATTGAAATCTTGGCTATTTGCTGGCCATGGCAGAACACTGACATTCCTGTATTTTAGGAAATCATGCACAGAACGAGCAGCATGGCTGGTGGCATTGTCATGCTGGAGGGTCATGTCAGGATGAGCCTGCAGGAAGGGTACCACATGAGGGAGGAGGATGTCTTCCCTGTAACGCACAGACTTGAGATTGCCTGCAATGACAACAAGCTCAGTCCGATGATGCTGTGACACACCGCCCCAGACCATGACGGAACCTCCATCTACAAATCGATCCCGCTCCAGAGTACAGGCCTCGGTGTAACACTCATTCCTTTGACGATCAACGTGAATCCGACCATCACCGCTGGTGAGACAAAACCATGACTAGTCCGTGAAGAGCACTGTTTTGCCAGTCCTGTCTGGTCCAGTGAAGGTGGGTTTGTGCCCATAGGCGATGTTGTTGCTGGTGATGTCTGGTGAGGACCTGCCTTACAACAGGCCTACAAGCCCTCAGTCGAGCCTCTCTCAGCCTATTGCGGACAGTCTGAGCACTGATGGAGGGATTGTGCGTTCCTGGTGTAACTTGGGCAGTTGTTGTTAACATCCTGTACCTGTCACGCGGGAGTGATGTTCGGATGTACTGTGCAGGTGTTGTATCATGTGGTCTGCCACTGAGAGGACAATAAGCTGCCCGTCTTGTCTCCCTGTAGCACTGTCTTAGGCGTCTCACAGTATGGACAATCCAATTTATTGCCCTGGCCACATCTGCAGTCCTCATGCCTCCTTGCACCATGCCTAAGGCACTTTCACACAGATGAGCAGGGACCCTGTTTTTTTTGTTTTTTTCAGAGTCAGTAGAAAGGCCTCTTTAGTGTCCTAAGTTTTCATAACTGTGACCTTAATTGCCTACCGTTCCACAGGTGCACGTTCATTTAATCGTTGATGGTTAATTGAACAATCTTGGGGAAACAGTGTTTCAAAAACCTTTTCAATGAAGATCTGTGAAGTTATTCGGAATTTTACAAATGATCTTTGAAAGACAGGGGGTCCTGCTGAGTTTAGTGTGGCAACATATGAGATGTGAAAAGGCAAGTGTATTTTCTCTCACTTCAGATTTGTCATTTTTTTTAACATCATTATTTTGAATACCTGCCGTTGAAGCATTAATCTGTTTTGCATACTTGATTTGGACTCCCGAACCCTCCCGTGCTCCAATTTGCGTGCTCTGAGCATCCCAAATGGCACCCTATTCCCTTTTAAAGTAGACCAGGTTGTGTCAGAACCTTCAGATCTGCCCTTCCCTAATGTTGTTGTAGTAGTTACACCTAGTCTATAACATCAGACTCAGCATTGCCAACCAAGCCATTAACAATCACTTGTCAGTTCACACGGTGCTGTTGATGTGAGGTAGACATAAAACCACAAAACACGGATCATCATAAGACAACACAAGACTGAATCTCTCTCAGGGAGCTCGCACGAGTTCAATGCTTCAATTCGGTCAATAGATCTTTACATTTGAATCATGTGCTGTGCGGCTTCGGTTTCCCTCCATTAACCTTATCTGTGGACCAGGCATTTAGGCCACATTAAAGCTGTAGAGAGTTAGTGAGGCCTTGCACTGCGAATGTTGTTCTGGTCTCGATTAGTCACTGATAGTGCAGCTGGCTAACAGCTGGCAGCCTCTGTCTGTATAATCTCTCAGTGCAGCTGTGCTGGAACAGGCAACATGCTAGCCTAATTAGCCATGTTTTCTCTATGGTGAAATTGAAGCCTAGGGGGTCCTGGATCAATGTTGCACTGCCTTGTTCATTCATTTCTTCCCTCCCTTCATCCCTCCCCTGTGCTAGAAATGCACAAATCATCTCTTCACAGCCCCTGAAGATACTGTAGATACTAAAAAAAGAAAAGGGGGATTGTTGCTAGACTCTTAGAAAAAACGGGGTACTTTGGCTCTTCCCATAGGAGTACTGTTTGAAGAACCCTTTTTGGTTCCATGTAGAACCATTTTGGTTCTCTGAGCAAGGCAGTTGTTCCCCGGGCGCCGATGACGTGGATGTCGATTAAAGCAGCCATATTTCGGGAAGACACATTTAATTTGTTGTACAACTGACTAGGTATCCCCATTTCCCTTTCCATACTGAAGTGCCGTTACAAAGTGTTCATACCCCTAACCCTAACCTTAACCCTACCCCTAACCCTAACCTTAACCCCAACCTTAACCTTAACCTTAACCTTAACCCTACCCCTAACCTTAACCCTACCCCTAACCCTAACCTTAACCCCAACCCCAACCTTAACCTTAACCTTAACCTTAACCCTACCCCTAACCCTAACCCTAACCTTAACCCCAACCTTAACCTTAACCTTAACCCTACCCCTAACCCTAACCTTAACCCCAACCTTAACCTTAACCTTAACCCTACCCCTAACCCTAACCTTAACCCTACCCCTAACCCTAACCTTAACCCTACCCCTACCCCTAACCCTAACCCTAACCTTAACCCTAATCCCAACTGACTAGGTATCCCCATTTCCCTTTCCATACTGAAGTGCCTTTAGAAGGTGTTCATACCCCTAACCCTAACCTTAACCCTACCCCTACCCCTAACCCTAACCCTAACCTTAACCCTAATCCCAACTGACTAGGTATCCCCATTTCCCTTTCCATACTGAAGTGCCTTTAGAAGGTGTTCATACCCCTAACCCTAACCTTAACCCTACCCCTACCCCTAACCCTAACCCTAACCTTAACCCTAATCCCAACTGACTAGGTATCCCCATGTCCCTTTCCATACTGAAGTGCCTTTAGAAGGTGTTCATACCCCTAACCCTAACCTTAACCCTACCCCTACCCCTAACCCTAACCCTAACCTTAACCCTAATCAGAACTGACTAGGTATCCCCATGTCCCTTTCCATACTGAAGTGCCTTTAGAAGGTGTTCATACCCCTAACCCTAACCTTAACCCTACCCCTAACCCTAACCCTAACCTTAACCCTAATCCCAACTGACTAGGTATCCCCATGTCCCTTTCCATACTGAAGTGCCTTTAGAAGGTGTTCATACCCATAACCCTAACCTTAACCCTACCCCTACCCCTAACCCTAACCCTAACCTTAACCCTAATCCCAACTGACTAGGTATCCCCATTTCCCTTTCCATACTGAAGTGCCTTTAGAAGGTGTTCATACCCCTAACCCTAACCTTAACCCTACCCCTACCCCTAACCCTAACCCTAACCCTAATCCCAACTGACTAGGTATCCCCATGTCCCTTTCCATACTGAAGTGCCTTTAGAAGGTGTTCATACCCCTAACCCTAACCTTAACCCTACCCCTACCCCTAACCCTAACCCTAACCTTAACCCTAATCAGAACTGACTAGGTATCCCCATGTCCCTTTCCATACTGAAGTGCCTTTAGAAGGTGTTCATACCCCTAACCCTAACCTTAACCCTACCCCTAACCCTAACCCTAACCTTAACCCTAATCCCAACTGACTAGGTATCCCCATGTCCCTTTCCATACTGAAGTGCCTTTAGAAGGTGTTCATACCCCTAACCCTAACCTTAACCCTACCCCTACCCCTAACCCTAACCCTAACCTTAACCCTAATCCCAACTGACTAGGTATCCCCATGTCCCTTTCCATACTGAAGTGCCTTTAGAAGGTGTTCATACCCCTAACCCTAACCTTAACCCTACCCCTACCCCTAACCCTAACCCTAACCTTAACCCTAATCCCAACTGACTAGGTATCCCCATGTCCCTTTCCATACTGAAGTGCCTTTAGAAGGTGTTCATACCCCTAACCCTAACCTTAACCCTACCCCTACCCCTAACCCTAACCTTAACCCTAACCTTAACCCTAATCCCAACTGACTAGGTATCCCCATTTCCCTTTCCATACTGAAGTGCCTTTAGAAGGTGTTCATACCCCTAACCCTAACCTTAACCCTACCCCTAACCCTAACCCTAACCTTAACCCTAATCCCAACTGACTAGGTATCCCCATGTCCCTTTCCATACTGAAGTGCCTTTAGAAGGTGTTCATACCCCTAACCCTAATCTTAACCCTACCCCTACCCCTAACCTTAACCCTAACCTTAACCCTAATCCCAACTGACTAGGTATCCCCATGTCCCTTTCCATACTGAAGTGCCTTTAGAAGGTGTTCATACCCCTAACCCTAACCTTAACCCTACCCCTACCCCTAACCCTAACCCTAACCCTAACCTTAACCCTAATCCCAACTGACTAGGTATCCCCATGTCCCTTTCCATACTGAAGTGCCTTTAGAAGGTGTTCATACCCCTAACCCTAACCCTAACCCTAACCCTAACCTTAACCCTAATCCCAACTGACTAGGTATCCCCATGTCCCTTTCCATACTGAAGTGCCTTTAGAAGGTGTTCATACCCCTAACCCTAACCTAAACCCTACCCCTACCCCTAACCCTAACCTTAACCCTACCCCTACCCCTAACCCTAACCCTAACCTTAACCCTAATCCCAACTGACTAGGTATCCCCATTTCCCTTTCCATACTGAAGTGCCTTTAGAAGGCGTTCATACCCCTAACCCTAACCTTAACCCTACCCCTACCCCTACCCCTACCCCTAACCCTAACCCTAACCTTAACCTTTAACCCTAATCCCAACTGACTCGGTATTCCTCTTTCCCATTCAATGTAGAACCCTTTCCACAGAAGGTTCGACATGGAACCCAAAAGGGTTTTACCTGGAACCAAAAAGTGTTCTCCTATAGGAACAGTGGGAGAACCGTTTTGGAACCCAAACATGGTTTCAGTACAATGTGGAGTAATTGTGATATGATTGTTTTGGGTAATATACTGTAGTTATGTATATGGTGCATTCAGAAAGTATTCAGACCCCTTCACTTTTATCACATTTTGTTACGTTACAGACTTTTTAATTATTCCCTCATTTATCTACACACAATAATCCCGATAATGAAAAAGCAAAAACAGGCTTTTAGAAATGTTTGAAAATATATAAAAAATATTAAACGAAAAACTGAAATATCACATCTGCATAAACATTCAGACCCTTTACCCAGTACTTTGTTGAAACACCTTTGGCAGCCATTTCAGCCTCAAAGTCTTCTTGACACTACAAGCTTGGCACACCTTTATTTGGGGAGTTTCTCCCATTCTTTTCTGCAGATCCCCTCAAGCTCTGTCAGATTGGATGGGGAGCGTCGCTGCACAGCTATTTTCAGGTCTCTCCAGAGATGCTCGATCGGGTTCTGGCTGGGCCACTCAAGGACATTCGGAGACTTGTTCTGAAGCCACTTCTGCATTGTCTTGGCTGTGTGCTTAGGGTCATTTTCCTGTTAGAAGATGAACCTTAACCCCAGTCTGTGGTCCTGAGCGCTCTGAAGCAGGTTTTCATCAAGGATCTCACGGTACTTTGCTCCGTTAATCTTTCGCTCAATCCGGACTAGTCTCCCAGTCCCTGTTGCTGAAAAACATCCCAGAGCATGATGCTGTCACCACCATGCTTCACCATAGGGATGGTGTCAGGTTTCCTCCAGACATGACTCTTTGGCATTCAGGCCAAAGTGTTCAATCTTGGTTTCATCAGACTAGAGAGAATCTTGTTTCTCATGGTCTGAGAGTCCTTTAGGTGCCTTTTGGCAAACTCCATGCGGGCTGCCATGTGACTTTTACTGAGGAGTGGCTTCCAATTAGACATTCTACCATAAAGGCCTGATTGGTGGAGTGCTGCAGAGATGGTTGTCCTTCTGGACGGTTTTCCATCTCCACAGAGAAACTCTGGAGCTCTGTCAAAGTGACCATCGGGTTCTTGGTCACCTCCCTGACCAAGGCCCTTCTCCCCCGATTGCACAGTTTTGCTGGGCGGCCGGCTCTAGGAAGAGCTTGGTGGTTCCAAACTTCTTCCATTTAAGAATGATGGAGGGCACTATGTTCTTGGGGACCTTCAACGCTGCAGAAATGTTTTGGTACCCTTCCCCAGATCTGTACCTCCACACAATCCTTTCTCGGAGCTCTACGGACAATTCCTTCAACCTCATGGCTTGGTTTTTGCTCTGACATGAACTGTCAACTGTGTGACCTTATATAGACAGGTGTGTGCCTTTTCCAAATCATGTCCAATCAATTTAATTTACCACAGGTGAAATAAAGATATCGATTGAAAACTGAGTAATCAATTATCAGTTTATTCAACAATGCCACCTTGTATCTCTTTCACAACCTCAGCATTGTCCAAAAACCTTATTACTACAAGCTCATGGGATCTGATGGGGGCAGACTGTTTTACTGACACAGTAAATATGCTAACGAACCAGTCTGTTGCATTCCCAAAATGGACAACTCAGAGGACGAGCCTTGTGCCTTTGTGGCTTCACTCTGTTTCTCTCCGGTTTTTCAATTCTTTCTTTGTCTCTGTTTCACTTTCAACTCGTGTTGTTTGAGATGGAGAGAGGAGATGATGGATGTGTCATTGGGCCTGACCTCCTATAAAGCTCCATGTGATCAGCCTTCTCTGGTGGTGGGTCAACAACCTGTAATAAGCAGATAGGAGCATGGCTCTATTTTCGGGAGGGGGGAGAAAATGCCCACTTTGCACAGCCTCGGGGAAAACGTCCAGAGCCAACTTGCAAAATTATTGGGGTCAGTGACTCCGCCTGCTTGTTTGATCTGTCTGCGGTCTCACAAGGCTTTATTTTGACATTGAAGGACATATTTTCTAGCGTAAGGACTGTAAATGAACCATGTCTTCCCGAAATCCAAGACTCGGAGCCTGTGGCACTGCATGGATGTGTTCCAAACCATACCCTATCCTCTATGATACTGCGCTACGTTTGACCAGGGCCCGTGTTAAAAGCAGTGCACTATATAGGGCATACAGTAGGCTGCTGTTTGGAACACCCCCATTACAGCACCGGGTTTTTACAACAGAATTCTCACTGATGCACTATGGTAATAAAAAGGTTTAGACATTAATGTTGTTTGTATGACTACATTATATTAATTAACACAATGTCGTTTGCGTTTCTGTTGAGACAGCAGCTTAGTTTGATAAGGTTACAAGGTGTTAGTTTTTAATTCGGAGAGGTGTCTAACAGGGCGACATCACGAGCTCGTGATGGTATTTTTAAACAGGCGCGGGCGTCCTCCGAGTTACACCGTTGCAGCTAATCGGTGTAATGAGGCAAAGATTGCAGCAGTAATCAGGGATCATTAGCTTTATGAGTATTTATTATCAGTGGCATGGAAATAATCTAGAAGTGGAGGCTGCTGCACACAGACAGGCAGACAGCACACGACACAAAGGAGAGGGTTGTCACAATCAGTTTATTAATGACCGGCTGTCGCAGGAGCCAACACAACTCAAGAACCAAGGGTCATCCATCAATGTTGGGCCCTGACACCTGGAAGATAGATCTACTTCTCCCTGTGTTTGACCTGGATGTTCTACATTTCAAAGTCACAGCACCAAACACATTGCAGTTCAGAATGTCATGTAGGTGGTAGCTGCCTGTCCCCATGGCCTTCGAGCTCTCCCTCTTTTTGTATGTGTGTGTGTTCGTGTGTGTGTGAAAAGAAGAGTGTATTTGTTTGCCTTGAATTCCAAACATGGCTCATCTTGTTTTAACTCTAAGCAGTGTAGAATACTGGTTCCAGCCAGTTCTAAGATGAGAAAGGAATCAAGTGTTTCCATAGGGCTCTGAGACTAGTAAGGCATCAAGTGCTTGTGTGTGTCTCTCTCTCTCTCTCTCTCTCTCTCTCTCTCTCTCTCTCTCTCTCTCTCTCTCTCTCTCTCTCTCTTTCTCAACCCTCTTTCTCAACCCTCTTTCTCTCTCAATCCTCTCTCTCTCTCCCTCTCTCCAAACCCTCTCTCAACCCTCTCTCTCCCTCCCTCTCTCAACCCTCTCTCTCTCAACCCTCTCTCTCTCAACTCTCTCTCTCTCTCAACCCTCTTTCTCTCAACCCTCTCTCTCTCAACCCTCTCTCAACCTTCTCTCTCTCTCTCTAAACCGTCTCTCTCTCTCAACCCTCTCTCTCTCGCTCTCTCTCAACCCTCACTCTCTCTCTCTCAACCCTCTCCCTCAACCCTCTCCCTCAACCCTCTCTCTCTCTCCCTCCCTCTCAACCCTCTCTCTCTCCCTCTCTCCAAACCCTCTCTCTCCCTCTCTCCAAGCCCTCTTTCAACTCTCTTTCTCTCTCTCTCTCAACCCTCTCTCTCTCTCTCTCTCTCAACCCTCTCTCTCTCGCTCTCTCTCAACCCTCACTCTCTCTCTCTCAACCCTCTCCCTCAACCCTCTCCCTCAACCCTCTCTCTCTCTCCCTCCCTCTCAACCCTCTCTCTCTCCCTCTCTCCAAACCCTCTCTCTCCCTCTCTCCAAGCCCTCTTTCAACTCTCTTTCTCTCTCTCTCTCAACCCTCTCTCTCTCAACCCTCTCTCTCTCTCTCTCTCTCTCTCTCTCTCTCTCTCTCTCTCAACCCTCTCTCTCTCAACCCTCTCTCTCTCTCTCTCTCTCAACCCTCTCTCTCTCAACCCTCTCTCTCTCTCTCTCAACCCTCTCTCTCTCAACCCTCACTCTCTCTCTCCAAACCCTCTCCCTCAACCCTCTCTCAACCCTCCCTCTCTCTCTCCCTCTCTCTCTCTCTCCCTCTCTCCAAACCCTCTCTCTCCCTCTCTCAAGCCCTCTTTCAACTCTCTTTCTCTCTCTCTCAACCCTCCTCTCTCTCTCTCTCAACCCTCTCTCTCTCTCTCTCTCTCAACCCTCTCTCTCTCTCTCAACCCCTCTCTCTCTCTCTCTCTCTCAACCCTCTCTCTCTCAACCCCTCTCTCTCTCTCTCAACCCTCTCTCTCTCAACCCTCTCTCTCTCTCTCTCTCTCTCTCTCAACCCTCTCTCTCTCAACCCTCTCTCTCTCTCTCTCTCAACCCTCTCTCTCTCAACCCTCTCTCTCTCTCTCTCTCTCTCTCTCTCTCTCTCTCAACCCTCTCTCTCTCAACCCTCTCTCTCTCTCTCTCTCTCTCTCTCTCTCAACCCTCTCTCTCTCAACCCTCTCTCTCTCTCTCTCTCTCAACCCACTCAATTCAATTCAAAGGGTTTTATTGGCATGGGAAAACATGTGTTAACGTTGCCAAAGCAAGTGAGGTAGATAATATACAAAAGTGAAATAAACAATAAAAAATTAACAGTAAACATTACACATACAGAAGTTTCAAAACAATAAAGACATTACAAATGTCATATTATGTATATATACAGTGTTGTAACAATGTACAAATGGTTAAAGCACACAAGGGAAAATAAATAAGCGTAAATATAGGTTGTATTTACAATGGTGTTTGTTCTTCACTGGTTGCCCTTTTCTTGTGGCAACAGGTCACAAATCTTGTTGCTGTGACGTCACACTGTGGAATTTCACCCAGTAGACATGGGAGTTTATCAAAACGGGGTTTGTTTTCGAATTCTTTGTGGATCTGTGTATTCTGAGGGAAATATGTGTCTCTAATATGGTCATACATTGGGCAGGATGTTAGGAAGTGCAGCTCAGTTTCCACCTCATTTTGTGGGCAGTGTGCACATAGCCTGTCTTCTCTTGAGAGCCATGTCTGCCTACGGCGGCGGCGGGCCTTTCTCAATAGCAAGGCTATGCTCACTGAGTCTATACATAGTCAAAGCTTTCCTTAAGTTTGAGTCAGTCACTCCCAACCCTCTCTCAAATTAAATTCAATTTCTCTCTCTCTGCCTCTCTCTATCTCTCTCCCCAACATGTTAGGAACAGTACAATCAGAAGAAATGTCCATGGTTTTGCTTCAACTGATTCCCTCTGGGAACTCAAATCTTTGCATGATGGTGTACTGAGCTCCTAGGGACATTGTGCTACTTGAGTTGTATTAATTCCTGTTTGCAACGTGATATCTCTTGGCTGAATGCGTATCTGTTTATCCCTCTGGGTTCATGTACCTGTTCCAAACGAATGTTTAAGTAACAATAAATAAATAATCCAAATTATAATTATAATCCCAATTAAATCTGCACCAGTTCTTGGATAGCTATTGTCAACTTGACTGTTCAGCTCAAGAAAAAGTAGACAGGGTTTTAAAATATGGAGGAAAACCAAAAAAACAAATGAGGGTTAGATTCATGATGTGTAAAGTTGTCTATTTATCCAATAGCTAAACACTAAAATATACACCGTTTCACTATATTGATTGCAATGTAATCATTGAAATGATTTGTGATGCGCTGATGCCTGTTGCGACGTGGTGTGTCTTGTTTGGGGAGGGTGTAACAGCCATCATACTTCACCGAGAGCTTCACTGTATCTGAACACAAGATAACATTAACCAGGGAGTTATTTCACAGGAACAATATCATACTTCACCGTTTCACTGTATCTTGATAACATTAACCAGGGAGTTATTTCACAGGTAACAGCCATCATGATTTGTGATGCGCTGATCTGAACACAAGATAACATTAACCAGGGAGTTATTTCACAGGAACAGCCATCATACTTCACCGAGAGCTTCACTGTATCTGAACACAAGATAACATTAACCAGGGAGTTATTTCACAGGAACAGCCATCATACTTCACCGAGAGCTTCACTGTATCTGAACACAAGATAACATTAACCAGGGAGTTATTTCACAGGAACAGCCATCATACTTCACAGAGAGCTTCACTGTATCTGAACACAAGATAACATTAACCAGGGAGTTATTTCACAGGAACAGCCATCATACTTCACCGAGAGCTTCGCTGTATCTGAACACAAGATAACATTAACCAGGGAGTTATTTCACAGGAACAGCCATCATACTTCACCGAGAGCTTCGCTGTATCTGAACACAAGATAACATTAACCAGGGAGTTATTTCACAGGAACAGCCATCATACTTCACCGAGAGCTCACTGTATCTGAACATTAACCAGGTTATTTCCGAGATCATACTTCACTGTATCTGAACACAAGATAACATTAACCAGGGAGTTATTTCACAGGAACAGCCATCATACTTCACCGAGAGCTTCACTGTATCTGAACACAAGATAACATTAACCAGGGAGTTATTTCACAGGAACAGCCATCATACTTCACCGAGAGCTTCACTGTATCTGAACACAAGATAACATTAACCAGGGAGTTATTTCACAGGAACAGCCATCATACTTCACCGAGAGCTTCACTGTATCTGAACACAAGATAACATTAACCAGGGAGTTATTTCACAGGAACAGCCATCATACTTCACCGAGAGCTTCACTGTATCTGAACACAAGATAACATTAACCAGGGAGTTATTTCACAGGAACAGCCATCATACTTCACCGAGAGCTTCACTGTATCTGAACACAAGATAACATTAACCAGGGAGTTATTTCACAGGAACAGCCATCATACTTCACCGAGAGCTTCACTGTATCTGAACACAAGATAACATTAACCAGCCATCATACTTCACCGAGAGCTTCACTGGACATTAACCAGGGAGTTATTTCACAGGAACAGCCATCATACTTCACCGAGAGCTTCACTGTATCTGAACACAAGATAACATTAACCAGGGAGTTATTTCACAGGAACAGCCATCATACTTCACCGAGAGCTTCACTGTATCTGAACACAAGATAACATTAACCAGGGAGTTATTTCACAGGAACAGCCATCATACTTCACAGAGTGCTTCACTGTATCTGAACACAAGATAACATTAACCAGGGAGTTATTTCACAGGAACAGCCATCATACTTCACCGAGAGCTTCACTGTATCTGAACACAAGATAACATTAACCAGGGAGTTATTTCACAGGAACAGCCATCATACTTCACCGAGATCTTCACTGTATCTGAACACAAGATAACATTAACCAGGGAGTTATTTCACAGGAACAGCCATCATACTTCACAGAGTGCTTCACTGTATCTGAACACAAGATAACATTAACCAGGGAGTTATTTCACAGGAACAGCCATCATACTTCACAGAGCCATCATACTTGTGTATCACTGTATCTGAACACAAGATAACATTAACCAGGGAGTTATTTCACAGGAACAGCCATCATACTTCACCGAGAGCTTCACTGTATCTGAACACAAGATAACATTAACCAGGGAGTTATTTCACAGGAACAGCCATCATACTTCACCGAGTGCTTCACTGTATCTGAACACAAGATAACATTAACCAGGGAGTTATTTCACAGGAACAGCCATCATACTTCACCGAGAGCTTCACTGTATCTGAACACAAGATAACATTAACCAGGAGTTACAGGAACAAGTATCTGAACACAAGATAACATTAATCAGGGAGTTATTTCACAGGAACAGCCATCATACTTCACCGAGTGCTTCACTGTATCTGAACACAAGATAACATTAACCAGGGAGTTATTTCACAGGAACAGCCATCATAATTCACAGAGAGCTTCACTGTATCTGAACACAACCAGGGAACAGGGCTCCGGGCAGCCGAGCGGAAATGGAGGAAAACTCGCCTCCCTGCGGACCTGGCATCCTTTCACTCCCTCCTCTCTACATTTTCCTCCTCTGTCTCTGCTGCTAAAGCCACTTTCTACCATTCTAAATTCCAAGCATCTGCCTCTAACCCTAGGAAGCTCTTTGCCACCTTCTCCTCCCTCCTGAATCACCCCCCCCCCCTCCTCCCTCTCTGCAGATGACTTCGTCAACCATTTTGAAAAGAAGGTCGACGACATCCGATCCTCGTTTGCTAAGTCAAACGACACCGCTGGTTCTGCTCACACTGCCCTACCCTATGCTCTGACCTCTTTCTCCCCTCTCTCTCCAGATGAAATCTCGCGTCTTGTGACGGCCGGCCGCCCAACAACCTGCCCGCTTGACCCTATCCCCTCCTCTCTTCTCCAGACCATTTCCGGAGACCTTCTCCCTTACCTCACCTCGCTCATCAACTCATCCCTGACCGCTGGCTACGTCCCTCCCGTCTTCAAGAGAGCGAGAGTTGCACCCCTTCTGAAAAAACCTACACTCGATCCCTCCGATGTCAACAACTACAGACCAGTATCCCTTCTCTCTTTCTCTCCAAAACTCTTGAGCGTGCCGTCCTTGGCCAGCTCTACCGCTATCTCTCTCAGAATGACCTTCTTGATCCAAATCAGTCAGGTTTCAAGACTAGTCATTCAACTGAGACTGCTCTTCTCTGTATCACGGAGGCGCTCCGCACTGCTAAAGCTAACTCTCTCTCCTCTGCTCTCATCCTTCTAGACCTATCGGCTGCCTTCGATACTGTGAACCATCAGATCCTCCTCTCCACCCTCTCCGAGTTGGGCATCTCCGGCGCGGCCCACGCTTGATTGCGTCCTACCTGACAGGTCGCTCCTACCAGGTGGCGTGGCGAGAATCTGTCTCCTCACCACGCGCTCTCACCACTGGTGTCCCCAGGGCTCTGTTCTAGGCCCTCTCCTATTCTCGCTATACACCAAGTCACTTGGCTCTGTCATAACCTCACATGGTCTCTCCTATCATTGCTATGCAGACGACACACAATTAATCTTCTCCTTTCCCCCTTCTGATGACCAGGTGGCGAATCGCATCTCTGCATGTCTGGCAGACATATCAGTGTGGATGACGGATCACCACCTCAAGCTGAACCTCAGCAAGACGGAGCTCCTCTTCCTCCCGGGGAAGGACTGCCCGTTCCATGATCTCGCCATCACGGTTGACAACTCCATTGTGTCCTCCTCCCAGAGCGCTAAGAACCTTGGCGTGATCCTGGACAACACCCTGACGTTCTCAACTAACATCAAGGCGGTGTCCCGTTCCTGTAGGTTCATGCTCTACAACATCCGCAGAGTACGACCCTGCCTCACACAGGAAGCGGCGCAGGTCCTAATCCAGGCACTTGTCATCTCCCGTCTTGATTACTGCAACTCGCTGTTGGCTGGGCTCCCTGCCTGTGCCATTAAACCCCTACAACTCATCCAGAACGCCGCAGCCCGTCTGGTGTTCAACCTTCCCAAGTTCTCTCACGTCACCCCGCTCCTCCGCTCTCTCCACTGGCTTCCAGTTGAAGCTCGCATCCGCTACAAGACCATGGTGCTTGCCTACGGAGCTGTGAGGGGAACGGCACCTCAGTACCTCCAGGCTCTGATCAGGCCCTACACCCAAACAAGGGCACTGCGTTCATCCACCTCTGGCCTGCTCGCCTCCCTACCACTGAGGAAGTACAGTTCCCGCTCAGCCCAGTCAAAACTGTTCGCTGCTCTGGCCCCCCAATGGTGGAACAAACTCCCTCACGACGCCAGGACAGCAGAGTCAATCACCACCTTCCGGAGACACCTGAAACCCCACCTCTTCAAGGAATACCTAGGATAGGGTAAGTAAGGGTAAGTAATCCTTCTCACCCCCCCCCCAAAAAAATATTTAGATGCAAGTGGCTGTTCCACTGGATGTCATAAGGTGTATGCACCAATTTGTAAGTCGCTCTGGATAAGAGCGTCTGCTAAATGACTTAAATGTAAATGTAAACACAAGATAACATTAACCAGGGAGTTATTTCACAGGAACAGCCATCATACTTCACCGAGAGCTTCACTGTATCTGAACACAAGATAACATTAACCAGGGAGTTATTTCACAGGAACAGCCATCATACTTCACCGAGAGCTTCACTGTATCTGAACACAAGTTAACATTAACCAGGGAGTTATTTCACAGGAACAGCCATCATACTTCACCGAGTGCTTCACTGTATCTGAACACAAGATAACATTAACCAGGGAGTTATTTCACAGGAACAGCCATCATACTTCACCGAGTGCTTCACTGTATCTGAACACAAGATAACATTAACCAGGGAGTTATTTCACAGGAACAGCCATCATAATTCACAGAGAGCTTCACTGTATCTGAACACAAGATAACATTAACCAGGGAGTTATTTCACAGGAACAGCCATCATACTTCACCGAGAGCTTCACTGTATCTGAACACAAGATAACATTAACCAGGGAGTTATTTCACAGGAACAGCCATCATACTTCACCGAGTGCTTCACTGTATCTGAACACAAGATAACATTAACCAGGGAGTTATTTCACAGGAACAGCCATCATACTTCACCGAGTGCTTCACTGTATCTGAACACAAGATAACATTAACCAGGGAGTTATTTCACAGGAACAGCCAAGCAACAAAAAAAAATATTTAAACGTTTTTATTTTTTTGCTTATCGAAAACATTGGTGTGAAAGTTCAACAAATGATTATTCTAGTGTCCACATGACTACAGTTCTGTGGGTGGAATGGGGTGTCAGACAGATTCTACATCACTGAATTAATTAGCATGCCAGTCAGGTGTGTTGGAGGAGAATGGGTTCGTAAGCAGAGGCTCTTATGTGGCAACAAGAAGTAAATCCAATGTGGCATGGTTAGTAAACACTATTTCCATCTCTATTTCCAACACATATACGCAGAAACATAAAGATTGGCTTATATTGTTATGGACCCCTGGGGTACATTATTTTTTAAACTCTTGTCTGGTCATGAGCTCCAAAAAAAATGAGGCGATGGGATCTCCCATAAAGACCACACCAGTTTTATTTTTTCAATGCATGGCAATACTCTTATATATATATATATATACAGTGGGGAGAACAAGTATTTGATACACTGCCGATTTTGCAGGTTTTCCTACTTACAAAGCATGTAGAGGTCTGCAATTATTTTAATCATAGGTACACTTCAACTGTGAGAGACGGAATCTGACACAAAAATCCCCCAAATCACATTGTATGATTTTTAAGTAATTAATTAGCATTTTATTGCATGACATACGTATTTGATCACCTACCAACCAGTAAGGATTCCGGCTCTCACAGACCTGCTAGTTTTTCTCTAAGAAGCCCTCCTGTTCTCCACTCATTACCTGTATGAACTGCACCTGTTTGAACTCGTTACCTGTATAAAAGACACCTGTCCACACACTCAATCAAACAGACTCCAACCTTTCCACAATGGTGAAGACCAAAGAGCTGTGTAAGGACAGCTGGGATGGGCTACAGGACAATAGACAAGCAGCTTGGTGGGAAGGCAACAACTGTTGGCACAATTATTAGAAAATGGAAGAAGTTCAAGATGACGGTCAATCACCCTCGGTCTGGGGCTCCATGCTAGATCTCACCTCGTGGGGCATCAATGATCATGAGGAAGGAGAGGGATCAGCCCAGAACTACACGGCAGGACCTGGTCAATGACCTGAAGAGAGCTGGGACCACAGTCTCAAAGAAAACCATTAGTAACACACTACGCCATCATGGATTAAAATCCTGCAGTGCACGCAAGGTCCCCCTGCTCAAGCCAGCGCATGTCCAGGCCCGTCTGAAGTTTTCCAATGACCATCTGGATGATCCAGAGGAGGAATGGGAGAAGGTCGTGTGGTCTGATGAGACAAAAATATAGCTTTTTGGTCTAAACTCGCCGTGTTTGGAGGAAGTAGAAGGATGAGTACAACCCCAAGAACACCATCCCAACCATGAAGCATGGAGGTGGAAACATCATTCTTTGGGGATGCTTTTCTGCAAAGGGGACAGGACGACTGCACCGTATTGAGGGGAGGATGGATGGGGCCATGTTAGGCGAGATCTTGGCCAACAACCTCCTTCCCTCAGTAAGAGGATTGAAGATGGGTCGTGGCTGGGTCTTCCAGCATGACAACGACCCGAAACACACAGCCAGGGCAACTAAGGAGTGGCTCCGTAAGAAGCATCTCAAGGTCCTGGAGTGGCCTGGCCAGTCTCCAGATCTGAACCCAATAGAAAATCTTTGGAGGGAGCTGAAAGTCCATATTGACCAGCGACAGCCCCGAAACCTGAAGGATCTGGAGAAGGTCTGTATGGAGGAGTGGGCCAAAATCCCTGTGGCAGTGTGTGCAAACCTGGTCAAGAACTACAGGAAACGTATGATCTCTGTAATTGCAAACAAAGGTTTCTGTACCAAATATTAAGTTCTGCTTTTCTGATATATCAAATACTTATGTCATGCAATAAAATTATAATTAATTACTTAGAAATCATAAAATGTGATTTTCTGGATTTTTGTTTTAGATTCTGTCTCTCACAGTTGAAGTGTACTTATGATAAAAAAGTACAGACCTCTACATGCTTTGTGAGTATTAAATCAGCCATCAGCTGAGTAACCCACCAGTCAATGTGTCTCAATGTGAAGAACACGGACTGTGGTCCATCAGCTGAGTAACCCACCAGTCAATATGTCTCAATGTGAAGAACACGGACTGTGGTCCATCAGCTGAGTAACCCACCAGTCAATATGTCTCAATGTGAAGAACATGGACTGTGGTCCATCAGCTGAGTAACCCACCAGTCAATATGTCTCAATGTGAAGAACATGGACTGTGGTCCATCAGCTGAGTAACCCACCAGTCAATATGTCTCAATGTGAAGAACATGGACTGTGGTCCATCAGCTGAGTAACCCACCAGTCAATATGTCTCAATGTGAAGAACACGGACTGTGGTCCATCAGCTGAGTAACCCACCAGTCAATATGTCTCAATGTGAAGAACACGGACTGTGGTCCATCAGCTGAGTAACCCACCAGTCAATATGTCTCAATGTGAAGAACATGGACTGTGGTCCATCAGCTGAGTAACCCACCAGTCAATATGTCTCAATGTGAAGAACACGGACTGTGGTCCATCAGCTGAGTAACCCACCAGTCAATATGTCTCAATGTGAAGAACATGGACTGTGGTCCATCAGCTGAGTAACCCACCAGTCAATATGTCTCAATGTGAAGAACATGGACTGTGGTCCATCAGCTGAGTAACCCACCAGTCAATATGTCTCAATGTGAAGAACACGGACTGTGGTCCATCAGCTGAGTAACCCACCAGTCAATATGTCTCAATGTGAAGAACATGGACTGTGGTCCATCAGCTGAGTAACCCACCAGTCAATATGTCTCAATGTGAAGAACATGGACTGTGGTCCATCAGCTGAGTAACCCACCAGTCAATATGTCTCAATGTGAAGAACACGGACTGTGGTCCATCAGCTGAGTAACCCACCAGTCAATATGTCCCAATGTGAAGAACATGGACTGTGGTCCATCAGCTGAGTAACCCACCAGTCTATGTGTCTCAATGTGAAGAACATGGACTGTGGTCCATCAGCTGAGTAACTCACCAGTCAATATGTCTCAATGTGAAGAACACGGACTGTGGTCCATCAGCTGAGTAACCCACCAGTCAATATGTCTCAATGTGAAGAACACGGACTGTGGTCCATCAGCTGAGTAACCCACCAGTCAATATGTCCCAATGTGAAGAACATGGACTGTGGTCCATCAGCTGAGTAACCCACCAGTCTATGTGTCTCAATGTGAAGAACATGGACTGTGGTCCATCAGCTGAGTAACTCACCAGTCAATATGTCTCAATGTGAAGAACACGGACTGTGGTCCATAACCCACCAACATGGCTGTCCATCAGTAACCCACCATGTGTCTCAATGTGTCTCAATGTGAAGAACATGGACTGTGGTCCATCAGCTGAGTAACCCACCAGTCAATATGTCTCAATGTGAAGAACATGGACTGTGGTCCATCAGCTGAGTAACCCACCAGTCAATATGTCTCAATGTGAAGAACATGGACTGTGGTCCATCAGCTGAGTAACTCACCAGTCAATATGTCTCAATGTGAAGAACACGGACTGTGGTCCATCAGCTGAGTAACCCACCAGTCAATATGTCTCAATGTGAAGAACATGGACTGTGGTCCATCAGCTGAGTAACCCACCAGTCAATATGTCTCAATGTGAAGAACATGGACTGTGGTCCATCAGCTGAGTAACCCACCAGTCAATATGTCTCAATGTGAAGAACATGGACTGTGGTCCATCAGCTGAGTAACCCACCAGTCAATATGTCTCAATGTGAAGAACACGGACTGTGGTCCATCAGCTGAGTAACCCACCAGTCAATATGTCTCAATGTGAAGAACACGGACTGTGGTCCATCAGCTGAGTAACCCACCAGTCAATATGTCTCAATGTGAAGAACACGGACTGTGGTCCATCAGCTGAGTAACCCACCAGTCAATATGTCCCAATGTGAAGAACATGGACTGTGGTCCATCAGCTGAGTAACCCACCAGTCTATGTGTCTCAATGTGAAGAACATGGACTGTGGTCCATCAGCTGAGTAACTCACCAGTCAATATGTCTCAATGTGAAGAACACGGACTGTGGTCCATCAGCTGAGTAACCCACCAACATGGACTGTGGTCCATCAGCTGAGTAACCCACCAGTCTATGTGTCTCAATGTGTCTCAATGTGTCTCAATGTGAAGAACATGGACTGTGGTCCATCAGCTGAGTAACCCACCAGTCAATATGTCTCAATGTGAAGAACATGGACTGTGGTCCATCAGCTGAGTAACCCACCAGTCAATATGTCTCAATGTGAAGAACACGGACTGTGGTCCATCAGCTGAGTAACCCACCAGTCAATATGTCTCAATGTGAAGAACATGGACTGTGGTCCATCAGCTGAGTAACCCACCAGTCAATATGTCTCAATGTGAAGAACATGGACTGTGGTCCATCAGCTGAGTAACCCACCAGTCAATATGTCTCAATGTGAAGAACATGGACTGTGGTCCATCAGCTGAGTAACCCACCAGTCTATGTGTCTCAATGAAAATCTAATTTTCTTCGAATTTTATATGAATTCATTCATTAAACATAAAAAAAATACATGAACCGCTATGCTATAAGTTATGTCTATTTTTGTTATGACATTCGTGAGACATATGCAACTGAACCCTGTGTCAACAATGCATTTTATGTTCACAGTTACACGCTGTACAAAATGCTTCTTTAGTAGATGACATGCATTATTTAGAACTCTATTGTGATCTACTGCAGACATCTTCATACAGTGGAAGACGAAGAAGAAGAAGAAGAGGAAGAAGAAGAAGAAGGAGAAGCAGAAGAAGAAGCAGAAGAAGAAGAAGCAGAAGAAGAAGTAAAAGAAGCAGAAGAAGAAGCAGAAGAGGAAGCAGAAGAAGAAGTAGAAGAAGAAGCAGAAGAAGAAGCAGAAGAGGAAGCAGAAGAAGAAGTAGAAGAGGAAGCAGAAGAAGAAGTAGAAGAAACAGAAGAAGAAGCAGAAGAGGAAGCAGAAGAGGAAGCAGAAGAAGAAGCAGAAGAAGAAGCAGAAGAAGAAGTAGAAGAAACAGAAGAAGAAGCAGAAGAGGAAGCAGAAGAGGAAGCAGAAGAAGAAGCAGAAGAAGAAGAAGAAGAAGAAGCAGAAGAAGAAGTAGAAGAAACAGAAGAAGAAGCAGAAGAGGAAGCAGAAGAGGAAGCAGAAGAAGAAGCAGAAGAAGAAGAAGAAGAAGAAGCAGAAGAAGAAGAAGCAGAAGAAGAAGAAGCAGAAGAAGAAGTAGAAGAAGCAGATACAGTGGCAGGTAAATGTATGTGATCTCTTTGTAGTTAATTTCTGCATAAATTGATCTGATCTTCATCGAAGTCACAACAATAGCCAAACACAGTGTGCTAATTAAACTAATAACACATAAATACATGTATTGTCCTTGTCTATATTGAATGCATAATTTAAACATGTACAGTGTAGGTTGGAAAAAGTATGTGAACCCCTATGCTAATGACTTCTCCAAAAGCTAATTGGAGTCAGGAGTCAGCTAACCTGGAGTCCAATAAATGAGACAAGATTGGAGATGTTCGTTAGAGCTGCCCTGCCCTATAAAAAACACTCGCAAAATTTGAGTTTGCTATTCACAAGAAGCATTGCCTGACGTGAACCATGTCTCCAACAAAAGAGATCTCAGAAGACCGAAGATGAAGAATTGTTGACTTGTATAAAGCTGGAAAGGGTTACAAAAGTATCTCTAAAAGCCTTGATGTTCATCGGTAAACGATAAGATAAATTGTCTATAATGGAGAAAGTTCAGCACTGTTGCTCCTCTCCCTAGGAGTGGCCGTCCTGCAAAGATGACTCCAAGAGCACAGCGCAGAATGCTCAATGAGGTTAAGAAGAATCCTAGAGTGTCAGCTAAAGACCTACAGAAATCTCTGGAACTTGCTAACATCTCTGTTGATGAGTCTACGATATGTAAACTTCTGAACAAGAAAGGTGTTCATGGGAGGACACCATGGAAGAAGTCACTGCTGTTCAAAAAAACAATGCTGCACGTCTGAAGTTCGCAAAAGTGCACCTGGATTTTCCACAGCGTTACTGGTCAAATATTCTGTGGACAGATGAAACTACAGTTGAGTTTGGAAGGAAAACACAGAGGAGAACACAGTGGAGAAAAAAAGGCACAGCGCACCAACATCAAAACCTCATCCCAACTGTAAAGTATGGTGGAGGGAGCATCATGGTTTGGTGCTGCTTCGCTGCCTCAGGGCCTGGACAGCTCACTATCATCGAGGGAAAAATACATTCCCAAGTTTATCAAGACATTTTGCAGGAGAATATAGGGCTATCTTTCCGCCAATTGAAGCTCAACAGAAGTTGGACGATGCAACAGGACAACGACCCAAAACACAGAAGTAAATCAACAAAAGAACGGCTTCAACAGAAGAAAATACGCCTGCTGGCGTGGCCCAGTCAGAGTCCTGACCTCAACTCGATTGAGATGCTGTGGCATGACCTCAAGAGAGTGGTTCACACCAGACATCACAAGAATATTGCTGAACTGAAACAGTTTTGTAAAGAGAAATGGTCCAAAATTCCTCCTGACCGTTGTGCAGGTCTGATCTACAGGTAACGCTTGGCTGAGGTTATTGCTGCCATAGGAAGGTCAAGCAGTTATTAAATCCAAGGGTTCACATACTTTTCCCACCCTACACAGTGAATGTTTACACTGTGTGTTCAATAAAGACATGAAAACGTAGAATTATTTGTGTGTTATTAGTTTAAGCTGACTGTGTTTGTCTATTGTTGTGACCCAAGATAAAGATCAGATCAAAATGTTATGACCAATTTATGCATAAAACCCAGGTAGGTTTCACATACTTTTTTCTTGCCACTGTAGAGAGAAAGATGGAGAACCAGGTTTGATGATGATAAATGTCCGACTTTGAATCATGTGTTTTTATTAAAGTGATCTGACAAGCCGAAGGAAGATGTATTGGCCTGGGAGAATATATATATATATATATATATTAGTTATTATTATTATATATTTTTTTATTCAGTTGTCAGGAGGGTACCAACACATTTTAAACCAATTGAAATGCAGCTATGTTGCTCAGGGAAATGCATCTACCGTCATTAGGATTGCCAAAGTGACTCTGAAGATGCAATTCATTCATCTAGACCGCTGAAAAGTGTTCTTCATATTGTTATGGAAAATCAATGAGATTGAGTTGGAGGACCGCCAAGCTAACCACTTCCATACAGGCCCTGGGAGAAAAGGCTACAATTAATGCAGCAAGCACGACAAAATCGTATACCATGTTGACACCGTAAACTGACACCACTCTGTTAACATGACTAAACCCAGGGTCAGACTCATTAAGGGGAAAACATTAGAACCCTATAGGAGAAAATACTCTGAAGAGGCCTTGCAACCTGGGTTACCGGTAATAGAACCATTCTGAAGGTATAACGTGACATCCCCCACGTCTCTAGAGCTAGAGGTGAGACTAGAGCTAGAGATGAGACTAGAGCTAGTGATGAGACTAGAGCTAGAGGTGAGAGTAGAGCTAGAGGTGAGAGTAGAGCTAGAGATGAGACTAGAGCTAGAGATGAGAGTAGAGCTAGAGGTGAGAGTAGAGCTAGAGATGAGACTAGAGCTAGAGGTGAGACTAGAGCTAGAGGTGAGAGTGAGAGCTAGAGGTGAGACTAGAGCTAGAGATGAGACTAGAGCTAGTGATGAGACTAGAGCTAGAGATGAGACTAGAGCTAGAGGTGAGAGTAGAGCTAGAGATGAGACTAGAGCTAGAGATGAGAGTAGAGCTAGAGGTGAGAGTAGAGCTAGAGATGAGACTAGAGCTAGAGGTGAGACTAGAGCTAGAGATGAGACTAGAGCTAGTGATGAGACTAGAGCTAGAGGTGAGAGTAGAGCTAGAGGTGAGAGTAGAGCTAGAGATGAGACTAGAGCTAGAGATGAGAGTAGAGCTAGAGGTGAGAGTAGAGCTAGAGATGAGACTAGAGCTAGAGGTGAGAGTAGAGCTAGAGATGAGACTAGAGCTAGAGATGAGACTAGAGCTAGTGGTGAGACTAGAGCTAGAGGTGAGACGAGAGCAAGAGGTGAGACTAGAGCTAGTGGTGAGACTAGAGCTAGAGTGGTGAGAGCTAGAGATGAGCTAGAGAGAGGTGAGAGTAGAGCTAGAGGTGAGACTAGAGCTAGAGGTGAGACTAGAGCTAGAGGTGAGAGCTGGAGATGAGACTAGAGCTAGAGATGAGACTAGAGCTAGTGGTGAGACAAGAGCTAGAGGTGAGACTAGAGCAGGAGGTGAGACTAGAGCTAGTGGTGAGACTAGAGCTAGAGGTGAGACTAGAGCGAGAGGTGAGACTAGGTGAGCTAGAGTAGAGGTGAGACTAGAGCTAGAGGTGAGACTAGAGAGTGGTGAGCAAGAGAGAGGTGAGACTAGAGCTAGAGTGGTGAGACTAGAGCTAGAGGTGAGACTAGAGCTAGAGGTGAGACTAGAGCTAGTGGTGAGACTAGAGCTAGAGGTGAGACGAGAGCGAGAGGTGAGACTAGAGCTAGTGGTGAGACTAGAGCTAGAGGTGAGACGAGAGCAAGAGGTGAGACTAGAGCTAGTGGTGAGACTAGAGCTAGAGGTGAGACGAGAGCGAGAGGTGAGACTAGAGCTAGAGGTGAGACTAGAGCTAGAGGTGAGACGAGAGCAGGAGGTGAGACTAGAGCTAGTGGTGAGACAAGAGCTAGAGGTGAGACTAGAGCTAGAGGTGAGACTAGAGCTAGAGGTGAGACTAGAGCTAGAGGTGAGACTAGAGCTAGAGGTGAGACTAGAGCTAGAGGTGAGACTAGAGCTAGAGGTGAGACTAGAGCTAGAGGTGAGACTAGAGCTAGAGGTGAGACTATAGCTAGAGGTGAGACGAGAGCAGGAGGTGAGACTAGAGCTAGTGGTGAGACAAGAGCTAGAGGTGAGACTAGAGCTAGAGGTGAGACTAGAGCTAGAGGTGAGACTAGAGCTAGAGGTGAGACTAGAGCCGATAAAAAAAACCGAAACTCTCCCCCTGTCTGAAATTGAAAAAGCATGACCCTACCCCATTTTTTCCAGTGGTCCCAGTTTAAAAAATCCCAACGGATTATTATTAGGAGAGGGGTAAACAGGTAAAATAGCACCAATGGATTATATATGATATATCTGTGGTCTGAGGTGTTTTGAGAACAGCCTTTTTTTATACAACACAATCAATCTACTCTATGAGCTTTTTCTCATTTTCATGAATAACTCAAACAGTGTGGATGAATGTACTACACTCCTTGAAGTTGTCCCAGGTTAAAAATAATAATAATAATAATGGAGCTGAACAAAAAGTAATTCAAGGACCTGAAATTAGCCCAGCGGAGCGGAGAAGTATTTGATTGATATTTCATTGCACAGCGTGAATGAGGAGAAACCATGAACCCTGCCAGTAGGGCTTTAGAGAGGCCCTGTCAGTAGGGCTTTAGAGAGGTGGAGAGAGACCCTGTCAGTAGGGCTTTAGAGAGACCCTGCCAGTAGGGCTTTAGAGAGGTGGAGAGAGACCCTGTCAGTAGGGCTTTAGAGAGGTGGAGAGAGACCCTGTCAGTAGGGCTTTAGAGAGACCCTGTCAGTAGGGCTTTAGAGAGGCCCTGTCAGTAGGGCTTTAGAGAGGCCCTGTCAGTAGGGCTTTAGAGAGGCCCTGTCAGTAGGGCTTTAGAGAGGCCCTGTTAGTAGGGCTTTAGAGAGGCCCTGTCAGTAGGGCTTTAGAGAGGCCCTGTCAGTAGGGCTTTAGAGAGGTGGAGAGAGGCCCTGTCAGTAGGGCTTTAGAGAGGCCCTGTCAGTAGGTCTTTAGAGAGGCCCTGTCAGTAGGGCTTTAGAGAGGCCCTGTCAGTAGGGCTTTAGAGAGGCCCTGTCAGTAGGGCTTTAGAGAGGACCTGTCAGTAGGGCTTTAGAGAGGCCCTGTCAGTAGGGCTTTAGAGAGGACCTGTCAGTAGGGCTTTAGAGAGGCCCTGTCAGTAGGGCTTTAGAGAGGTGGAGAGAGGCCCTGTCAGTAGGGCTTTAGAGAGGTGGAGAGAGGCCCTGTCAGTAGGGCTTTAGAGAGGTGGAGAGAGGCCCTGTCAGTAGGGCTTTAGAGAGGTGGAGAGAGGCCCTGTCAGTAGGGCTTTAGAGAGGTGGAGAGAGGCCCTGTCAGTAGGGCTTTAGAGAGGTGGAGAGAGACCCTGTCAGTAGGGCTTTAGAGAGGCCCTGTCAGTAGGGCTTTAGAGAGGTGGAGAGAGGCCCTGTCATTAGGGCTTTAGAGAGGCCCTGTCAGTAGGGCTTTAGAGAGGTGGAGAGAGGCCCTGTCATTAGGTCTTTGGAGAGGCCCTGTCATTAGGTCTTTGGATAGGTGGAGAGAGGCCCTGTCAGTAGGTCTTTAGAGAGGACCTGTCAGTAGGGCTTTGGATAGGTGGAGAGAGGCCCTGTCATTAGGTCTTTGGAGAGGCCTTGTCATTAGGCCTTTGGATAGGTGGAGAGAGGCCCTGTCAGTAGGTCTTTAGAGAGGACCTGTCAGTAGGGCTTTAGAGAGGTGGAGAGAGGCCCTGTCATTAGGCCTTTGGATAGGTGGAGAGAGGCCTTGTCATTAGGCCTTTGGAGAGGCCCTGTCATTAGGTCTTTGGATAGGTGGAGAGAGGCCCTGTCATTAGGCCTTTGGATAGGTGGAGAGAGGCCTTGTCATTAGGCCTTTGGATAGGTGGAGAGAGGCCTTGTCATTAGGCCTTTGGAGAGGCCCTGTCATTAGGTCTTTGGATAGGTGGAGAGAGGCCTTGTCATTAGGCCTTTGGAGAGGCCCTGTCATTAGGTCTTTGGATAGGTGGAGAGAGGCCTTGTCATTAGGCCTTTGGAGAGGCCCTGTCATTAGGTCTTTGGATAGGTGGAGAGAGGCCTTGTCATTAGGCCTTTGGAGAGGCCCTGTCATTAGGTCTTTGGATAGGTGGAGAGAGGCCCTGTCATTAGGTCTTTGGAGAGGTGGAGAGAGGCGCTGTCATTAGGTCTTTGGAGAGGTGGAGAGAGGCCCTGTCATTAGGTCTTTGGAGAGGCCTTGTCATTAGGCCTTTGGATAGGTGGAGAGAGGCCCTGTCAGTAGCTCTTTAGAGAGGGCCTGTCAGTAGGTATTTAGAGAGGGCCTGTCAGTAGGTATTTAGAGAGGGCCTGTCAGTAGGTCTTTAGAGAGGGCCTGTCAGTAGGTCTTTAGAGAGGACCTGTCAGTAGGTATTTAGAGAGGACCTGTCAGTAGGTCTTTAGAGAGGACCTGTCAGTAGGTCTTTAGAGAGGGCCTGTCAGTAGGTCTTTAGAGAGGGCCTGTCAGTAGGTGTTTAGAGAGGACCTGTCAGTAGGTATTTAGAGAGGGCCTGTCAGTAGGTATTTAGAGAGGACCTGTCAGTAGGTATTTAGAGAGGACCTGTCAGTAGGTATTTAGAGAGGACCTGTCAGTAGGTGTTTAGAGAGGACCTGTCAGTCGGTCTTTAAAGAGGACCTGGTCAGTAGGTATTTAGAGAGGGCCTGTCAGTGGGTCTTTAGAGAGAAGCTGTCAGTAGGTCTACCTGTCAGTAGCTCTTTAGAGAGGGCCTGTCAGTAGGTATTTAGAGAGGACCTGTCAGTAGGTCTTTAGAGAGGACCTCTCAGTAGGTCTTTAGAGAGGACCTGTCAGTAGGTATTTAGAGAGGACCTGTCAGTAGGTCTACCTGTCAGTAGGTCTTTAGAGAGGACCTGTCAGTAGGTGTTTAGAGAGGACCTGTCAGTTGGTCTTTAAAGAGGACCTGGTGAGTAGGTCTTTAGAGAGGACCTGTCAGTAGGTATTTAGAGAGGACCTGTCAGTAGGTATTTAGAGAGGACCTGTCAGTAGGTATTTAGAGAGGACCTGTCAGTAGGTATTTAGAGAGGGCCTGTCAGTAGGTATTTAGAGAGGACATTACATTTACATTACATTACATTTAAGTCATTTAGCAGACGCTCTTATCCAGAGCGACTTACAAATTGGTGCATACACCTTATGACAACCAGTGGAACAGCCACTTGCATCTAAATCTTGTTGGGGGAGAAGGGGGTGAGAAGGTTCACTTACCCTTACTTACCCTATCCTAGGTATTCCTTGAGGAGGTGGGGTTTCAGGTGTCTCCGGAAGGTGGTGATTGACTCCGCTGTCCTGGCGTCGTGAGGGAGTTTGTTCCACCATTGGGGGGCCAGAGCAGCGAACAGTTTTGACTGGGCTGAGCGGGAACTGTACTTCCTCAGTGGTAGGGAGGCGAGCAGGCCAGAGGTGGATGAACGCAGTGCCCTTGTTTGGGTGTAGGGCCTGATCAGAGCCTGGAGGTACTGAGGTGCCGTTCCCCTCACAGCTCCGTAGGCGAGCACCATGGTCTTGTAGCGGATGCGAGCTTCAACTGGAAGCCAGTGGAGAGAGCGGAGGAGCGGGGTGACGTGAGAGAACTTGGGAAGGTTGAACACCAGACGGGCTGCGGCGTTCTGGATGAGTTGTAGGGGTTTAATGGCACAGGCAGGGAGCCCAGCCAACAGCGAGTTGCAGTAATCAAGACGGGAGATGACAAGTGCCTGGATTAGGACCTGCGCCGCTTCCTGTGTGAGGCAGGGTCGTACTCTGCGGATGTTGTAGAGCATGAACCTACAGGAACGGGACACCGCCTTGATGTTAGTTGAGAACGTCAGGGTGTTGTCCAGGATCACGCCAAGGTTCTTAGCGCTCTGGGAGGAGGACACAATGGAGTTGTCAACCGTGATGGCGAGATCATGGAACGGGCAGTCCTTCCCCGGGAGGAAGAGGAGCTCCGTCTTGCTGAGGTTCAGCTTGAGGTGGTGATCCGTCATCCACACTGATATGTCTGCCAGACATGCAGAGATGCGATTCGCCACCTGGTCATCAGAAGGGGGAAAGGAGAAGATTAATTGTGTGTCGTCTGCATAGCAATGATAGGAGAGACCATGTGAGGTTATGACAGAGCCAAGTGACTTGGTGTATAGCGAGAATAAGAGAGGGCCTAGAACAGAGCCCTGGGGGACACCAGTGGTGAGAGCGCGTGGTGAGGAGACAGATTCTCGCCACGCCACCTGGTAGGAGCGACCTGTCAGGTAGGACGCAATCCAAGCGTGGGCCGCGCCGGAGATGCCCAACTCGGAGAGGGTGGAGAGGAGGATCTGATGGTTCACAGTATCGAAGGCAGCCGATAGGTCTAGAAGGATGAGAGCAGAGGAGAGAGAGTTAGCTTTAGCAGTGCGGAGCGCCTCCGTGATACAGAGAAGAGCAGTCTCAGTTGAATGACTAGTCTTGAAACCTGACTGATTTGGATCAAGAAGGTCATTCTGAGAGAGATAGCGGTAGAGCTGGCCAAGGACGGCACGCTCAAGAGTTTTGGAGAGAAAAGAGAGAAGGGATACTGGTCTGTAGTTGTTGACATCGGAGGGATCGAGTGTAGGTTTTTTCAGAAGGGGTGCAACTCTCGCTCTCTTGAAGACGGGAGGGACGTAGCCAGCGGTCAGGGATGAGTTGATGAGCGAGGTGAGGTAAGGGAGAAGGTCTCCGGAAATGGTCTGGAGAAGAGAGGAGGGGATAGGGTCAAGCGGGCAGGTTGTTGGGCGGCCGGCCGTCACAAGACGCGAGATTTCATCTGGAGAGAGAGGGGAGAAAGAGGTCAGAGCATAGGGTAGGGCAGTGTGAGCAGGACCTGTCAGTACGTCTACCTGTCAGTAGGTCTTTAGAGAGGACCTGGTCAGTAGGTCTTTAGAGAGAACCTGTCAGTAGGTATTTAGAGAGGACCTGTCAGTTGGTCTTTAGAGAGGACCTGTCAGTAGGTATTTAGAGAGGACCTGTCAGTAGGTCTACCTGTCAGTAGGTCTTTAGAGAGGACCTGGTCAGTAGGTATCTAGAGAGGACCGGTCAGTAGGTATTTAGAGAGGACCTGTCAGTAGGTCTACCTGTCAGTAGGTCTTTAGAGAGGACCTGTCAGTAGGTCTTTAGAGAGGACCTGTCAGTAGGTCTACCTGTCAGTAGGTCTTTAGAGAGGACCTGTCAGTAGGTCTACCTGTCAGTAGGTCTTTAGAGAGGACCTGTCAGCAGGTCTTTAGAGAGGACCTGTCAGTAGGTATTTAGAGAGGGCCTGTCAGTAGGTCTTTAGAGAGGACCTGTCAGTAGGTATTTAGAGAGGACCTGTCAGTAGGTCTACCTGTCAGTAGGTCTTTAGAGAGGACCTGTCAGTAGGTCTACCTGTCAGTAGGTCTTTAGAGAGGACCTGTCAGCAGGTCTTTAGAGAGGACCTGTCAGTAGGTATTTAGAGAGGGCCTGTCAGTAGGTCTTTAGAGAGGACCTGTCAGTAGGTATTTAGAGAGGACCTGTCAGTAGGTCTACCTGTCAGTAGGTCTTTAGAGAGGACCTGTCAGTAGGTCTACCTGTCATTAGGTCTTTAGAGAGGACCTGTCAGTAGGTATTTAGAGAGGACCTGGTCAGTAGGTCTTTAGAGAGGACCTGTCAGTAGGTCTTTAGAGAGGACCTGTCAGCAGGTATTTAGAGAGGACCTGTCAGTAGGTATTTAGAGAGGACCTGGTCAGTAGGACTTTAGAGAGGACCTGTCAGTAGGTATTTAGAGAGGGCCTGTCAGTAGGTCTACCTGTCAGTAGGTCTTTAGAGAGGACCTGTCAGTAGGTATATAGAGAGGACCTGTCAGTAGGACATTAGAGAGGACCTGTCAGTAGGTATATAGAGAGGGCCTGTCAGTAGGACATTAGAGAGGACCTGTCAGTAGGTCTTTAGAGAGGACCTGTCAGTAGGTCTTTAGAGAGGACCTGTCAGTAGGTCTTTAGAGAGGACCTGTCAGTAGGTCTTTAGAGAGGACCTGTCAGTTGGTCTTTAGAGAGGGCCTGTCAGTAGGTATTTAGAGAGGGCCTGTCAGTGGGTCTTTAGAGAGGGCCTGTCAGTAGGTCTTTAGAGAGGGCCTGTCAGTAGGTCTTTAGAGAGGTTCTGTCAGTAGGTATTTAGAGAGGGCCTGTCAGTAGGTCTTTAGAGAGGGCCTGTCAGTAGGTATTTAGAGAGGGCCTGTCAGTAGGTCTTTAGAGAGGTTCTGTCAGTAGGTATTTAGAGAGGACCTGTCAGTAGGTCTTTAGAGAGGACCTGGTCAGTAGGTCTTTAGAGAGGACCTGTCAGTAGGTATTTAGAGAGGGCCTGTCAGTAGGTCTACCTGTCAGTAGGTCTTTAGAGAGGACCTGGTCAGTAGGTCTTTAGAGAGGACATGTCAGTAGGTCTTTAGAGAGGGCCTGTCAGTAGGTTTTTAGAGAGGACCTGTCAGTAGGTATTTAGAGAGGACCTGTCAGTAGGTCTTTAGAGAGGGCCTGTCCGTAGGTATATAGAAAGGACCTGGTCAGTAGGTCTTTAGAGAGGACATGTCAGTAGGTCTTTAGAGAGGGCCTGTCAGTAGGTTTTTAGAGAGGACCTGTCAGTAGGTCTTTAGAGAGGACCTGTCAGTAGGTCTTTAGAGAGGACCTGTCAGTAGGTATTTAGAGAGGACCTGGTCAGTAGGTCTTTAGAGAGGACCTGTCAGTAGGTATTTAGAGAGGACCTGGTCAGTAGGTCTTTAGAGAGGACCTGTCAGTAGGTCTTTAGAGAGGACCTGTCAGCAGGTATTTAGAGAGGGCCTGTCAGTAGGTCTTTAGAGAGGGCCTGTCAGTAGGTCTTTAGAGAGGGCCTGTCAGTAGGTCTTTGGAGAGGTGGAGAGAGGCCCTGTCATTAGGTCTTTGGAGAGGCCTTGTCATTAGGCCTTTGGATAGGTGGAGAGAGGCCCTGTCAGTAGCTCTTTAGAGAGGGCCTGTCAGTAGGTATTTAGAGAGGGCCTGTCAGTAGGTATTTAGAGAGGGCCTGTCAGTAGGTCTTTAGAGAGGGCCTGTCAGTAGGTATTTAGAGAGGACCTGTCAGTTGGTCTTTAGAGAGGACCTGTCAGTAGGTATTTAGAGAGGACCTGTCAGTAGGTCTTTAGAGAGAACCTGTCAGTAGGTATTTAGAGAGGACCTGTCAGTAGGTCTACCTGTCAGTAGGTCTTTAGAGAGGACCTGGTCAGTAGGTATCTAGAGAGGACCGGTCAGTAGGTATTTAGAGAGGACCTGTCAGTAGGTCTACCTGTCAGTAGGTCTTTAGAGAGGACCTGTCAGTAGGTCTTTAGAGAGGACCTGTCAGTAGGTCTACCTGTCAGTAGGTCTTTAGAGAGGACCTGTCAGTAGGTCTACCTGTCAGTAGGTCTTTAGAGAGGACCTGTCAGCAGGTCTTTAGAGAGGACCTGTCAGTAGGTATTTAGAGAGGGCCTGTCAGTAGGTCTTTAGAGAGGACCTGTCAGTAGGTATTTAGAGAGGACCTGTCAGTAGGTCTACCTGTCAGTAGGTCTTTAGAGAGGACCTGTCAGTAGGTCTACCTGTCAGTAGGTCTTTAGAGAGGACCTGTCAGCAGGTCTTTAGAGAGGACCTGTCAGTAGGTATTTAGAGAGGGCCTGTCAGTAGGTCTTTAGAGAGGACCTGTCAGTAGGTATTTAGAGAGGACCTGTCAGTAGGTCTACCTGTCAGTAGGTCTTTAGAGAGGACCTGTCAGTAGGTCTACCTGTCATTAGGTCTTTAGAGAGGACCTGTCAGTAGGTATTTAGAGAGGACCTGGTCAGTAGGTCTTTAGAGAGGACCTGTCAGTAGGTCTTTAGAGAGGACCTGTCAGCAGGTATTTAGAGAGGACCTGTCAGTAGGTATTTAGAGAGGACCTGGTCAGTAGGACTTTAGAGAGGACCTGTCAGTAGGTATTTAGAGAGGGCCTGTCAGTAGGTCTACCTGTCAGTAGGTCTTTAGAGAGGACCTGGTCAGTAGGTCTTTAGAGAGGACATGTCAGTAGGTCTTTAGAGAGGGCCTGTCAGTAGGTCTTTAGAGATGGCCTGTCAGTAGGTCTTTAGAGAGGACCTGTCAGTAGTTCTTTAGAGAGGTACTGTCAGTAGGTATTTAGAGAGGACCTGGTCAGTAGGTATCTAGAGAGGACCTGTCAGTAGGTATTTAGAGAGGACCTGGTCAGTAGGTATCTAGAGAGGACCTGTCAGTAGGTATTTAGAGAGGACCTGTCAGTAGGTCTTTAGAGAGGACCTGTCAGTAGGTATATAGAGAGGGCCTGTCAGTAGGTCTTTAGAGAGGACCTGTCAGTAGGTATATAGAGAGGACCTGTCAGTAGGACATTAGAGAGGACCTGTCAGTAGGTATATAGAGAGGGCCTGTCAGTAGGACATTAGAGAGGACCTGTCAGTAGGTCTTTAGAGAGGACCTGTCAGTAGGTCTTTAGAGAGGACCTGTCAGTAGGTCTTTAGAGAGGACCTGTCAGTAGGTCTTTAGAGAGGACCTGTCAGTTGGTCTTTAGAGAGGGCCTGTCAGTAGGTATTTAGAGAGGGCCTGTCAGTGGGTCTTTAGAGAGGGCCTGTCAGTAGGTCTTTAGAGAGGGCCTGTCAGTAGGTCTTTAGAGAGGTTCTGTCAGTAGGTATTTAGAGAGGGCCTGTCAGTAGTTCTTTAGAGAGGGCCTGTCAGTAGGTATTTAGAGAGGGCCTGTCAGTAGGTCTTTAGAGAGGTTCTGTCAGTAGGTATTTAGAGAGGACCTGTCAGTAGGTCTTTAGAGAGGACCTGGTCAGTAGGTCTTTAGAGAGGACCTGTCAGTAGGTATTTAGAGAGGGCCTGTCAGTAGGTCTACCTGTCAGTAGGTCTTTAGAGAGGACCTGGTCAGTAGGTCTTTAGAGAGGACATGTCAGTAGGTCTTTAGAGAGGGCCTGTCAGTAGGTTTTTAGAGAGGACCTGTCAGTAGGTATTTAGAGAGGACCTGTCAGTAGGTCTTTAGAGAGGGCCTGTCAGTAGGTATATAGAAAGGACCTGGTCAGTAGGTCTTTAGAGAGGACATGTCAGTAGGTCTTTAGAGAGGGCCTGTCAGTAGGTTTTTAGAGAGGACCTGTCAGTAGGTCTTTAGAGAGGACCTGTCAGTAGGTCTTTAGAGAGGACCTGTCAGTAGGTATTTAGAGAGGACCTGGTCAGTAGGTCTTTAGAGAGGACCTGTCAGTAGGTATTTAGAGAGGACCTGGTCAGTAGGTCTTTAGAGAGGACCTGTCAGTAGGTCTTTAGAGAGGACCTGTCAGCAGGTATTTAGAGAGGGCCTGTCAGTAGGTCTTTAGAGAGGGCCTGTCAGTAGGTCTTTAGAGAGGGCCTGTCAGTAGGTCTTTGGAGAGGTGGAGAGAGGCCCTGTCATTAGGTCTTTGGAGAGGCCTTGTCATTAGGCCTTTGGATAGGTGGAGAGAGGCCCTGTCAGTAGCTCTTTAGAGAGGGCCTGTCAGTAGGTATTTAGAGAGGGCCTGTCAGTAGGTATTTAGAGAGGGCCTGTCAGTAGGTCTTTAGAGAGGGCCTGTCAGTAGGTCTTTAGAGAGGACCTGTCAGTAGGTATTTAGAGAGGACCTGTCAGTAGGTCTTTAGAGAGGACCTGTCAGTAGGTCTTTAGAGAGGGCCTGTCAGTAGGTATTTAGAGAGGGCCTGTCAGTAGGTGTTTAGAGAGGACCTGTCAGTAGGTATTTAGAGAGGGCCTGTCAGTAGGTATTTAGAGAGGACCTGTCAGTAGGTATTTAGAGAGGACCTGTAAGTAGGTATTTAGAGAGGACCTGTCAGTAGGTGTTTAGAGAGGACCTGTCAGTCGGTCTTTAAAGAGGACCTGGTCAGTAGGTATTTAGAGAGGGCCTGTCAGTGGGTCTTTAGAGAGAAGCTGTCAGTAGGTCTACCTGTCAGTGGCTCTTTAGAGAGGGCCTGTCAGTAGGTATTTAGAGAGGACCTGTCAGTAGGTCTTTAGAGAGGACCTCTCAGTAGGTCTTTAGAGAGGACCTGTCAGTAGGTATTTAGAGAGGACCTGTCAGTAGGTCTACCTGTCAGTAGGTCTTTAGAGAGGACCTGTCAGTAGGTGTTTAGAGAGGACCTGTCAGTCGGTATTTAAAGAGGACCTGGTGAGTAGGTCTTTAGAGAGGACCTGTCAGTAGGTATTTAGAGAGGACCTGTCAGTAGGTATTTAGAGAGGACCTGTCAGTAGGTATTTAGAGAGGACCTGTCAGTAGGTATTTAGAGAGGGCCTGTCAGTAGGTATTTAGAGAGGACCTGTCAGTACGTCTACCTGTCAGTAGGTCTTTAGAGAGGACCTGGTCAGTAGGTCTTTAGAGAGAACCTGTCAGTAGGTATTTAGAGAGGACCTGTCAGTAGGTCTTTAGAGAGAACCTGTCAGTAGGTATTTAGAGAGGACCTGTCAGTAGGTCTACCTGTCAGTAGGTCTTTAGAGAGGACCTGGTCAGTAGGTATCTAGAGAGGACCTGTCAGTAGGTATTTAGAGAGGACCTGTCAGTAGGTCTTTAGAGAGGACCTGTCAGTAGGTATTTAGAGAGGACCTGTCAGTAGGTCTTTAGAGAGGACCTGTCAGTAGGTCTTTAGAGAGGGCCTGTCAGTAGGTATTTAGAGAGGGCCTGTCAGTAGGTGTTTAGAGAGGACCTGTCAGTAGGTATTTAGAGAGGGCCTGTCAGTAGGTATTTAGAGAGGACCTGTCAGTAGGTATTTAGAGAGGACCTGTAAGTAGGTATTTAGAGAGGACCTGTCAGTAGGTGTTTAGAGAGGACCTGTCAGTCGGTCTTTAAAGAGGACCTGGTCAGTAGGTATTTAGAGAGGGCCTGTCAGTGGGTCTTTAGAGAGAAGCTGTCAGTAGGTCTACCTGTCAGTAGCTCTTTAGAGAGGGCCTGTCAGTAGGTATTTAGAGAGGACCTGTCAGTAGGTCTTTAGAGAGGACCTCTCAGTAGGTCTTTAGAGAGGACCTGTCAGTAGGTATTTAGAGAGGACCTGTCAGTAGGTCTACCTGTCAGTAGGTCTTTAGAGAGGACCTGTCAGTAGGTGTTTAGAGAGGACCTGTCAGTCGGTCTTTAAAGAGGACCTGGTGAGTAGGTCTTTAGAGAGGACCTGTCAGTAGGTATTTAGAGAGGACCTGTCAGTAGGTATTTAGAGAGGACCTGTCAGTAGGTATTTAGAGAGGACCTGTCAGTAGGTATTTAGAGAGGGCCTGTCAGTAGGTATTTAGAGAGGACCTGTCAGTACGTCTACCTGTCAGTAGGTCTTTAGAGAGGACCTGGTCAGTAGGTCTTTAGAGAGAACCTGTCAGTAGGTATTTAGAGAGGACCTGTCAGTTGGTCTTTAGAGAGGACCTGTCAGTAGGTATTTAGAGAGGACCTGTCAGTAGGTCTTTAGAGAGAACCTGTCAGTAGGTATTTAGAGAGGACCTGTCAGTAGGTCTACCTGTCAGTAGGTCTTTAGAGAGGACCTGGTCAGTAGGTATCTAGAGAGGACCTGTCAGTAGGTATTTAGAGAGGACCTGTCAGTAGGTCTACCTGTCAGTAGGTCTTTAGAGAGGACCTGTCAGTAGGTCTTTAGAGAGGACCTGTCAGTAGGTCTACCTGTCAGTAGGTCTTTAGAGAGGACCTGTCAGTAGGTCTACCTGTCAGTAGGTCTTTAGAGAGGACCTGTCAGCAGGTCTTTAGAGAGGACCTGTCAGTAAGTATTTAGAGAGGGCCTGTCAGTAGGTCTTTAGAGAGGACCTGTCAGTAGGTATTTATAGAGGACCTGTCAGTAGGTCTACCTGTCAGTAGGTCTTTAGAGAGGACCTGTCAGCAGGTCTTTAGAGAGGACCTGTCAGTAAGTATTTAGAGAGGGCCTGTCAGTAGGTCTTTAGAGAGGACCTGTCAGTAGGTATTTATAGAGGACCTGTCAGTAGGTCTACCTGTCAGTAGGTCTTTAGAGAGGACCTGTCAGTAGGTCTACCTGTCATTAGGTCTTTAGAGAGGACCTGTCAGTAGGTATTTAGAGAGGACCTGGTCAGCAGGTCTTTAGAGAGGACCTGTCAGTAGGTCTTTAGAGAGGACCTGTCAGCAGGTATTTAGAGAGGACCTGTCAGTAGGTATTTAGAGAGGACCTGGTCAGTAGGACTTTAGAGAGGACCTGTCAGTAGGTATTTAGAGAGGGCCTGTCAGTAGGTCTACCTGTCAGTAGGTCTTTAGAGAGGACCTGGTCAGTAGGTCTTTAGAGAGGACATGTCAGTAGGTCTTTAGAGAGGGCCTGTCAGTAGGTCTTTAGAGAGGGCCTGTCAGTAGGTCTTTAGAGAGGACCTGTCATTAGTTCTTTAGAGAGGTACTGTCAGTAGGTATTTAGAGAGGACCTGGTCAGTAGGTATCTAGAGAGGACCTGTCAGTAGGTATTTAGAGAGGACCTGGTCAGTAGGTATCTAGAGAGGACCTGTCAGTAGGTATTTAGAGAGGACCTGTCAGTAGGTCCTTAGAGAGGACCTGTCAGTAGGTATATAGAGAGGGCCTGTCAGTAGGTCTTTAGAGAGGACCTGTCAGTAGGTATATAGAGAGGACCTGTCAGTAGGACATTCGAGAGGACCTGTCAGTAGGTATATAGAGAGGGCCTGTCAGTAGGACATTAGAGAGGACCTGTCAGTAGGTCTTTAGAGAGGACCTGTCAGTAGGTCTTTAGAGAGGACCTGTCAGTAGGTCTTTAGAGAGGACCTGTCAGTAGGTCTTTAGAGAGGACCTGTCAGTAGGTCTTTAGAGAGGACCTGTCAGTTGGTCTTTAGAGAGGGCCTGTCAGTAGGTATTTAGAGAGGGCCTGTCAGTGGGTCTTTAGAGAGGGCCTGTCAGTAGGTCTTTAGAGAGGGCCTGTCAGTAGGTCTTTAGAGAGGTTCTGTCAGTAGGTATTTAGAGAGGGCCTGTCAGTAGGTCTTTAGAGAGGGCCTGTCAGTAGGTATTTAGAGAGGGCCTGTCAGTAGGTCTTTAGAGAGGTTCTGTCAGTAGGTATTTAGAGAGGAACTGTCAGTAGGTCTTTAGAGAGGACCTGGTCAGTAGGTCTTTAGAGAGGACCTGTCAGTAGGTATTTAGAGAGGGCCTGTCAATAGGTCTACCTGTCAGTAGGTCTTTAGAGAGGACCTGGTCAGTAGGTCTTTAGAGAGGACATGTCAGTAGGTCTTTAGAGAGGGCCTGTCAGTAGGTTTTTAGAGAGGACCTGTCAGTAGGTATTTAGAGAGGACCTGGTCAGTAGGTCTTTAGAGAGGACCTGGTCAGTAGGTCTTTAGAGAGGGCCTGTCAGTAGGTATTTAGAGAGGACCTGTCAGTAGGTCTTTAGAGAGGGCCTGTCATTAGGTCTTTAGAGAGGGCATGTCAGTAGGTCTTTAGAGAGGGCCTGTCAGTAGGTCTTTAGAGAGGGCCTGTCAGTAGGTATTTAGAGAGGACCTGTCAGTAGGTCTACCTGTCAGTAGGTCTTTAGAGAGGACCTGTCAGTAGGTCTACCTGTCAGTAGGTCTTTAGAGAGGACCTGTCAGCAGGTATTTAGAGAGGACCTGTCAGTAGGTCTACCTGTCAGTAGGTCTTTAGAGAGGACCTGTCAGTAGGTCTACCTGTCAGTAGGTCTTTAGAGAGGACCTGTCAGCAGGTATTTAGAGAGGACCTGGTCAGTAGGTCTTTAGAGAGGACCTGGTCAGTAGGTCTTTAGAGGGGGCCTGTCAGTAGGTATTTAGAGAGGACCTTCTCAGTAGGTCTTTAGAGAGGACCTGTCAGTAGGTCTTTAGAAAGGACCTGTCAGTAGGTCTACCTGTCAGTAGGTCTTTAGAGAGGACCTGGTCAGTAGGTCTTTAGAGAGGGCCTGTCATTAGGTCTTTAGAGAGGGCCTGTCAGTAGGTCTTTATAGAGGGCCTGTCAGTAGGTATATAGAAAGGACCTGGTCAGTATGTCTTTAGAGAGGACCTGGTCAGTAGGTCTTTAGAGAGGACCTGTCAGTAGGTATATAGACAGGGCCTGTCAGTAGGTCTACCTGTCAGTAGGTCTTTAGAGAGGGCCTGTCAATAGGTCTTTAGAGAGGACCTGTCATTAGGTCTTTAGAGAGGGCCTGTCAGTAGGTCTTTAGAGAGGGCCTGTCAGTAGGTCTTTAGAGAGGACCTGTCATTAGGTCTTTAGAGAGGACCTGTCAGTAGGTATTTAGAGAGGACCTGTCAGTAGGTCTTTAGAGAGGTGGAGAGAGGGCCTGTCAGTAGGCCTTTAGAGAGGGCCTGTCAGTAGGTATTTAGAGAGGGCCTGTCAGTAGGTCTTTAGAGAGGTTCTGTCAGTAGGTATTTAGAGAGGACCTGTCAGTAGGTCTTTAGAGAGGGCCTGTCAGTAGGTCTTTAGAGAGGGCCTGTCAGTAGGTCTTTAGAGAGGGCCTGTCAGCAGGTATTTAGAGAGGACCTGTCAGTAGGTATTTAGAGAGGACCTGGTCAGTAGGACTTTAGAGAGGACCTGTCAGTAGGTATTTAGAGAGGGCCTGTCAGTAGGTCTACCTGTCAGTAGGTCTTTAGAGAGGACCTGGTCAGTAGGTCTTTAGAGAGGACATGTCAGTAGGTCTTTAGAGAGGGCCTGTCAGTAGGTCTTTAGAGAGGGCCTGTCAGTAGGTCTTTAGAGAGGACCTGTCAGTAGTTCTTTAGAGAGGTACTGTCAGTAGGTATTTAGAGAAGACCTGGTCAGTAGGTATCTAGAGAGGACCTGTCAGTAGGTATTTAGAGAGGACCTGGTCAGTAGGTATCTAGAGAGGACCTGTCAGTAGGTATTTAGAGAGGACCTGTCAGTAGGTCCTTAGAGAGGACCTGTCAGTAGGTATATAGAGAGGGCCTGTCAGTAGGTCTTTAGAGAGGACCTGTCAGTAGGTATATAGAGAGGACCTGTCAGTAGGACATTCGAGAGGACCTGTCAGTAGGTATATAGAGAGGACCTGTCAGTAGGTCTTTAGAGAGGACCTGTCAGTAGGTCTTTAGAGAGGACCTGTCAGTAGGTCTTTAGAGAGGACCTGTCAGTAGGTCTTTAGAGAGGACCTGTCAGTAGGTCTTTAGAGAGGACCTGTCAGTTGGTCTTTAGAGAGGGCCTGTCAGTAGGTATTTAGAGAGGGCCTGTCAGTGGGTCTTTAGAGAGGGCCTGTCAGTAGGTCTTTAGAGAGGGCCTGTCAGTAGGTCTTTAGAGAGGTTCTGTCAGTAGGTATTTAGAGAGGGCCTGTCAGTAGGTCTTTAGAGAGGGCCTGTCAGTAGGTATTTAGAGAGGGCCTGTCAGTAGGTCTTTAGAGAGGTTCTGTCAGTAGGTATTTAGAGAGGACCTGTCAGTAGGTCTTTAGAGAGGACCTGGTCAGTAGGTCTTTAGAGAGGACCTGTCAGTAGGTATTTAGAGAGGGCCTGTCAATAGGTCTACCTGTCAGTAGGTCTTTAGAGAGGACCTGGTCAGTAGGTCTTTAGAGAGGACATGTCAGTAGGTCTTTAGAGAGGTGGAGAGAGGGCCTGTCTGTAGGTCTTTAGAGAGGTGGAGAGAGGGCCTGTCAGTAGGGATTTAGAGAGGTGGAGAGAGGGCCTGTCAGTAGGTCTTTAGAGAGGGCCTGTCAGTAGGTCTTTAGAGAGGGCCTGTCAGTAGGTCTTTAGAGAGGTGGAGAGAGGGCCTGTCAGTAGGCCTTTAGAGAGGACCTGTCAGTAGGTATTTAGAGAGGTGGAGAGAGGGCCTGTCAGTAGATATTTAGAGAGGACCTGTCAGTAGGTATTTAGAGAGGGCCTGTCAGTAGATATTTAGAGAGGACCTGTCAGTAGGTATTTAGAGAGTGCCTTTCAGTAGGTATATAGAGAGGACCTGTCAGTAGGTATTTAGAGAGGACCTGTCAGTAGGTATATAGACAGGGCCTGTCAGTAGGTCTACCTGTCAGTAGGTCTTTAGAGAGGACCTGGTCAGTAGGTCTTTAGAGAGGACCTGTCAGTAGGTCTTTAGAGAGGGCCTGTCAGTAGGTCTTTAGAGAGGACCTGTCATTAGGTCTTTAGAGAGGGCCTGTCAGTAGGTCTTTAGAGAGGGCCTGTCAGTAGGTCTCTAGAGAGGGCCTGTCAGTAGGTATTTAGAGAGGACCTGTCAGTAGTTCTTTAGAGAGGTACTGTCAGTAGGTATTTAGAGAGGACCTGGTCAGTAGGTATCTAGAGAGGACCTGTCAGTAGGTATTTAGAGAGGACCTGTCAGTAGGTCTTTAGAAAGGACCTGGTCAGTAGGTCTTTAGAGAGGGCCTGTCATTAGGTCTTTAGAGAGGGCCTGTCAGTAGGTCTTTATAGAGGGCCTGTCAGTAGGTATAAAGAAAGGACCTGGTCAGTAGGTCTTTAGAGAGGACCTGGTCAGTAGGTCTTTAGAGAGGACCTGTCAGTAGGTATATAGACAGGGCCTGTCAGTAGGTCTACATGTCAGTAGGTCTTTAGAGAGGGCCTGTCAGTAGATATTTAGAGAGGACCTGTCAGTAGGTATTTAGAGAGTGCCTTTCAGTCGGTATATAGAGAGGACCTGTCAGTAGGTATTTAGAGAGGACCTGTCAGTAGGTATATAGACAGGGCCTGTCAGTAGGTCTACCTGTCAGTAGGTCTTTAGAGAGGACCTGGTCAGTAGGTCTTTAGAGAGGACCTGTCAGTAGGTCTTTAGAGAGGGCCTGTCAGTAGGTCTTTAGAGAGGACCTGTCATTAGGTCTTTAGAGAGGGCCTGTCAGTAGGTCTTTAGAGAGGGCCTGTCAGTAGGTCTCTAGAGAGGGCCTGTCAGTAGGTATTTAGAGAGGACCTGTCAGTAGTTCTTTAGAGAGGTACTGTCAGTAGGTATTTAGAGAGGACCTGGTCAGTAGGTCTTTAGAGAGGGCCTGTCATTAGGTCTTTAGAGAGGGCCTGTCAGTAGGTCTTTATAGAGGGCCTGTCAGTAGGTATAAAGAAAGGACCTGGTCAGTAGGTCTTTAGAGAGGACCTGGTCAGTAGGTCTTTAGAGAGGACCTGTCAGTAGGTATATAGACAGGGCCTGTCAGTAGGTCTACATGTCAGTAGGTATTTAGAGAGGGCCTGTCAGTAGATATTTAGAGAGGACCTGTCAGTAGGTATTTAGAGAGTGCCTTTCAGTAGGTATATAGAGAGGACCTGTCAGTAGGTATTTAGAGAGGACCTGTCAGTAGGTATATAGACAGGGCCTGTCAGTAGGTCTACCTGTCAGTAGGTCTTTAGAGAGGACCTGGTCAGTAGGTCTTTAGAGAGGACCTGTCAGTAGGTCTTTAGAGAGGGCCTGTCAGTAGGTCTTTAGAGAGGACCTGTCATTAGGTCTTTAGAGAGGGCCTGTCAGTAGGTCTTTAGAGAGGGCCTGTCAGTAGGTCTCTAGAGAGGGCCTGTCAGTAGGTATTTAGAGAGGACCTGTCAGTAGTTCTTTAGAGAGGTACTGTCAGTAGGTATTTAGAGAGGACCTGGTCAGTAGGTATCTAGAGAGGACCTGTCAGTAGGTATTTAGAGAGGACCTGTCAGTAGGTCTTTAGAAAGGACCTGGTCAGTAGGTCTTTAGAGAGGGCCTGTCATTAGGTCTTTAGAGAGGGCCTGTCAGTAGGTCTTTATAGAGGGCCTGTCAGTAGGTATAAAGAAAGGACCTGGTCAGTAGGTCTTTAGAGAGGACCTGGTCAGTAGGTCTTTAGAGAGGACCTGTCAGTAGGTATATAGACAGGGCCTGTCAGTAGGTCTACATGTCAGTAGGTCTTTAGAGAGGGCCTGTCAGTAGGTCTTTAGAGAGGACCTGTCATTAGGTCTTTAGAGAGGGCCTGTCAGTAGGTCTTTAGAGAGGGCCTGTCAGTAGGTCTTTAGAGAGGGCCTGTCAGTAGGTCTTTAGAGAGGGCCTGTCAGTAGGTCTTTAGAGAGGGCCTGTCAGTAGGTATTTAGAGAGGACCTGTCAGTAGTTCTTTAGAGAGGTACTGTCAGTAGGTATTTAGAGAGGACCTGGTCATTAGGTATCTAGAGAGGACCTGTCAGTAGGTATATAGAGAGGACCTGTCAGTAGGACATTAGAGAGGACCTGTCAGTAGGTATATAGAGAGGGCCTGTCAGTAGGACATTAGAGAGGACCTGTCAGTAGGTATTTAGAGAGGACCTGTCAGTAGGTATCTAGAGAGGACCTGTCAGTAGGTTTTTAGAGAGGACCTGTCAGTAGGTATTTAGAGAGGGCCTGTCAGTAGGTATTTAGAGAGGTGGACAGAGGGCCTGTCAGTAGGTATTTAGAGAGGGCCTGTCAGTAGGTATTTAGAGAGGGCCTGTCAGTAGGTCTTTAGAGAGGGCCTGTCAGTAGGTCTTTAGAGAGGTGGAGAGAGGGCCTGTCAGTAGGTATTTAGAGAGGTGGAGAGAGGGCCTGTCTGTAGGTCTTTAGAGAGGTGGAGAGAGGGCCTGTCAGTAGGGATTTAGAGAGGTGGAGAGAGGGCCTGTCAGTAGGTCTTTAGAGAGGGCCTGTCAGTAGGTCTTTAGAGAGGGCCTGTCAGTAGGTCTTTAGAGAGGTGGAGAGAGGGCCTGTCAGTAGGCCTTTAGAGAGGGCCTGTCAGTAGATATTTAGAGAGGACCTGTCAGTAGGTATTTAGAGAGGACCTGTCAGTAGGTATTTAGATAGGGCATGTCAGTAGGTATTTAGAGAGGGCCTGTCAGTAGGTATTTAGAGAGGGCCTGTCAGTAGGTATTTAGAGAGGACCTGTCAGTAGGTCTTTAGAAAGGACCTGTCAGTAGGTATTTAGAGAGGGCCTGTCAGTAGGACATTAGAGAGGACCTGTCAGTAGGTATTTAGAGAGGACCTGGTCAGTAGGTCTTTAGAGAGGACCTGTCAGTAGGTCTTTAGAGAGGGCCTGTCATTAGGTATTTAGAGAGGGCCTGTCATTAGGTATTTAGAGAGGGCCTGTCAGTAGGTATTTAGAGAGGGCCTGTCAGTAGGTATTTAGAGAGGACCTGTCAGTAGGTCATTAGAAAGGACCTGTCAGTAGGTATTTAGAGAGGGCCTGTCAGTAGGACATTAGAGAGGACCTGTCAGTAGGTATTTAAAGAGGACCTGGTCAGTAGGTCTTTAGAGAGGACCTGTCAGTAGGTCTTTAGAGAGGACCTGTCAGTAGGTCTTTAGAGAGGACCTGGTCAGTAGGTCTTTAGAGAGGACCTGGTCAGTAGGTCTTTAGAGAGGACCTGTCAGTAGGTCTTTAGAGAGGACCTGGTCAGTAGGTCTTTAGAGAGGGCCTGTCAGTAGGTATTTAGAGAGGGCCTGTCACTAGGTATTTAGAGAGGGCCTGTCAGTAGGTATTTAGAGAGGACCTGTCAGTAGGTATTTAGAGAGGGCCTGTCAGTAGGTATTTAGAGAGGGCCTGTCAGTAGGTATTTAGAGAGGACCTGTCAGTAGGTCTTTAGAGAGGGCCTGTCAGTAGGTATTTAGAGAGGGCCTGTCATTAGGTATTTAGAGAGGGCCTGTCAGTAGGTCTTTAGAGAGGGCCTGTCAGTAGGTATTTAGAGAGGGCCTGTCATTAGGTATTTAGAGAGGACCTGTCAGTAGGTATTTAGAGAGGGCCTGTCAGTAGGTATTTAGAGAGGACCTGTCAGTAGGTATTTAGAGAGGACCTGTCAGTAGGTATTTAGAGAGGACCTGTCAGTAGGTATTTAGAGAGGACGCCAGCTGACGTTGATAAACAGATATATACTGTAACAGCTCGTCCTTTTTTTTCTTCTTCTGGTTGATTCCAGAAAGCTACATTTGTATATTTGGTCGTTGTCGTTGTGAAGTCAAAATACACCCTGTCAATTTAAGTCTCCATTAAAAACTTTTTTATTTTTTTTAAAGATAAAGTTATTTCTAGTAATTTTACACACTTAGCTGACAAACTAGCTGATTCTGCTTTGCGTAACAACCCCCCTGCAGTGTGAGTAGCAAGGTTCAAAGGAAACAGTTCAGCTCCACAGGCACAGCCCCAGCGGAGTTAAATGGCTGCTTTATATAAATGTCATAGTGTGTTATATTGTGATAGTACGAAATATCCGTCTAGTAAAGTGATTTACGATGTGGTGCAACTCGCTGAGCTTGATCTGTTGATGCACCGCGCATTATATCAAGGGGACGTCCACGGATGTGTGCGGCAACGAGCCTGGTCATCTAATCAAGTATCAAACAAAACACTAATCAATTGGCATAGTCTCTTGAAGGCAAAGTACTCTTGAAGATTGGTATCTATGGATCCAATCTTGATAGATGCATTCCCCATAGGAACGTGTTGAGTGGTATATAGAGAGCAGTTCTTGATATATTGTATTTCCTAACGGAATGTGTTGTAGTGTTTCACCTCGTTAATCACCAAAGAGAGGGCACTCTTCGCCCCATTGGCAAGGCTTCAGTGGGCTACTTGTATAAGTTTAATTAGTTGTAGAACTGATGGGTTTGCGAGTTCCTTGATGTTTCAGGTTTGCCTTTTGGTATCACTGACTGACCGACCACATACCTGTTGGCTGGGCACATCACGGACATTGGCTTGGTTTTCAAAGGCTTTCGCTCTGCTGATTGGCTGTGCATCCGTGAGATTGATCTCAGAGGTTTTTTTTTTAAAAATCTGAAGGAACAAGCCGCTCGCTCCCATCCCTTCAGATCTGGGAGGTGTCCCGACCCCAAAGGGCTTGTGTTGTTTCCTTGCACCAGCCTGGCAATACACACCACATGGCAGGGTTGGTGGTGGAGGGAGGGAGGGAGATAATGGTGTTAATACACACCACATGGTAGGGTTGGTGGTGGAGGGAGGGAGGGAGATAATGGTGGCAATACACACCACATGGCAGGGTTGGTGGTGGAGGGAGGGAGGGAGATAATGGTGGCAATACACACCACATGGCAGGGTTGGTGGTGGAGGGAGGGAGGGAGATAATGGTGGCAATACACACCACATGGCAGGGTTGGTGGAGGAGGGAGGGAGGGAGATTATGGTGGCAATACACACCACATGGCAGGGTTGGTGGAGGGAGGGAGGGAGATAATGGTGGCAATACACACCACATGGCAGGGTTGGTGGAGGAGGGAGGGAGGGAGATTATGGTGGCAATACACACCACATGGCAGGGTTGGTGGTGGAGGGAGGGAGGGAGATTATGGTGGCAATACACACCACATGGCAGGGTTGGTGGTGGAGGGAGGGAGGGAGATTATGGTGGTAATACACACCACATGGCAGGGTTGGTGGTGGAGGGAGGGAGGGAGATTATGGTGGCAATACACACCACATGGCAGGGTTGGTGGTGGAGGGAGGGAGGGAGATTATGGTGGCAATACACACCACATGGCAGGGTTGGTGGTGGAGGGAGGGAGGGAGATTATGGTGGCAATACACACCACATGGCAGGGTTGGTGGTGGAGGGAGGGAGATTATGGTGGCAATACACACCACATGGCAGGGTTGGTGGAGGAGGGAGGGAGGGAGATTATGGTGGCAATACACTCACTGTTTGTTTTATTACATATGCATAGTCACTTCGCCCCTATCTACATGTGCAGATTACCTCAACTAGCCTGTACCCCTGCACGCTTACTCGGTACCGTAACACCCTGTATATAGCCTCCCCACTGACTCAGTACCGGTTCCCCTTCTATATAGCCTCCACACTGACTCTGTACTGGTACCCCCTGTATATAGCCTCCACATTGACTCTGTACCGTAACACCCTGTATATAGCCTCCACACTGACTCTGTACCGTAACACCCTGTATATAGCCTCCACATTGACTCTGTACCGTAACACCCTGTATATAGCCTCCACATTGACTCTGTACCGTAACACCCTGTATATAGCCTCCACATTGACTCTATACCGGTACCCCCTGTATAAAGCCTCCACACTGACTCTGTACCGTAACACCCTGTATATAGCCTCCACATTGACTCTATACCGGTACCCCTTGTATATAGCCTCCACACTGACTCTGTACCAGTGCTCCCTGTATATAGCCTCCACATTGACTCTGTACCGTAACACCCTGTAAATAGCCTCCACACTGACTCCGTACCGTAACACCCTGTATATAGCCTCCACACTGACTCTGTACCGTAACACCCTGTATATAGCCTCCACATTGACTCTGTACCGTAACACCCTGTATATAGCCTCCACATTGACTCTATACCGGTACCCCCTGTATAAAGCCTCCACACTGACTCTGTACCGTAACACCCTGTATATAGCCTCCACATTGACTCAGTACCGGTACCCCTTGTATATAGCCTCCACACTGACTCTGTACCAGTTCTCCCTGTATATAGCCTCCACATTGACTCTGTACCGTAACACCCTGTATATAGCCTCCACATTGACTCTGTACCGTAATACCCTGTATATAGCCTCCACATTGACTCTGTACCGTAACACCCTGTATATAGCCTCCACACTGACTCCGTACCGTAACACCCTGTATATAGCCTCCACATTGACTCTATACCTGTACCCCCTGTATATAGCCTCCACATTGACTCTATACCGGTACCCCCTGTATATAGCCTCCACATTGACTCTATACCGTAACACCCTGTATATAGCCTCCACACTGACTCTGTACCGTAACACCCTGTATATAGCCTCCACATTGACTCTATACCGGTACCCCTGTATATAGCCTCTACATTGACTCTGTACCGGTACCCCTGTATATAGCCTCCACATTGACTCTATACCGTAACACCCTGTATATAGCCTCCACATTGACTCTGTACCGTAACACACTGTATATAGCCTCCACACTGACTCCGTACCGTAACACCCTGTATATAGCCTCCACATTGACTCTATACCGGTACCCCTGTATATAGCCTCCACATTGACTCTATACCGGTACCCCTGTATATAGCCTCCACATTTACATTTACATTTAAGTCATTTAGCAGACGCTCTTATCCAGAGCGACTTACAAATTGGTGCATACACCTTATGACAACCAGTGGAACAGCCACTTGCATCTAAATCTTGTTGGGGGAGAAGGGGGGTGAGAAGGATTACTTACCCTTACTTACCCTATCCTAGGTATTCCTTGAAGAGGTGGGGTTTCAGGTGTCTCCGGAAGGTGGTGATTGACTCCGCTGTCCTGGCGTCGTGAGGGAGTTTGTTCCACCATTGGGGGCCAGAGCAGCGAACAGTTTTGACTGGGCTGAGCGGGAACTGTACTTCCTCAGTGGTAGGGAGGCGAGCAGGCCAGAGGTGGATGAACGCAGTGCCCTTGTTTGGGTGTAGGGCCTGATCAGAGCCTGGAGGTACTGAGGTGCCGTTCCCCTCACAGCTCCGTAGGCGAGCACCATGGTCTTGTAGCGGATGCGAGCTTCAACTGGAAGCCAGTGGAGAGAGCGGAGGAGCGGGGTGACGTGAGAGAACTTGGGAAGGTTGAACACCAGACGGGCTGCGGCGTTCTGGATGAGTTGTAGGGGTTTAATGGCACAGGCAGGGAGCCCAGCCAACAGCGAGTTGCAGTAATCAAGACGGGAGATGACAAGTGCCTGGATTAGGACCTGCGCCGCTTCCTGTGTGTGGCAGGGTCGTACTCTGCGGATGTTGTAGAGCATGAACCTACAGGAACGCGACACCGCCTTGATGTTAGTTGAGAACGTCAGGGTGTTGTCCAGGATCACGCCAAGGTTCTTAGCGCTCTGGGAGGAGGACACAATGGAGTTGTCAACCGTGATGGCGAGATCATGGAACGGGCAGTCCTTCCCCGGGAGGAAGAGGAGCTCCGTCTTGCTGAGGTTCAGCTTGAGGTGGTGATCCGTCATCCACACTGATATGTCTGCCAGACATGCAGAGATGCGATTCGCCACCTGGTCATCAGAAGGGGGAAAGGAGAAGATTAATTGTGTGTCGTCTGCATAGCAATGATAGGAGAGACCATGTGAGGTTATGACAGAGCCAAGTGACTTGGTGTATAGCGAGAATAAGAGAGGGCCTAGAACAGAGCCCTGGGGACACCAGTGGTGAGAGCGCGTGGTGAGGAGACAGATTCTCGCCACGCCACCTGGTAGGAGCGACCTGTCAGGTAGGACGCAATCCAAGCGTGGGCCGCGCCGGAGATGCCCAACTCGGAGAGGGTGGAGAGGAGGATCTGATGGTTCACAGTATCGAAGGCAGCCGATAGGTCTAGAAGGATGAGAGCAGAGGAGAGAGAGTTAGCTTTAGCAGTGCGGAGCGCCTCTGTGATACAGAGAAGAGCAGTCTCAGTTGAATGACTAGTCTTGAAACCTGACTGATTTGGATCAAGAAGGTCATTCTGAGAGAGATAGCGGTAGAGCTGGCCAAGGACGGCACGCTCAAGAGTTTTGGAGAGAAAAGAGAGAAGGGATACTGGTCTGTAGTTGTTGACATCGGAGGGATCGAGTGTAGGTTTTTTCAGAAGGGGTGCAACTCTCGCTCTCTTGAAGACGGGAGGGACGTAGCCAGCGGTCAGGGATGAGTTGATGAGCGAGGTGAGGTAAGGGAGAAGGTCTCCGGAAATGGTCTGGAGAAGAGAGGAGGGGATAGGGTCAAGCGGGCAGGTTGTTGGGCGGCCGGCCGTCACAAGACGCGAGATTTCATCTGGAGAGAGAGGGGAGAAAGAGGTCAGAGCATAGGGTAGGGCAGTGTGAGCAGAACCAGCGGTGTCGTTTGACTTAGCAAACGAGGATCGGATGTCATCGACCTTCTTTTCAAAATGGTTGACGAAGTCATCTGCAGAGAGGGAGGAGGGAGGGGGGAGGATTCAGGAGGGAGGAGAAGGTGGCAAAGAGCTTCCTAGGGTTAGAGGCAGATGCTTGGAATTTAGAATGGTAGAAAGTGGCTTTAGCAGCAGAGACAGAGGAGGAAAATGTAGAGAGGAGGGAGTGAAAGGATGCCAGGTCCGCAGGGAGGCGAGTTTTCCTCCATTTCCGCTCGGCTGCCCGGAGCCCTGTTCATTGACTCTATACCGTAACACCCTGTATATAGCCTCCACACTGACTCTGTACCGTAACACCCTGTATATAGCCTCCACATTGACTCTATACCGGTACCCACTGTATATAGCCTCCACATTGACTCTGTACCGGTACCCCCTGTATATAGCCTCCACATTGACTCTGTACCGTAACACCCTGTATATAGCCTCCACACTGACTCCGTACCGTAACACCCTGTATATAGCCTCCACATTGACTCTGTACCGATATTTCCTGTATATAGCCTCCACATTGACTCTGTACCGGTACCCCTGTATATAGCCTCCACATTGACTCTGTACTGGTACCCCTGTATATAGCCTCCACATTGACTCTATACCGGTACCCCTGTATAAAGCCTCCACACTGACTCTGTACCGTAACACCCTATAAATACAAAACAACAAACGGAACGTGAAAACCTATACAGCCTGTCTGGTGAACAACTACACAGAGACAGGAACAATCACCCACAAAATACACAGTGAAACCCAGGCTGCCTAAATATGGTTCCCAATCAGAGACAACGAGAATCACCGCACTCTGATTGAGAACCGCCTCAGGCAGCCAAGCCTATGCTAGACACCCCTAATCAGCCACAATCCCAATGCCTACAAAAAAAAACAATACAACAACACAATAACCCATGTCACACCCTGGCCTGAACAAATAATTAAAGAAAACACAAAATACTAAGACCAAGGCGTGACAGGTCAATTACACGCAATTACACTCAACTCAATTAGACACAACTCAATTACACTCAACTCAATTACACTCAACTCAATTACACACAACTCAATTACACTAAACTCAATTACACTCAACTCAATTACACTCAACTACACACACCTCAATTACACACAACTCAATTACACTCAACTCAATTACACTCAACTCAATTACACTCAGCTCAATTACACACAACTCAATTACACACAACTCAAATACACTCAACTCAATTACACACAACTCAATTACACACAACTCAATTACACTCAACTCAATTACACACAACTCAATTACACTCAACTCAATTACACACAACTCAATTACACTCAACTCAATTACACACAACTCAATTACACACAACTCAAATACACTCAACTCAATTACACACAACTCAATTACACTCAACTCAATTACACACAACTCAATTACACACAACTCAATTACACTCAACTCAATTACACACAACTCAATTACACTCAACTCAATTACACTCAACTCAATTACACTCAACTCAATTACACTCAACTCAATTACACACAACTCAAATACACTCAACTCAATTACACACAACTCAATTACACACAACTCAATTACACACAACTCAATTACACACAACTCAATTACACACAACTCAATTACACACAACTCAATTACACTCAACTCAATTACACACAACTGAAATACACTCAACTCAATTACACACAACTCGATTACACACATTGTATTTGTATCTGTCCCTTCTGTAAACTGTCAACACTTCAACATATTGGAATGTTGGTGTGAATGTGTGATTTAAAAATGAAGTGTGCTGAAAATAATGTATTTAATCAGAAAAAGCTCTGGCTATGAGGATGTGATTATTATTTTATTATTATTATTATTATGTTCATGTATTGATGTCACTTTCCAGGAGATCACAGCAAAAAGTCTCAGTAGTGATGTGAGGATTTAAGTGTACAAAAATAAATCAAGTGTCACTCAACCAAGACTGGGGCATGCAGCTGTTTTGAGTATTCAGAAGATGGTGCTATTTGTTACGGTATGCATTGTTTTCATGAATCTTTTTTTTTGTTTCCTGTGGCTCTAACAGATGCCTTTTGCAAAAACACAGACTTTAATCTACACCGCCTGCCAAAGACTGAATACTGTTCTGCATATGTTTTTTTTTACTGTATATATAGTTTAACATCCTCAAATTTGTTTATACTTTCTCCTTATTCTAATCTGAGAGAGTTCCCATAATGTATTTCTCACAAACAGGGTTCAATTCTTGGACCGACTCTCTTCTCTGTATACATCAATGAGGTCGCTCTTGCTGCTGGTGAGTCTCTGATCCACCTCTACGCAGACGACACCATTCTGTATACTTCCGGCCCTTCTTTGGACACTGTGTTAACAACCCTCCAGGCAAGCTTCAATGCCATACAACTCTCCTTCTGAGGCCTCCAACTGCTCTTAAATACAAGTAAAACTGAATGCATGCTCTTCAACCGATCGCTACCTGCACCTGCCCGCCTGTCTAACATCACTACTCTGGACGACTCCGACTTAGAATACGTGGACAACTACCAATACCTAGGTGTCTGGTTAGACTGTAAACTCTCCTTCCAGACCCATATCAAACATCTCCAATCCAAAGTTAAATCTAGAATTGGCTGACCATCCTACCAATCCTCGACTTTGGCGATGTCATTTACAAAATAGCCTCCAATACCCTACTCAACAAATTGGATGCAGTCTATCACAGTGCCAACCGTTTTGTCACCAAAGCCCCATATACTACCCACCATTGCGACCTGTACTCTCTCGTTGGCTGGCCCTCGCTTCATACTCGTCGCCAAACCCACTGGCTCCATGTCATCTACAAGACCCTGCTAGGTAAAGTCTCAGCCTTATCTCAGCTCGCTGGTCACCATAGCATCTCCCACCTGTAGCACACGCTCCAGCAGGTATATCTCTGGTCACCCCCAAAACCAATTCTTTCTTTGGCCGCCTCTCCTTCCAGTTCTCTGCTGCCAATGACTGGAACGAACTACAAAAATCTCTGAAACTGGAAACACTTATCTCCCTCACTAGCTTTAAGCACCAGCTGTCAGAGCAGCTCACAGATTACTTCACCTGTACATAGCCCACCTATAATTTAGCCCAAACAACTACCTCTTTCCCTACTGTATTTAATTAATTAATTTATTTTGCTCATTTGCACCCCATTATTTTTATTTCTACTTTGCACATTCTTCCATTGCAAATCTACCATTCCAGTGTTTTACTTGCTATATTGTATTTACTTTGTCACCATGGCCTTTTTGCCTTTACCTCCTTTATCTCACCTCATTTGCTCACATTGTATATAGACTTGTTTATACTGTATTATTGACTGTATGTTTGTTTTACTCCATGTGTAACTCTGTTGTATGTGTTGAACTGCTTTGCTTTATCTTGGCCAGGTCGAAATTGTAAATGAGAACTTGTTCTCAACTTGCCTACCTGGTTAAATAAAGGTGAAATAAAATAAAATAAATAAACAAACAAAATGAACTGACTTTAGTGCCATTATCGCAGAGCTGTAGCTTAGTAACATTATAATGAAGCTAAGCTTACCACTTACATCGAAGGTCACCGTGTAACAAGGAATAGCCAACAGTGTGTACAGCCAAGTGGTTGGAGAAGGTATCTCTCATAGCCTTTTGCACAAATAGCTACCTCAGCATACTTCATTAGAACACTGGTAGTTACTGTAAATACCCACTCCAACAGCATACTTCATTAGATCACTATCAGAACACTGTAAATACCCACTCCAACAGCATACTTCATTAGATCACTATCAGAACACTGTAAATACCCACTCCAACAGCATACTTCATTAGATCACTATCAGAACACTCTAAATACCCACTCCAACAGCATACTTCATTAGATCACTATCAGAACACTCTAAATACCCACTCCAACAGCATACTTCATTCAGATCACTACTTCAGAACACTGTAAATACCCACTCCAACAGCATACTTCATTAGATACCCACTCCAACACTATCAGAACACTGTAAATAACCACTCCAACAGCATACTTCATTAGAACACTATCAGAACACTGTAAATACCCACTCCAACAGCATACTTCATTAGAACACTATCAGAACATTGTAAATAATCCAACAACATACTTCATTAGAACACTATCAGAACACTGTAAAACCCACTCCAACAGCATACTTCATTAGAACACTATCAGAACACTGTAAATACCCATACTCCAACAGCATACTTCATTAGAACACTATCAGAACACTGTAAATACCCACTCCAACAACATACTTCATTAGAACACTATCAGAACACTGTAAATACCCACTCCAACAGCATACTTCATTAGAACACTATCAGAACACTGTAAATACCCACTCCAACAGCATACTTCATTAGAACACTATCAGAACATTGTAAATACCATTAGAACACTATCAGAACACTGTAAATACCATTAGAACACTATCAGAACACTCTTAGAACAACAGCATACTTCATTAGAACACTATCAGAACACTGTAAATACCCACTCCAACAGCATACTTCATTAGAACACTATCAGAACATTGTAAATACTCACTCCAACAGCATACTTCATTAGAACACTATCAGAACATTGTAAATACTCACTCCAACAACATACTTCATTAGAACACTATTAGAACACTGTAAATACCCACATTCCAACAGCATACTGTAAATTCTTCATTAGAACACTATCAGAACACTGTAAATACCCATACTCCGACAGCATACTTCATTAGAACACTGTAAATACCCACTCCAACAGTCTACTTCATTAGAACACTATCAGAACACTGTAAATACCCACTCCAACAGCATACTTCATTAGAACACTATCAGAACACTGTAAATACCCACTCCAACAGCATACTTCATTAGAACACTATCAGAACACTGTAAATACCCACTCCAACAGCATACTTCATTAGAACACTATCAGAACACTGTAAATACCCACTCCAACAACATACTTCATTAGATCACTATCAGAACACTGTAAATACCATACTCCAACAGCATACTTCATTAGAACACTATCAGAACACTGTAAATACCCACTCCAACAGCATACTTCATTAGAACACTATCAGAACACTGTAAATACCCATACTCCAACAGCATACTTCATTAGAACACTATCAGAACACTGTAAAATACTCCAACACATACTTCACACTGTAAAACATACTTCATTAGAACACTGTCAAATACCCACTACTTCCAACAGCATACTTCATTAGAACACTATCAGAACATTGTAAATACTCACTCCAACAGCATACTTCATTAGAACACTATCAGAACATTGTAAATACTCACTCCAACAACATACTTCATTAGAACACTATTAGAACACTGTAAATACAACCATACTTCATTCCAACAGCATACTTCATTAGAACACTATCAGAACACTGTAAATACCCACTCCAACAGCATACTTCATTAGAACACTATCAGAACACTGTAAATACCCACTCCAACAACATACTTCATTAGATCACTATCAGAACACTGTAAATACCCACTCCAACAGCATACTTCATTAGAACACTATCAGAACACTGTAAATATACTCCAACAGCATACTTCATTAGAACACTATCAGAACAGCATACTTCATTAGAACACTATCAGAACACTGTAAATACCCACTCCAACAGCATACTTCATTAGAACACTATCAGAACACTGTAAATACTCCAACCATACTCCAACAGCATACTTCATTAGAACACTATCAGAACACTGTAAATACCCACTCCAACAACATACTTCATTAGAACACTGTAAATACCCACTCCAACGGCATACTTCATTAGAACACTATCAGAACACTGTAAATACCCACTCCAACAGCATACTTCATTAGAACACTATCAGAACACTGTAAATACCCACTCCAACAGTAGAAAATCAGAACACCCACTCCAACAACATACTTCATTAGAACACAGAACACTGTAAATACAACCACTTCATTAGAACAACAGAACATACTTCCAACAGCATACTTTAGAACACTATCAGAACACTGTAAATACAACAGCACTCCAACAGCATACTTCATTAGAACACTATCAGAACACTGTAAATACCCACTCCAACAACATACTTCATTAGCATACATTCATATAGAACACTGTAAATACTCCAACCATACTTCATTAGAACAACAGAACACTGCATACTTCATTAGAACACTATCAGAACACTGTAAATTCCAACAGAACACTGTAAATACCCACTCCAACAGCATACTTCATTAGAACACTATCAGAACACTGTAAATACCCACTCCAAACACTGTAAATACCCACTCCAACAGCATACTTCATTAGAACACTATCCAACAGAACACACTATCAGAACACTGTAAATACCCACTCCAACAACATACTTCATTAGATCACTATCAGAACACTGTAAATCAGAACACCCACTCCAACAGCATACTTCATTAGAACACTATCAGAACACTGTAAATACCAACAGCATACTTCATTAGAACACTATCAGAACAGCATCCAACAGCATACTTCATTAGAACATTATCAGAACACTGTAAATACCCACTCCAACAGCATACTTCATTAGAACACTATCAGAACATTGTAAATACTCACTCCATCAACAGTATATTTTCTGATGGTACCAGCATTGGACACCAGGTTGTCCTTCGACAGCTCCATAGTGGAGTTTGGAGTGTGCCATTAATACAGGTAATGAGTGGAGGACAGAGGAGCCTCTTAAAGAAGAAGTTACAGGTCTGTGAGAGCCAGAAATCTTGCTTGTTTGTAGGTGACGAAATACTCATATTCCACCATAATTTGCAAATAAATTCCTAAAAAAATCCTACAATGTGATTTTCTGGATTTTGTTTTCTCATTTTGTCTGTCATAGTTGAAGTGTATCTATGATGAAAATTACAGGCCTCTCATCTTTTTAAGTGGGAGAACTTGCACAATTGGTGGCTGACTAAATACTTTTTTGCCCCACTGTACTCAGAGGTCATGCAAATATACAGCATATTAATAAATCCTCTAAGATGTGATTAAGTCCACTATATGGGGGATTTTGCACGGTTCTGGACTGGTTCCGACTGACATTTTTGGTGTACAAAGTGTTCTGTGAACGTTGTCGGGTCCAGTACCTTTATAGTTCCAGGAAGCCCCACCTGTCTGCTCTCCTCCACCACTCTGTCAGTGGACCTGACTTCAAGTGTCAGGTTTCACACCCCACAATTTGCATAGGGAAAGACGTGTCACATGACAAAGAATGAATTCGCTAGGAGACGGCATCCGAAAGGTGACAGTCCCAACATGAAAATACGAAATAATTTTCTAGAATTTCAACAAGACCACTTTCTCTTGGTCACAGATGGACAAAAGGACTTTGTGCTTAAGCAAAGTCTTGTGAGGCCTATGGGTGTCCTAGAGCAAAACGGTAACTGGCCCAATGCTCTAACAGCTGAGCTACCTGCCCTATTCTTTTTGGCACTAAACTTTACTCCATAAATACTTTCATTCATTTTTTCAGTTGGTACCAGGGGATCTTAACCCCTAAGGTCGATGTCCGCGCCCACAAGGATATATAATTACGTTAATACAAAAATCTGCATCAAAATCCGTCAGTTTAAACTAGAGATATCATTGAATGCGTCTCAAACCACCTCATCCGTCTAAGATGACACGTCTATGTTGCACTTCTCATCCGTCTAAGATGACACGTCTATGTTGCACTTCTCATCCGTCTAAGATGACACGTCTATGTTGCACTTCTCATCCGTCTAAGATGACACGTCTATGTTGCACTTCTCATCCGTCTAAGATGACACGTCTATGTTGCACTTCTCATCTATGCGGTCTAAGATGGAAGGTGACTTGCACTCATCAGAGCAAGAGCACTTCTCATCCGTCTATGATGACACGTCTATGTTGCACTTCTCATCCGTCTAAGATGACACGTCAGATCCGGTGGAAGGTGACAGAGACATCCCGAAAATCAGTCTTCTCACAAAATGGTCTGCAGCATCCGAACAGTTAGGGTTACACAGTAAGATGACACATCTATGGAAAGGTGAGACTCTCACATTGTCCCGTTCTGACCTTAGTTCCTTTATAATGTCTGTGTGTTAGTTTGGTCAGGGCGTAAGTTGGGGTGGGTAGTCTATGTTGTTTTGTTCTGTGTGTTGTATTTCTATGTGTTGGCCTGGTATGGTTCCCAATCAGGGAGGTGGGTAGTCTATGTTGTTTTGTTCTGTGTGTTGTATTTCTATGTGTTTGGCCTGGTATGGTTCCCAATCAGAGGGGTGGGTAGTCTATGTTGTTTTGTTCTGTGTTGTATTTCTATGTGTTTGGCCTGGTATGGTTCCCAATCAGAGGGGTGGGTAGTCTATGTTGTTTTGTTCTGTGTGTTGTATTTCTATGTGTTTGGCCTGGTATGGTTCCCAATCAGAGGGGTGGGTAGTCTATGTTGTTTTGTTCTGTGTGTTGTATTTCTATGTGTTTGGCCTGGTATGGTTCCCAATCAGAGGGGTGGGTAGTCTATGTTGTTTTGTTCTGTGTGTTGTATTTCTATGTGTTTGGCCTGGTATGGTTCCCAATCAGAGGGGTGGGTAGTCTATGTTGTTTTGTTCTGTGTGTTGTATTTCTATGTGTTTGGCCTGGTATGGTTCCCAATCAGAGGGGTGGGTAGTCTATGTTTTTTATCACCATATTGTCACGTTCTGACCTTCCTTTCTTATGTCTCTGTTTCGGTTTGGTCAGAGCGTGAGTTGGGGTGGGCATTCTATGTTTTGTTCTGTGTGTTGTATTTCTATGTGTTTGGCCTGGTATGGTTCTCAATCAGAGGCAGGTATCGTTCGTTGTCTCTGATTGAGAATCATACTTAGGTAGCCTGGTTGTCTCTGATTGAGAATCATACTTAGGTAGCCTGGTTGTCTCTGATTGAGAATCATACTTAGGTAGCCTGGTTGTCTCTGATTGAGAATCATACTTAGGTAGCCTGGTTGTCTCTGATTGAGAATCAGCTTAGGTAGCCTGGTTGTCTCTGATTGAGAATCATACTTAGGTAGCCTGGTTGTCTCTGATTGAGAGAATCATCAGCCTGGTTGTCTCTGATTGAGAATCATACTTAGGTAGCCTGGTTGTCTCTGATTGAGAATCATACTTAGGTAGCCTGGTTGTCTCTGATTGAGAATCTTAGGTAGCCTGGTTGTCTCTGATTGAGAATCATACTTAGGTAGCCTGGTTGTCTCTGATTGAGAATCATACTTAGGTAGCCTGGTTGTCTCTGATTGAGAATCATACTTAGGTAGCCTGGTTGTCTCTGATTGAGAATCATACTTAGGTAGCCTGGTTGTCTCTGATTGAGAATCATACTTAGGTAGCCTGGTTGTCTCTGATTGAGAATCATACTCTGATTGGTAGCCTGGTTGTCTCTGATTGAGAATCATACTTAGGTAGCCTGGTTGTCTCTGATTGAGAATCATCAGGTAGCCTGGTTGTCTCTATTGAGTAGCCTGGTTGTCTCTGATTGAGAATCATACTTAGGTAGCCTGGTTGTCTCTGATTGAGAATCATACTTAGGTAGCCTGGTTGTCTCTGATTGAGAATCATACTTAGGTAGCCTGGTTGTCTCTGATTGAGAATCATACTTAGGTAGCCTGGTTGTAGCCTGGTTGTCTCTGATTGAGAATCATACTTAGGTAGCCTGGTTGTCTCTGATTGAGAATCATACTTAGGTAGCCTGGTTGTCTCTGATTGAGAATCATACTTAGGTAGCCTGGTTGTCTCTGATTGAGAATCATACTTAGGTAGCCTGGTTGTCTCTGATTGAGAAATCAGGTAGCCTTAGGCAGCCTGGTTGTCTCTGATTGAGAAAGCCTGGTTGTCTCTGATTGAGAATCATACTTAGGCAGCCTGGTTGTCTCTGATTGAGAATCATACTTAGGCAGCCTGGTTGTCTCTGATTGAGAATCATACTTAGGTAGCCTGGTTGTCTCTGATTGAGAATCATCATAGCCTGGTTGTCTCTGATTGAGAATCAGCTTAGGTAGCCTGGTTGTCTCTGATTGAGAATCATACTTAGGTAGCCTGGTTGTCTCTGATTGAGAATCATCAGGTAGCCTGGTTGTCTCTGATTGAGAATCATACTTAGGTAGCCTGGTTGTCTCTGATTGAGAATCATACTTAGGTAGCCTGGTTGTCTCTGATTGAGAATCATACTTAGGTAGCCTGGTTGTCTCTGATTGAGAATCATACTTAGGTAGCCTGGTTGTCTCTGATTGAGAATCATACTTAGGTAGCCTGTTTCCCCCATTTTAGTTGTGGATGATTGTTTTCTGTCTCTGTGTCTTCACCAGACAGAACTGCTTCTCTTTCCTTTCGTTCTCTCACTTTGTTATTTTGTATTTTCGTGTTCAGTGTCTTTTTATTAAAAATGACGAACACTTACCATGCTGCACATTGGTCCGATCTGTCATACTCCTCGTCAGAGGAAGATGAATGTCGTTCCACACGAACACGTTTTGCTCTAGGATGCCCACAGGCATGAATGTCTGCTAAGATGATTTAGGCTGCTTACTGCCATAAATAAGGGGACATTTTTTTTTTAGATGTTCATCCGTCTGCCCAGAAAGCTTCTCTCATCTTGCCTAGCTCTTTGCCATTCACAGGTAGAGTGAGAGTCACCTTCTGTTGTACCTAATGGTTAAATAGACAAGCGTTAATTATCTTCATCCCTGTTTCCTGACTGTGTGCTGCTGTATTGGATAGGAGACTAATATCTAGTATCATCACAGGAGGACACATACTATTTCTGTTCCTGTTTAATGCACCGGGTCTCTCTGCCTGCTAGTATCCTCTCTAACGTCTCATCTATGATTCATTATTTTATTACCCATGATTCCTGAGGCAGTGGTCCCCCTGTAGCGTTTACACGGTGACAAGGGGCGGGTTCAGGAAGTTGGCTGACATCTAATTTGGCAGTTGAGATGTATGGCTGTTTTTTTTACTGGGATAGTTTCCCAAATACCACCCTGTTCCCTACATAGTGCCCTTCGTTTGACCAGGGCCCATGGGGCTCCCATAGGGTTTTGGTCAAAAGTAGTGCACTATAATATAGGGAATCGGGTTCCATGTGGGATGCATCCTGTCTGCGTCTGATCACAGATAAGGTGACGGCCACAGCGGGATCAGTCAAACACAAGGTCAAGGTCTGCCTCTTTACAATAGGAAAATAAAAATGCATTAAAACACAACGTACAATCTAACCTTCCCCTTTGTCTATCTGTGTAAGGCAAATCCCCAGCTGGAGCTAGGACACTCCTGTATTTTCCAGATCAATCTAACCTTCCCCTTTGTCTATCTGTGTAAGGCAAATCCCCAGCTGGAGCTAGGACACTCCTGTATTTTCCAGATCAATCTAACCTTCCCCTTTGTCTATCTCTGTAAGGCAAATCCCCAGCTGGAGCTAGGACACTCCTGTATTTTCCAGATCAATCTAACCTTCCCCTTTGTCTATCTGTGTAAGGCAAATCCCCAGCTGGAGCTAGGACACTCCTGTATTTTCCAGATCAATCTAACCTTCCCCTTTGTCTATCTGTGTAAGGCAAATCCCCAGCGGGAGCTAGGACACTCCTGTATTTTCCATATTAATCTAACCTTCCCTTTGTCTATCTGTGTAAGGCAAATCCCCAGCTGGAGCTAGGACACTCCTGTATTTTCCAGATCAATCTAACCTTCCCCTTTGTCTATCTGTGTAAGGCAAATCCCCAGCTGGAGCTAGGACACTCCTGTATTTTCCAGATCAATCTAACCTTCCCCTTTGTCTATCTGTGTAAGGCAAATCCCCAGCTGGAGCTAGGACACTCCTGTATTTTCCAGATCAATCTAACCTTCCCCTTTGTCTATCTGTGTAAGGCAAATCCCCAGCTGGAGCTAGGACACTCCTGTATTTTCCAGATCAATCTAACCTTCCCCTTTGTCTATCTGTGTAAGGCAAATCCCCAGCTGGAGCTAGGACACTCCTGTATTTTCCAGATCAATCTAACCTTCCCCTTTGTCTATCTCTGTAAGGCAAATCCCCAGCTGGAGCTAGGACACTCCTGTATTTTCCATATTAATCTAAATAAAATCACTTTGGCCACTTTGGCTTATATATAATTTGATCTCCTTTTGTCTCTGTGAACATATTTGCTTTCTTCACCTTCGATCACATTGAATTAGCCTCTGCTTTCCTCACAGGCAGAACGGTCATCGGAAATGCAACACGACTGACAACAGTGCGACTCTATTAATTCTCCCAACCAGCACTTTTCGCTGTCAGCCCAGTGCATTATTTGACTTAGCTCGGGGGGGAAGAGAGGAAATCCTGCATGTAAATTGCATGGAATATTTTCCAGAATATAAACGATTGCGATTTTCTCAATGAAAATCCCTCTTTATTTTTGATGTCCCCTTTCTATGCCAATGATAGAAACATTCAGATAAGAAGCAGCATGGCTTCTCTACGATATTGCAAACTCTGAATATTCATCGTTTAGGCCTAACCAACAAAACGTTTTGCTCCAAAATAGTACATTAGGTACAATCCCAGCAAGCCGACCACAAACTGATGGGGTACTGGTCACATGAATGTCTTCATGAATAATAAAACAATAATTCATAAGCAAAATGTATATAGAATATAAATTGGTTATAAATGTGCCAAGTTGACTATAGTGAAGGCATAATTGGCAATTCACATAAGGGATGAAGTCCAGCAGTCCCGAATGGCTCAACTTCAGAGCTAGCATATACCGTTCTGATTTGAGTTAGATTTGCTTAATTCAGTCTCGTCTAAATCATCCATAGATTCTTTTCCAATGCCCTAACTTACACCAAGCCCAAGTACAGGGTTCTCATCAAAAAGAGTGCACCATATAGGGAATAGAGCGTAATTTGGGATGCAAATCTGTCTCTATAAAAGCATAGAAATGATACCTCAGAACATGGAGGGTAATCAAATGCCAAGATAGTCTTTTTTGTGACCTAATCTTCTTAGATCTGCAGTAAAACCACTAATTCGTTCACCCCTAACACTCTATTCCCTAGCCCTCTCTACCCTTATCCTCTCTACCCTACCCTCTCTTCCCTAGCTCTCTCTACCCTTATCCTCTCTACCCTACCCTCTCTCCCCTAACCCTCTCTACCCTACCCTCTCTTCCCTAGCCCTCTCTACCCTTATCCTCTCTACCCTACCCTCTCTTCCCTAACCCTCTCTACCCCTACCCCATTTATCCCTATCCCCTCTTCCCTCACCCTCTCTTCACTAACCCTCTCTACCCTTACCTCCTCTACCATTATCCTTTCTACCCCTACCCGCTCTACCCTTACCCTCTCTACCCCTACCCTCTCTATCCTAACCCTCTCTACACTAACCCTCTCTACCCTTATCCCCTCTACCCGTATCCTCTCTACCCTTATCCTCTCTACCCCTACCCCCTCTATCCTAACCTTCTCTTCCCTAACCCTCTCTACCCCCACCCCCTCTACCCTTATCCTCTCTACCCCTACCCCCTCTATCCTAACCCTCTCTACCTTTACCCCCTCTACCCTTATCCTTTCTACCCTTATCCTCTCTACCCCTACCCCCTCTACCCTTACCCTCTCTACCCCTACCCCCTCAACCCTTACCCTCTCTACCCCTAACCCTCTCTATCCTAACCCTCTCTACCCTTATCCTATCTACCCTTATCCTCTCTACCCCTACCCTCTCTATCCTAACCCTCTCTACACTAACCCTCTCTACCCTTATCCTCTCTACCCTTAACCTCTCTACCCTTACCCTCTCTACCCCTACCCTCTCTATCCTAACCCTCTCTACACTAACCCTCTCTACCCTTACCCTCTCTACCCTTACCCTCTCTACCCTTATCATCTTTACCATCTCTCTCCCTACCCTCTCTACCCTCTCTACGCTTATCCTCCCTAACCTTATCATCTCTACCATCTCTACCCTTACCCTCTCTTCCCTGCCCTCTCTACCCTTACCCTCTCTCCCCTCACCCTCTCTCCCCCTACACTCTCCACTCTGTCTACCCTTACCCACTCTACCCCTACCCTGCCCTCCATCCTACCACTCCTCTTCCGCTACCCTGCCCTCCATCCTACCACTCCTCTATCCCTACCCTGCCCACCATCCTACCCCTCCTCTACCCCTACCCTGCCCTCCATCCTACAACTCCTCTACCCCTACCCTGCCCACCATCCTACCACTCCTCTACCCCTACCCTGCCCTCCATCCTACCCTCCTCTACCCTGCCCTCCATCCTACCCTCCCATCCCTACCCTGCCCTCCATCCTACCCCCTCCCTACCCTGCCCAACCTACCACTCCTCTATCCCTACCCTGCCCACCATCCTACCCCTCCCTACCCCTACCCTGCCCACCATCCTACCCCTCCTCTACCCCTACCCTGCCCTCCATCCTACCACTCCTCTACCCCTACCCTGCCCACCATCCTACCACTCCTCTACCCCTACCCTGCCCACCATCCTACCTACCACTCCTCTACCCTGCCCACCATCCTACCACTCCTCTATCCCTACCCCACCCACCATCCTACCATTCCTCTATCCATACCCCACCCACCATCCTACCTCTCCTCTACCCTGCCCACCAACCTACCACTCCTCTACCACTACCCTGCCCACCATCCTACCACTCCTCTATCCCTACCCCACCCACCATCCTACCATTCCTCTATCCATACCCCACCCACCATCCTACCTCTCCTCTACCCTGCCCACCAACCTACCACTCCTCTACCCCTACCCTGCCCACCATCCTACCACTCCTCTTTCCCTACCCACCAACCTACCACTCCTCTACCTCTACCCTGCCCTCCATCCTACCACTCCTCTTTCCCTACCCTGCCCACCATCCTACCACTCATCCCTCCCTACCCTGCCCACCATCCTACCACTCCACTACCCTGCCCACCATCCTACCACTCCTCCCTCCCTACCCTGCCCACCATCCTACCACTTCTCTACCCTGCCCACCAACCTACCACTCCTCTTTCCCTACCCTGCCCACCATTCTACCTCTCCACTACCCTGCCCACCATCCTACCACTCCTCTATCCCTACCCTGCCCACCATTCTACCTCTCCACTATCCTGCCCACCATCCTACCACTCCTCTACCCCTACCCTGCCCACCATCCTACCTCTCCTCTATCTCTAACCCACCCACCATCCTACCTCTCCTCTACCCTGCCCAGCATCCTACCACCTACCACTCCTCTACCACTACCCTGCCCACCATCCTACCACTCCTCTATCCCTACCCCACCCACAATCCTACCTCTCCTCTACCCTGCCCACCAACCTACCACCTACCACTCCTCTTCCCTACCCTGCCCACCATCCTAACTCTCCTCTACCCTGCCCACCATCATACCTCTCCTCTACCCTGCCCACCAACCTACCACCCACCACTCCTCTTTCCCTACACTGCCAACCATCCTAACTCTCCCTACCCTGCCAACCATCCTAACTCTCCTCTACCCTGCCAACCATCCTAACTCTCCTCTACCCTGCCCGCCATCCTACCACTCCTCTTTCCCTACCCCACCCACCCACCATCCTACCTCTTCTCTACCCTGCCCACCATCCTACCACCTACCACTCCTCTACCACTACCCTGCCCTCCATCCTACCACTCATCTACCCCTACCCTGCCCTGCCCTCCATCCTACCACTCCTCTACCCCTACCCTGCCCTCCAATCCTACCCACTCCTCTACCCCTACCCTGCCCACCATCCTACCTCTCCTCTATCTCTAACCCACCCACCATCCTACCTCTCCTCTACCCTGCCCAGCATCCTACCTCTCCTCTACCCTGCTCTCCATCCTCCCACTCCTCTACCTCTACCCTGCCCACCATCCTACCTCCCCTCTACCCTGCCCACCATCCTACCCCTCCTCTATCCCTACCCCACCCACCCACCATCCTACCTCTCCTCTACCCTGCCCACCATCCTACCCCTCCTCTATCCCTACCCCACCCACCCACCATCCTACCTCTCCTCTACCCTGCCCACCATCCTACCACCTACCACTCCTCTACCACTACCCTGCCCACCATCCTACCACTCCTCTATCCCTACCCCACCCACCATCCTACCATTCCTCTATCCCTACCCCACCCACCATCCTACCTCTCCTCTACCCTGCCCACCAACCTACCACTCCTCTACCCCTACCCTGCCCACCATCATACCTCTCCTCTACCCTGCCCACCATCCTTCCCCTCCTCCAGCCCTACCCCACCCACCCACCATCCTACCTTTCCTCTACCCTGCCCACCATCCTACCACCTACCACTCCTCTACCACTACCCTGCCCACCATCCTACCTCTCTTCCATCTCTACCCTGCCCACCATCCTACCACTCCTCTACCCTGCCCACCATCCTACCACTCCTCTATCCATACCCTGCCCACCATCCTACCTCTCCTCCACCCCTACCCTGCCCTCCATCCTACCACTCCTCTACCCCCCCGGCCCTCCATCCTACCACTCCTCCCCCTACCCTGCCCACCATCCTACCACCTACCACTCCTCTACCACTACCCTGCCCACCATCCTACCACTCCTCTATCCCTACCCCACCCACCATCCTACCATTCCTCTATCCATACCCCACCCACCATCCTACCTCTCCTCTACCCTGCCCACCAACCTACCACTCCTCTACCCCTACCCTGCCCTCCATCCTACCACTCCTCTCCTACCCACCAACCTACCACTCCTCTACCCTACCCTGCCCACCATCCTACCATTCCACTTTCCCTACCCTGCCCACCATCCTACCCTGCCCTCCATCCTACCATTCCCACCTTTCCCTACCCTGCCCACCATCCTACCACTCATCCCTCCCTACCCTGCCCACCATCCTACCACTCCTCTTTCCCTGCCCACCAACCTACCACTCCTCCCTCCCTACCCTGCCCACCATCCTACCACTCCTCTTTCTCTACCCTGCCCACCATCCTACCACTCCTCCCTCCCTACCCTGCCCACCATCCTACCACTCCACTACCCTGCCCACCATCCTACCACTCCTCTATCCCTACCCTGCCCACCATCCTACTATCTCTACACCCACCATCCATCCCTACCCTGCCCACCATCCTACCACCTCCTCTACCACCCTGCCCACCATCCTACCACTCCTCTATCCCTACCCCACCCACCATCCTACCTCTCCTCTACCCTGCCCACCAACCTACCACCTACCACTCTTTCCACTACCCTGCCCACCATCCTACCTCTCCTCTATCCTGCCCACCATCCTACCACTCCTCTACCCCCCCTGCCCACCACCCACCACCTAACCACCTCCTACCTCCCTACCCTGCCCACCATCCTACCTCTCCTCTACCCTGCCCACCATCCTACCTCTCCTCTACCCTGCCCTCCATCCTACCACTCCTCTACCTCTACCCTGCCCACCACCACCATCCTACCTCTCCCTACCCTGCCCACCATCCTACCACCTCCCTCTACCCTGCCCCCCATCCCCACCCTACCTATCCTCCATCCTACCACTCCTCTACCCCTACCCTGCCCACCATCCTACCTCTCCTCTACCTGCCCACCCCTGCCCTCCATCCTATCCCTACCCCACCCACCCACCATCCTACCTCTCCTCTACCCTGCCCACCATCCTACCCCTACCACCTACCATCCTACCTCTCCTCTGCCCACCACCCCTACCCTGCCCACCATCCTACCACTCCTCTACCCCCCTACCATCCCCCACCCACCATCCTACCTCTCCTCTATCCTAACCCACCCACCATCCTACCTCTCCTCTACCCTGCCCACCATCCTACCCTCTCCTCTACCCTGCCCTCCATCCTCCCACTCCTCTACCTCTACCCTGCCCACCATCCTACCTCCCCTCTACCCTGCCCACCATCCTACCCCTCCTCTATCCCTACCCCACCCACCCACCATCCTACCTCTCCTCTACCCTGCCCACCATCCTACCCCTCCTCTATCCCTACCCCACCCACCCACCATCCTACCTCTCCTCTACCCTGCCCACCATCCTACCACCTACCACTCCTCTACCACTACCCTGCCCACCATCCTACCACTCCTCTATCCCTACCCCACCCACCATCCTACCATTCCTCTATCCCTACCCCACCCACCATCCTACCTCTCCTCTACCCTGCCCAGCATCCTACCACTCCTCTACCCCTACCCTGCCCACCATCCTACCACTCCTCTACCCTGCCCACCATCCTACCAGCCCTACCCCACCCACCCTCCTCTATCCCTACCCTGCCCACCATCCTACCACTACCACTCCTCTACCCTGCCCACCAACCTACCACTCCTCATCCCTACCCTGCCCACCATCCTACCACTCCTCTACCCTGCCCACCATCCTACCACTCCTCTACCCCTACCCTGCCCACCATCCTACCTGCCCTCCTCTTTCTCTACCCCCACACGGCCCACCATCCTACCTCTCCTCTACCCCTACCCTGCCCACCCATCCTACCTCTCCACTACCCTGCCCACCATCCTACCACTCCTCTATCCCTACATCCTGCCCACCATCCTACCCCACCCACTCTCTCTACCCTGCCCACCAACCTACCCTCCTCCCACTACCCTGCCCACCATCCTACCCTCCTCCCTACCCTGCCCACCATCCTACCATTCCCTCCCTACCCTGCCCACCATCCTACCTCTCCCTACCCTACCCCACCCCACCATCCTACCCCTACCCTCTATCCCTCCCTACCCTGCCCACCACCTACCTCTCCTCTTTCTCACCATCCCACCTACCTCTCCTCTACCCTGCCCACCATCCTACCATCCCTACCTGCCCACCTCTACCACTACCCTGCCCACCATCCTACCACTCCTCCTATCCCTACCCTGCCCACCATCCTACCACTCCTCTATGCCCACCAACCTACCATCCTACCCTCCCTACCCTGCCCACCATCCTACCTCTCCACTACCCTGCCCACCATCCTAACTCCTCCCTACCCTGCCCACCATCTACCTCTCCTCTACCCTGCCCACCATCCTACCACTCCTCTTTCCCTACCCTGCCCACCATCCTAACTCTCCCCTACCCTGCCAACCATCCTACTCTCCTCTACCCTGCCCACCATCCTACCTCTCCTCTACCCTGCCCACCATCCTACCACTCCTCCCTATCCCTACCCCACCCACCCACCATCCTACCTCTCCTCTACCCTGCCCACCATCCTACCACCTACCACTCCTCTACCACTACCCTGCCCACCATCCTACCACTCCTCTATCCCTGCCCTCCATCCCCTACCCTGCCCACCATCCTACCACTCCTCTATCCCTACCCCACCCACCATCCTACCTCTCCTCTACTCCTCTACCCTGCCCACCAACCTACCACCACTCCTCTACCCCTACCCTGCCCACCATCCTACTACCCTGCCCTCCATCCTCTCTACCCTGCCCCCACCATCCTCCCCTCCTCTCCCTACCCCACCCACCCACCATCCTACCTCTCCTCTACCCTGCCCACCATCCTACCCCTCCTCCATCCCTACTCCTCTACCCTACCCTGCCCACCATCCTACCTCTCTTCCTCTACCCTGCCCACCATCCTACCCCTCCTCTATCCCTACCCCACCCACCCTCCTCCTACCACTACCCTGCCCACCATCCTACCCTCCTCTATCCCTACCCCACCCACCCACCATCCTACCACTCCACTACCCTGCCCACCATCCTCCTACCACTACCACTACCCTGCCCACCATCCTACCATTGTAAGTCCCTAACCCACCAGAGAATTCCTCTAAGTCCCTAACAGCAGACCATCCTACCTCCCTACTCTGCCCACCAACCTACCAGTAAGTACCCCTACCCAGCCCACCATCATACAGTAAGTCCCTAACAGCAGACCATCCTAGTCCCAGTAAGTCCCTAACAGCACCCACCATGTACAGTAAGTCCCTAACAGCAGAGAATGTACAGTAAGTCCCACCATCCTACCCCTTCCAGTAAGTCCCTAACAGCAGAGAATGTACAGTAAGTCCCTAACAGCAGAGAATCCTACAGTAAGTCCCTGCCCACCATCCAGTTCCAGCAGAGAAAGTACAGTAAGTCCTAACAGCAGAGAATGTACAGTAAGTCCCTAACAGCAGAGAATGTACAGTAAGTCCCTAACAGCAGAGAATGTACAGTAAGTCCCTAACAGCAGAGAATGTACAGTAAGTCCCTAACAGCAGAGAATGTACAGTAAGTCCCTAACAACAGAGAAATTACAGTAAGTCCCTAACAGCAGAGAATGTACAGTAAGTCCCTAACAGCAGAGAATGTACAGTAAGTCCTAACAGCAGAGAATGTACAGTAAGTCCTAACAGCAGAGAATGTACAGTAAGTCCGTAACAGCAGAGAATGTACAGTAAGTCCCTAACAGTAAGTCCGTAACAGCAGAGAATGTACAGTAAGTCCGTAACAGCAGAGAATGTACAGTAAGTCCCTAACAACAGAGAAATTACAGTAAGTCCCTAACAGCAGAGAATGTACAGTAAGTCCCTAACAGCAGAGAAATTACAGTAAGTCCCTAACAGCAGAGAATGTACAGTAAGTCCCTAACAGCAGAGAATGTACAGTAAGTAACAGCAGAGAATGTACAGTAAGTCCCTAACAGCAGAGAATGTACAGTAAGTCCCTAACAGCAGAGAATGTACAGTAAGTCCGTAACAGCAGAGAAAGTCCCTGAAAGGTATTACTCATTAAGCAAGCTCACTGCACTTCTAACTTCTTCATGTCAAGGGCAGGCCATTCGATTCAGATGCCAGCTGTCCTTCACTCAAACACATTACTTGTCTATATATTCTACAGGTTAATTGTGTTCAGTTACAGTATTTTAACCAAAGCGCTCAATCTAATTTTCAAGGAGAAACCAAGTTTCTTTTCACAGATTGGCAACAGCTTTCAGCTTATTCCCGGTGAAGATCACAGGGCTCATATCTAGAGGATTCTGTTTCCCAGAGTATCTGAAAGACTGTCAGATGTTGACAGATTCAACTGTGGATATAAGGTGAGAAGAGCCATTACTGCCTGTTACCTAGGCCTGTCTTGAACCCTGCACAAGGAGAAGTAGATATACCTACTGTACACTAGCTATGTTCTCTTCAAGTTGGCTTCTTGCACCTCGTCACCAGATGAATAAATAATCTGTGAAAATGTAGCATTATAGTAAACGGGCTTTCAAGCAAGCTGCCTGGTGGCAAGAGGTGCTGTTGCAATCTATCTCCTTAAAAGATGAATGCGTTAAATTAAAGTTTTTCTCCATTACCTATCTCTAACATACAGACCTCCATAGGAAAGTAGTGTACAGAGTTACAGACCTCCATAGGAAAGTAGTGTACAGAGTTTACAGACCTCCATAGGAAAGTAGTGTACAGAGTTTACAGACCTCCAGAGGAAAGTAGTGTACAGAGTTACAGACCTCCATAGGAAAGTAGTGTACAGAGTTACAGACCTCCATAGGAAAGTAGTGTACAGAGTTACAGACCTCCATAGGAAAGTAGTGTACAGAGTTACAGACCTCCATAGGAAAGTAGTGTTTACAGACCTCCATAGAAAGTAGTTACAGAGTTTAAGACCTCCATAGGAAAGTAGTGTACAGAGTTTACAGACCTCCATAGGAAAGTAGTGTACAGAGTTTACAGACCTCCATAGGAAAGTAGTGTACAGAGTTTACAGACCTCCATAGGAAAGTAGTGTACAGAGTTTACAGACCTCCATAGGAAAGTAGTGTACAGAGTTTACAGACCTCCATAGGAAAGTAGTGTACAGAGTTTACAGACCTCCATAGGAAAGTAGTGTACAGAGTTTACAGACCTCCATAGGAAAGTAGTGTACAGAGTTTACAGACCTCCATAGGAAAGTAGTGTACAGAGTTTACAGACCTCCATAGGAAAGTAGTGTACAGAGTTTACAGACCTCCATAGGAAAGTAGTGTACAGAGTTTACAGACCTCCATAGGAAAGTAGTGTACAGAGTTTACAGACCTCCATAGGAAAGTAGTGTACAGAGTTTACAGACCTCCATAGGAAAGTAGTGTACAGAGTTTACAGACCTCCATAGGAAAGTAGTGTACAGAGTTTACAGACCTCCATAGGAAAGTAGTGTACAGAGTTTACAGACCTCCATAGGAAAGTAGTGTACAGAGTTTACAGACCTCCATAGGAAAGTAGTACAGAGTTTACAGAGTTTACAGACCTCCATAGGAAAGTAGTGTACAGAGTTTACAGACCTCCATAGGAAATAGTGTACAGAGTTTAAGACCTCCATAGTGTACAGAGTTTACAGACCTCCATAGGAAAGTAGTGTACAGAGTTTACAGACCTCCATAGGAAAGTAGTGTACAGAGTTTACAGACCTCCATAGGAAAGTAGTGTACAGAGTTTACAGACCTCCATAGGAAAGTAGTGTACAGAGTTTACAGACCTCCATAGTACAGAAAGTAGTGTACAGAGTTTACAGACCTCCATAGGAAAGTAGTGTACAGAGTTTACAGACCTCCATAGGAAAGTAGTGTACAGAGTTTACAGACCTCCATAGGAAAGTAGTGTACAGAGTTTACAGACCTCCATAGGAAAGTAGTGTACAGACCTCCATAGGAAAGAGTTTACAGACCTCCATAGTTTACAGAAGGAAAGTAGTGTACAGAGTTTACAGACCTCCATAGGAAAGTAGTGTACAGAGTTTACAGACCTCCATAGGAAAGTAGTGTACAGAGTTTACAGACCTCCATAGGAAAGTAGTGTACAGAGTTTACAGACCTCCATAGGAAAGTAGTGTACAGAGTTTACAGACCTCCATAGGAAAGTAGTGTAGAGAAGGAAAGTAGTGTACAGAGTTTACAGACCTCCATAGGAAAGTAGTGTACAGAGTTACAGACCTCCATAGGAAAGTAGTGTACAGAAAGTAGTGTACAGAGTTACAGACCTCCATAGGAAAGTAGTGTACAGAGTTTACAGACCTCCATATGAAAGTAGTGTACAGAGTTTACAGACCTCCATAGGAAAGTAGTGTACAGAGTTTACAGACCTCCATAGGAAAGTAGTGTACATAGTTTACAGACCTCCATAGGAAAGTAGTGTACAGAGTTTACAGACCTCCATAGGAAAGTAGTGTACAGAGTTTACAGACCTCCATAGGAAAGTAGTGTACAGAGTTTACAGACCTCCATAGGAAAGTAGTGTACAGAGTTTACAGACCTCCATAGGAAAGTAGTGTACAGAGTTTACAGACCTCCATAGGAAAGTAGTGTACAGAGTTACAGACCTCCATAGGAAAGTAGTGTACAGAGTTACAGACCTCCATAGGAATGTAGTGTACAGAGTTACAGACCTCCATAGGAAAGTAGTGTACAGAGTTTACAGACCTCCATAGGAAAGTAGTGTACAGAGTTACAGACCTCCATAGGAAAGTAGTGTACAGAGTTTACAGACCTCCATAGGAAAGTAGTGTACAGAGTTTACAGACCTCCATAGGAAAGTAGTGTACAGAGGAAAGTAGTGTACAGAGTTACAGACCTCCATAGGAAAGTAGTGTACAGAGTTTACAGACCTCCATAGGAAAGTAGTGTACAGAGTTTACAGACCTCCATAGGAAAGTAGTGTACAGAGTTTACAGACCTCCATAGGAAAGTAGTGTACAGAGTTTACAGACCTCCATAGGAAAGTAGTGTACAGAGTTTACAGACCTCCATAGGAAAGTAGTGTACAGAGTTTACAGACCTCCATAGGAAAGTAGTGTACAGAGTTTACAGACCTCCATAGGAAAGTATTGAATGTATAATCGAATCAAATCAAATCAATCTTTGTGGTTCCACAAAAATGATCCAGCTAGGGATTTGAACTCATATAATCTGAAGAAAGTAAAGCACATATTTCAGAGGAACAGATTCCCCTGTTATGTGGTGATTGGTTGTCGAGTTGATTTAATGATTACATTTCTGAAAAACGATGTTTACATATGCTTAATACAATACAGTGTCTTGTAAAAGTATTCATCCCCCCCTTGGCATTTTTACTATTCTGTTGCATTACAACCTGTAATTTAAATGTATTTTAATGTAATGGACATACACAAAATAGTCCAAATTGATGAAGTGAAATGAAAAAAATATATATACTTTTCTCATGTAATTCAGAAAACTTAGAAACAGAAAAGTGCTACGTCAGCCTTTTGCTATGAAGCCCCTAAATAAGATCTGGTGCAACCAATTACCTCCAGAAGTCACATAATTAGTTCAATAAAGTCCACCTGTGTGCAATGTAAGTGTCACATGATCTGTCACATGATGTCAGTATACAGTTGAAGTCAGAAGTTTACATACACCTTAGCCAAATACATTTCAAGTCAGATTTTCACAATTCTTGACATTTAATCCTAGTAAAAATTCCTGTTTTAGGTCAGATAGAATCACCTTTTTATTTTGAGAATGTGAAATGTCAGAATAGTAGAGAGAATTATTTATTTCAGTTTCTATTTGTTTCATCACATTCCCAGTGGATCAGAAGTTTACATACGCCCAATTACTATTTGGTAGCATTGCCTTAAAATGTATTTACTTGGGTCAAACGTTTCGGGGAGCCTTCCACAAGCTTTCCACAATAAGTTGGGTGAATTTTGGCCCATTCCTCCTGACAAAGCTGGTGTAACTGAGTCAACTTTGTAGGCCTCCTTGCTCGCACACGCTTTTTCAGTTCTGCCTATACATGTTCTATGGGATTGATGTTAGGGCTTTGTGATGGCCACTCCAATACCTTGACTTTGTTGTCCTTAAGCCATTGTGCCACAACTTTGGAAGTATACTTGGGGTCATTGTTCATTTGGAAGACCCATTTGCAACCAAGCTTTAACTTCCTGACTGATGTCTTGAGATGTTGTTTCAATATATCCACATCATTTTCCATCCTCATGATGCCATCTATTTTGTGGAGTGCACCAGTCCCTCCTGCAGCCAAGCACCCCCACAACATGATGCTACCACCCCCGTGCTTCACGGTTGGGATGGTGTTCTTCACCTTGCAAGCATCCCCCTTTTTCCTCCAAACATAACAATGGTCATTATGGTCAAACAGTTATTTATCTGTTTCATCAGACCAGAGGACATTTCTCCAAAAAGTACAATCTTTGTCCCCATGTGCAGTTGCAAACCGTAGTCTGGCTTTTTTTATGGCGGTTTTGGCGCAGTGGATTCTTCCTTGCTGGGTGGCCTTTCAGGTTATGTCGACATAGGACTCGTTTTAATGTGGATAGAGATACTTTTGTACCGGTTTTCTCCAGCATCTTCACAAGGTCATTTCCTGTGGTTCTGGGATTAATTTGCACTTTTCGCACCAAAGTACGTTCATCTCTAGGAGACTGAACGCGTCTCCTTCCGGAGCGGTATGATGGCTGCATGGTCCCATGGTGTTTATACTTGTGTACTATTGTTTGTACAGATGAACGTGGTACCTTCAGGCATTTGGAAATTGCTCCAAAGGATGAACCAGACTTGTGGAGGTCTACATTTTGTTTTCTGAGGTCTTGGCTGAATTATTTTAATTTTCCCATCATGTCAAGCAAAGAGGCACTGAGTTTGAAGGTAGGCCTTGAAATACATCCACAGGTACACCTCCAAGTGACTCAAATTATGTCAATTAGCCTATCAGAATCTTCTACATTTACATTTAAGTCATTTAGCAGACGCTCTTATCCAGAGCGACTTACAAATAAAGCCATGACATCATGTTCTGGAATTTTCCAAGCTGTTTAAAGCACAGTCAACTTAGCGTATGTAAACTTCTGACCCACTGGAATTGTGATTCAGTTAATTATCAGTCTGTATAATCTGTCTGTAAACAATTGTTGGAAAATGACTTGCGAAGTGTGCGAAGTAGATGTCCTAATCGACTTTCCAAAACTAGAGTTTGTTAACAAGACATTTGTGGAGTGGTTGAAAAATGATGGTTTAAATGACTCCAACCTAAGTGTATGTAAACTTCCGCTTTCAGCTGTTCTGAAATGCCCCAGAGTCTGCAACACCACTAAGCAAGGGGCACCACCAAGCAAACAACACCATGAAGACCAATGAGCTCTCCAAACAGGTCAGGGACAAAGTTGTGGAGAAGTGCAAAAATATCCAAAACTTTGAACATCCCACAGAGCACCATTAAATCCATTATAAAAAAATGGAAAGAATATGGCACCACAACAAACCTGCCAAGAGAGGGCTGCCTACCAAGACTCACGGACCAGGCAAGGGGGGCAACAAAGAGACCAAAGATAATCCTGAAGGAGCTGCAAAGCTGGATATTGGAGTATCTGTCCATAGGACCACAAGTCATACACTCCACAGAGCTGGGCTTTACGGAAGAGTGGCCAGAAAAAGACAGAAATAAGAAAGAAATAAGCAAACACATTTGGTGTTCACCAAAAGGCATGTGGGAGGCTCCCCAAACTTTTGTAGGAAGGTACTCTGGTCAGATGAGACAAAATGTTGCTTTTTGGCCATCAAGGAAAACGCTATGTCTGGTGCAAACCCAACACCTCTCATCACCCCAAGATAACCACCCCCACAGTGAAGCATGGCGGTGGCAGCATCATGCTGTGGGGATGTTTTTCATTGGCAGGGACTGGGAAAGTGGTCAGAATTAATGGAATGATGGAAGGTGCTAAATACAGGGAAATTCTGGAGGGAAACCTGTTTGTCTTCCAGAGATTTGAGATGGAGGTTCACCATCCAGCATGACAATGACCCTAAGCATACTGCTAAAGCAACACTCAAGTGGTTTAAGGGGAAACATTTAAATGTCTTGGAATGGCCTAGTCAAAGCCCAGACCTCAATACAATTGAGAATCTGTGGTATGACTTGAAAACTGCTGTACACTAGCGGAACCCATCCAACTTGAAGGAGCTGGAGCAGTTTTGCCTTGAAGAATGGTAGTTCGATGCACCAAGTGGCTAGATGTACCAAGCTTATAGAGACATATCCCAAGAGACTTGCAGCTGTAATTGCAAAAGGTGGCTCGACAAAGTATTGACTTTTTTTTGGGGGGGGGGGGGTGAATAGTTATGCATGCTCATGTTTTCAGTTTTTTTTTTGTCTTATTTCTTGTTCGTTTCTCAATAAAAAATAATTTGCATCTTCAAAGTTGTAGGCATGTTGTGTAAATCAAATGATACGAACCCCTAAAAAATCATTTTTAATTCCAGGTTTTAGGGCAACAAAATATGAAAAATGCCAAGAGGGCTGAATACTTTTGCAAGGCACTGTATGTTAGCTAATTGTTTAATAATTCAAACATGTTAAATGACAATGTCTTCCAACTGCCATTCTTTGTTTGTGAAATGTATCCGTTTAGCAGCTCTGATTACTCAGAAGGCTCCTGCCAATTAAAGGTTGCTCAAACATTTGTATGACTCACTTTTGACAAATGAAAATATCAGGCATGTCCTTCTGACAGGGGTGATGTACATTAACTATTGAGAATAGTCAGTAACAATAGGTTTCTGTCAGCCAAAGGAGAATAGAAATGTCACTCCTGTCAGCCTGTATACTGGCCAAAGTTCTTCCTCTTTCTCTCCCTCTCTCGACACAAACTCACTTTGACAATTTGAAAGAACGGGCTCCATTTCCTCTATTTTTTACCCACCTTAGCGGATGAGTTTTTAAAAAGAGACTATGAAGAGACAGACACTCGCTATGTCAAGGTAGAGAGAAGACAGACACTCCCTATGTCAGGGTAGAGAGAAGACAGACACTCCCTATGTCAGGGTAGAGAGAAGACAGACACTCCCTATGTCAGGGTAAAGAGAAGACAGACACTCCCTATGTCAGGGTAAAGAGAAGACAGACACTCCCCATGTCAGGGTAGAGAGAAGACAGACACTCCCTATGTCAGGGTAGAGAGAAGACAGACACTCCCTATGTCAGGGTAGAGAGAAGACAGACACTCCCTATGTCAGGGTAAAGAGAAGACAGACACTCCCTATGTCAGGGTAGAGAGAAGACAGACACTCCCTATGTCAGACAGACACTCCCTATGTCAAAGAGAAGACAGACACTCCCTATGTCAGGGTAAAGAGAAGACAGACACTCCCTATGTCAGGGTAAAGAGAAGACAGACACTCCCTATGTCAGGGTAGAGAGAAGACAGACACTCCCTATGTCAGGGTAAAGAGAAGACAGACACTCCCTATGTCAGGGTAGAGAGAAGACAGACACTCCCTATGTCAGGGTAAAGAGAAGACAGACACTCCCTATGTCAGGGTAAAGAGAAGACAGACACTCCCTATGTCAGGGTAGAGAGAAGACAGACACTCCCTATGTCAGGGTAGAGAGAAGACAGACACTCCCTATGTCAGGGTAGAGAGAAGACAGACACTCCCTATGTCAGGGTAAAGAGAAGACAGACACTCCCTATGTCAGGGTAGAGAGAAGACAGACACTCCCTATGTCAGGGTAGAGAGAAGACAGACACTCCCTATGTCAGGGTAGAGAGAAGACAGACACTCCCTATGTCAGGGTAGAGAGAAGACAGACACTCCCTATGTCAGGGTAGAGAGAAGACAGACACTCCCTATGTCAGGGTAGAGAGAAGACAGACACTCCCTATGTCAGGGTAGAGAGAAGACAGACACTCCCTATGTCAGGGTAGAGAGAAGACAGACACTCCCTATGTCAGGGTAGAGAGAAGACAGACACTCCCTATGTCAGGGTAGAGAGAAGACAGACACTCCCTATGTCAGGGTAGAGAGAAGACAGACACTCCCTCCCTATGTCAGGGTAGAGAGAAGACAGACACTCCCTATGTCAGGGTAGAGAGAAGACAGACACTCCCTATGTCAGGGTAGAGAGAAGACAGACACTCCCTATGTCAGGGTAGAGAGAAGACAGACACTCCCTATGTCAGGGTAGAGAGAAGACAGACACTCCCTATGTCAGGGTAGAGAGAAGACAGACACTCCCTATGTCAGGGTAGAGAGAAGACAGACACTCCCTATGTCAGGGTAGAGAGAAGACAGACACTCCCTATGTCAGGGTAGAGAGAAGACAGACACTCCCTATGTCAGGGTAAAGAGAAGACAGACACTCCCTATGTCAGGGTAGAGAGAAGACAGACACTAGAGAGAAGACAGACACCCTATGTCAGGGTAGAGAGAAGACAGACACTCCCTATGTCAGGGTAGAGAGAAGACAGACACTCCCTATGTCAGGGTAGAGAGAAGACAGACACTCCCTATGTCAGGGTAAAGAGAAGACAGACACTCCCTATGTCAGGGTAGAGAGAAGACAGACACTCCCTATGTCAGGGTAGAGAGAAGACAGACACTCCCTATGTCAGGGTAGAGAGAAGACAGACACTCCCTATGTCAGGGTAGAGAGAAGACAGACACTCCCTATGTCAGGGTAGAGAGAAGACAGACACTCCCTATGTCAGGGTAGAGAGAAGACAGACACTCCCTATGTCAGGGTAGAGAGAAGACAGACACTCCCTATGTCAGGGTAAAGAGAAGACAGACACTCCCTATGTCAGGGTAGAGAGAAGACAGACACTCCCTATGTCAGGGTAGAGAGAAGACAGACACTCCCTATGTCAGGGTAGAGAGAAGACAGACACTCCCTATGTCAGGGTAGAGAGAAGACAGACACTCCCTATGTCAGGGTAGAGAGAAGACAGACACTCCCTATGTCAGGGTAGAGAGAAGACAGACACTCCCTATGTCAGGGTAGAGAGAAGACAGACACTCCCTATGTCAGGGTAAAGAGAAGACAGACACTCCCTATGTCAGGGTAGAGAGAAGACAGACACTCCCTATGTCAGGGTAAAGAGAAGACAGACACTCCCTATGTCAGGGTAGAGAGAAGACAGACACTCCCTATGTCAGGGTAGAGAGAAGACAGACACTCCCTATGTCAGGGTAAAGAGAAGACAGACACTCCCTATGTCAGGGTAGAGAGAAGACAGACACTCCCTATGTCAGGGTAGAGAGAAGACAGACACTCCCTATGTCAGGGTAAAGAGAAGACAGACACTCCCTATGTCAGGGTAAAGAGAAGACAGACACTCCCTATGTCAGGGTAGAGAGAAGACAGACACTCCCTATGTCAGGGTAGAGAGAAGACAGACACTCCCTATGTCAGGGTAAAGAGAAGACAGACACACCCTATGTCAGGGTAGAGAGAAGACAGACACTCCCTATGTCAGGGTAGAGAGAAGACAGACACTCACTATGTCAGGGTAAAGAGAAGACAGACACTCCCTATGTCAGGGTAGAGAGAAGACAGACACTCCCTATGTCAGGGTAAAGAGAAGACAGACACTCCCTATGTCAGGGTAGAGAGAAGACAGACACTCCCTATGTCAGGGTAGAGAGAAGACAGACACTCCCTATGTCAGGGTAAAGAGAAGACAGACACTCCCTATGTCAGGGTAGAGAGAAGACAGACACTCCCTATGTCAGGGTAAAGAGAAGACAGACACTCCCTATGTCAGGGTAGAGAGAAGACAGACACTCCCTATGTCAGGGTAGAGAGAAGACAGAGTCCAAAGCACCTCCACCAACAGGCAGTACCAATGGCCTTCAAACATTCACGACCGTTACTTCTACTTCAAGGAATTTTATTTTTGTATTATTCATATATTTTAATGATGCAACAATGTGCAAATTCATCTCTAATGAATAATACATTAATTGAAATAACTAAAGTTAGTGAACATGGAATGAATAAGATCAAAAATATTCTTAGCCAACCTTTAATGTCAATTTTTTACAGTATGCATGATGTATAATGCAACATTTAGCATTTGAGGAGAGACGGTAGCTCCATTGAGTGTTGCTGGTATAAAGGGAAAACACTGAGGGGGGACATGTCGGAGTTCGTTCATAAAGGCCTATTAATACCTCACAACAGTATTAAGCAAATGATTTCCAAGAGGCAACGACGCACCATGACCTATAGGAACACATGCTGCTCCATTGACTTTTTTGAAAATAATAAAGACATGTGATTGGCTATGCCTTTGGAGAGTTGACTTGGATGTTTGCCTAATTGACTAGCGTGCTACCACTGCATAGTTATCACCTTAGGGATAATTGGAAATGGTCCCTTATGCCGTAGATGAATAGCTCAAAAGATATGTTGTTAAAGCATCATGCATATTCATTTTTAGAAATCTTTTCTATCTCAGTCGGTGCGAATCACTGATACTGACACAGGGGTTAATTGTAGAATGACTGACATTATGCGATCATCACGGTTCGTGTGTAAACAATAGCCTGGAAAATAGAGTGAATCGTAACACATTGGTCATTTTCAAGAACTTGTTTACTTCAACCAGTGAGTACCAGGTACTAACATGGTTATATACAGGAAGTACCAGGTACTAACATGGTTATATACAGGAAGTACCAGGTACTAACATGGCTATATACAGGGAGTACCAGGTACTAACATGGTTATATACAGGGAGTACCAGGTACTAACATGGCTATATACAGGGAGGTACTAACATGGTTATATACAGGAAGTACCAGGTACTAACATGGCTATATACAGGGAGTACCAGGTACTAACATGGTTATATACAGGGAGTACCAGGTACTAACATGGCTATATACAGGGAGGTACTAACATGGTTATATACAGGGAGTACCAGGTACTAACATGGCTATATACAGGGAGGTACTAACATGGCTATATACAGGGAGGTACTAACATGGCTATATACAGGGAGGTACTAACATGGCTATATACAGGGAGTACCAGGTACTAACATGGCTATATACAGGGAGGTACTAACATGGCTATATACAGGGAGGTACTAACATGGCTATATACAGGGAGGTACTAACATGGCTATATACAGGGAGGTACTAACATGGCTATATACAGGGAGGTACTAACATGGCTATATACAGGGAGGTACTAACATGGCTATATACAGGGAGGTACTAACATGGCTATATACAGGGAGGTACTAACATGGCTATATACAGGGAGGTACTAACATGGCTATATACAGGGAGGTACTAACATGGCTATATACAGGGAGTACCAGGTACTAACATGGCTATATACAGGGAGGTACTAACATGGCTATATACAGGGAGTACCAGGTACTAACATGGCTATATACAGGGAGGTACTAACATGGCTATATACAGGGAGGTACTAACATGGCTATATACAGGGAGGTACTAACATGGCTATATACAGGGAGGTACTAACATGGCTATATACAGGGAGTACCAGGTACTAACATGGCTATATACAGGGAGGTACTAACATGGCTATATACAGGGAGGTACTAACATGGCTATATACAGGGAGGTACTAACATGGCTATATACAGGAGTACCAGGTACTAACATGGCTATATACAGGGAGGTACTAACATGGCTATATACAGGAGTACCAGGTACTAACATGGCTATATACAGGGAGGTACTAACATGGCTATATACAGGGAGGTACTAACATGGCTATATACAGGGAGGTACTAACATGGCTATATACAGGAGGAGGTACTAAATGGCTATATGGCTATATACAGGGAGGTACTAACATGGCTATATACAGGAGGTACTAACATGGCTATATACAGGAGTACCAGGTACTAACATGGCTATATACAGGAGGTACTAACATGGCTATATACAGGAGTACCAGGTACTAACATGGCTATATACAGGGAGGTACTAACATGGCTATATACAGGGAGGTACTAACATGGCTATATACAGGGAGGTACTAACATGGCTATATACAGGGAGGTAATAACATGGCTATATACAGGGAGGTACTAACATGGCTATATACAGGGAGGTACTAACATGGCTATATACAGGGAGTACCAGGTACTAACATGGCTATATACAGGGAGGTACTAACATGGCTATATACAGGGAGTACCAGGTACTAACATGGCTATATACAGGGAGTACCAGGTACTAACATGGCTATATACAGGGAGGTACTAACATGGCTATATACAGGGAGGTACTAACATGGCTATATACAGGGAGGTACTAACATGGCTATATACGGGGAGTACCAGGTAATAACATGGCTATATACAGGGAGTACCAGGTACTAACATGGCTATATACAGGGAGGTAATAACATGGCTATATACAGGAAGTACCAGGTACTAACATGGCTATATACGGGGAGGTACTAACATGGCTATATACAGGGAGGTAATAACATGGCTATATACGGGGAGTACCAGGTAATACATGGCTATATACAGGGAGTACCAGGTACTAACATGGCTATATACAGGGAGGTAATAACATGGCTATATACAGGAAGTACCAGGTACTAACATGGCTATATACAGGGAGGTACTAACATGGCTATATACAGGGAGGTAATAACATGGCTATATACGGGGAGTACCAGGTAATACATGGCTATATACAGGGAGTACCAGGTACTAACATGGCTATATACAGGGAGGTACTAACATGGCTATATACAGGGAGGTACTAACATGGCTATATACAGGGAGGTACTAACATGGCTATATACAGGGAGGTACTAACATGGCTATATACAGGGAGGTACTAACATGGCTATATACAGGGAGGTACTAACATGGCTATATACAGGGAGTACCAGGTAATAACATGGCTATATACAGGGAGTACCAGGTAATAACATGGCTATATACAGGGAGTACCAGGTACTAACATGGCTATATACAGGGAGGTACTAACATGGCTATATACAGGGAGGTACTAACATGGCTATATACAGGGAGTACCAGGTAATAACATGGCTATATACAGGAGTACCAGGTACTAACAGGTACTAACATGGCTATATACAGGAGTACCAGGTACTAACATGGCTATATACAGGGAGGTACTAAAATGGCTATATACAGGGAGGTACTAACATGGCTATATACAGGGAGGTACTAACATGGCTATATACAGGGAGGTACTAACATGGCTATATACAGGGAGGTACTAACATGGCTATATACAGGGAGGTACTAACATGGCTATATACAGGGAGTACCAGGTAATAACATGGCTATATACAGGGAGTACCAGGTAATAACATGGCTATATACAGGGAGTACCAGGTACTAACATGGCTATATACAGGGAGGTACTAACATGGCTATATACAGGGAGGTACTAACATGGCTATATACAGGGAGTACCAGGTAATAACATGGCTATATACAGGGAGTACCAGGTACTAACATGGCTATATACAGGGAGTACCAGGTACTAACATGGCTATATACAGGGAGGTACTAACATGGCTATATACAGGGAGGTACTAACATGGCTATATACAGGGAGTACCAGGTAATAACATGGCTATATACAGGGAGTACCAGGTAATAACATGGCTATATACAGGGAGTACCAGGTACTAACATGGCTATATACAGGGAGTACCAGGTACTAACATGGCTATATACAGGAGTACCAGGTACTAACATGGCTATATACAGGAGTACCAGGTAATAACATGGCTATATACAGGGAGTACCAGGTACTAACATGGCTATATACAGGAGTACCAGGTAATAACATGGCTATATACAGGAGTACCAGGTAATAACATGGCTATATACAGGGAGTACCAGGTACTAACATGGCTATATACAGGGAGTACCAGGTACTAACATGGCTATATACAGGGAGGTACTAACATGGCTATATACAGGGAGTACCAGGTAATAACATGGCTATATACAGGGAGTACCAGGTAATAACATGGCTATATACAGGGAGTACCAGGTAATAACATGGCTATATACAGGGAGTACCAGGTAGTAACATGGCTACATACAGGGAGTACCAGGTAGTAACATGGCTATATACAGGGAGTACCAGGTAGTAACATGGCTATATACAGGGAGTACCAGGTAGTAACATGGCTATATACAGGGAGTACCGGGTACTAACATGGCTATCTATATACAGGGAGGTACTAACATGGCTATATACAGGGAGGTACTAACATGGCTATATACAGTGAGTACCAGGTACTAACATGGCTATATACAGTGAGTACCAGGTACTAACATGGCTATATACAGTGAGTACCAGGTAATAACATGGCTATATACAGGGAGTACCAGGTACTAACATGGCTATATACAGTGAGTACCAGGTACTAACATGGCTATATACAGGGAGCAACAGTACTTTGAGTTGATTTTCAGAGAAATATGTAACTGAGGTAGCTCATGTTTAAGTTAATGTATTTCAGTAGGCATATTCTCATCAATGTTTTTTGTTACGTTTGTATTGGAATCCAGAAACTTGATCATTAATCTCCGCGAGTCGGAGCTGGATTTTCCCGAGGCGGGCGTGGTTGAAAGATGAAGACGTTCATTTTCTGTTCTCTCTCCCTGGCAGCATTTGATGAGAGTAAAGAATGTCACATTTACGCTGTAGAAATACAATGTACGGGACACGTACTTCATAATCTGGGTCTACAAAACAAGATGTTATATTTACAAAACATTGTAAGAAGTACAAAGTCAATAGTGGTACTGTTGTCGAGAAGACGCATGTTTCTTTTAAGTGTCGGTCTAGCTTTTCTACCCCAAATCTCCCAATTGGCCTGTAAAGCCACATACAAGAGGAAGATAAACAGCCTCTCTTGACCCCTAACAGTCTTTGAACAGTGAGTTGGTAATAACAGTCTTCAAGAGTACAACACCAAAAGAGTCCCATCAATAGAATTGTGGCAGGTAGCATTTTGGTTATAGTTTTGGGCCAGTAAGCGAAAGGTTGCTGGTTCGAAATTCCCCCCAGCCGGCAAGGTGAAACATCTGTCTATGTGCCCATGAGCAAGGCACACTATTCCTAACTGCTGCTCTTAGTCGCTCTGAATAAGTCTCTGTTAATTTACCTAAATATAAATGCATTATGCAATCATGGACATGGCTTATATGTCAATATGCTTAATGATCCCTGAGCCTGTTATATATTTTATGTTTTATAGGCCTATTTATTGTCTTGATTGTTGTATAAAACATTGTCATGTATTTATTTTCTGTCTCACTGGACAAAACCGACTGGTCTGGAGTGGATGCCGAGGAGAGAACATCTAGGTTAAGGCCAACGACAGGTACTCCCAGCCTCTGTGGTGGCAACAATTACATCCCCAACAGCAGCTACATTGGACTCCAGGAAGTTGAGGAGGCTCATAGCGTCTTATACGAATAACATTTTCAATAAATAACATTGTATTTCACTTTCTTTTAAATAAACAATTTAATGTTAATAGAAAACAATTACACAGTTACTATGCCATTCACAAAGTCACTCAGCGTTAGTTAGACCAGGGATTTACAAACATGTTCCTGGAGAGAAACCAGCAACCATCTTGTAAGTTTTCACTCCTGATTAGGGTCAGGTTGGATGATAGATATCTACGTACATGGTTTGAGAATCGTAGAGGGTAAAATAAAACACAGGGAAGATCCCAAAAGTATTTTTTTGTCTTCTCTCCTTCTCAATTCACATTGGATGAGAAGGCTAGAGGATTTCTGTGCTTCTCATCCAATGTCTTTTGAGTAGTAGACGAAGGGAGACGATATGATGCATCTGAGATCTTCCCACAGAATCCTACTCATTACTCCATGTTGTGGCTCACACCTGGGAGGCAGCCCGGTACCAAAAGTTCACCTGGTGCAAAACACGCCTATCCGGGCAGATGGGCTAGTGTTCCCATTCAAGACAACGATGGCTTTAAGTAAAACCGTAATTTAAAAGCAGGACGTTTACCCATCAATCTGTGCTGTGATCACTGTTCCCTCTAAGCTGCTGTGATCACTTAAGAATGCTCTCTCTAATTCTCTCTTTCTCTCTCTCGGAGGACCTGAGCCCTAGGACCATGCCTCAGGACTACCTGGCATGATGACTCCTTGCTGTCCCCAGTCCACCTGGCCATGCTGCTGCTCCAGTTTCAACTGTTCTGCCTGCGGCTATGGAACCCTGACCTGTTCACCGGGCGTGCTCCCTGTCCCAGACCTGCTGTTTTCAACTGTCTAGAGACAGCAGGAGCAGTAGAGATACTCTCAATGATCGGCTATGAAAAGCCAACTGACATTTACTCCTGAGGTGCTTACTTGTTGCACCATCGACAACTACTGTGATTATTATTATTTGACCATGCTGGTCATTTATGGCCATTTGAATATCTTGGCCATGTTCTGTTATAATCTCCACCCGGCACAGCCAGAAGAAGACTGGCCACCCCTCAGAGCATGGTTCCTCTCTAGGTTTTTTCCTAGGCTTTGGCCTTTCTATTGAGTTTTTCCTATTCACCGTGCTTCTACACCTGCATTGCTTGCTGTTTGGGGTTTTAGGCTGGATTTCTGTACAGCACTTTGATATATCAGCTGATGGAAGAAGGGCTATATAAATACATTTGATTGGATTTGATCACTGTTCCCTCTAAGCTGCTGTGATCACTGCTCCCTCTAAGCTGTGTGCGTGTGGGACTGCTGCTCAGAAGAAATATCAACCTTGGAGAGAAGCGTGAGATTGAACTTCATACAACTTTCTAGATTTTTCTCCAATTGGTTAACACAATCAACATTGCGCTTAACTGTGGCAATTCTGATCAAAACGATGCAATATTAGCCACGTTCAATGCAACATACCGAAACAAAACAAACTATGCAAGACTTAGTGTGCAAAACTAACTATGCAAAATATTTTGTTGTAGGCAGAACATAGGAGTAGGATTCTATTTAATTGACAGGCCTGACTCAGGCCTGTACTCTACACAGACCGGTGCGCCTTAGCCAATCAGAGCCACGGTAGGCCTATATGCAAGTAGACCATTGCCATATGTGCCATTCACTTTGTACTGGACTGTGTTTACAGCATGAGCGGTTGTCAGTAGATGCGCTTGTTTTGAGATCAAAGCCAGAGTTACATGTAGGGACATGTGTACTGTACATGTGTTCATATCCTTCGCAACTTAATGAGTTATTAGACAAGTTATAGATCATGTGTAGTCAACAAAAGGGGGAATGATTGCTTCCTACAAGAGCACAAAACACGTGCATTTCCAGCCATCTTTGAAAAGCGAGTCAGGTCAAGTGCTTTTTTATATGTCTAAAAGGGGCAATGTTGCATTTTAAGAGAGGCATGAATAAGCTAAGTAGCCAGGAGGCAGAGGGTAGCATGATTTGTCTGATTCTTTGTAACAATGGTATAATGGGATAATGATGCATTTAATTTTTTAAGTGGTTTCTTGTATCAAACAACACAACAACATGTTCAGTCACCTACTTGTTTGAAGGACAAGTGGATAAACAGGTTAATGTCAAGCCCTGCATGTTTTTTTTTCCAGATGTCTCATGGAATGTAGGCCTACATTGGACACCACATCTTGGCTGCTACTGTAGGCTGAATAATAGAACAGCTATTTCCATGTAAAAAATATTATGGGATGCATTGTTGTGGGATGCATCTCCGTTGGTTTTTGAGGGTAGGCCTGCTGGACCAATCGGATGTAAAGTTGATTGATTGACATCCCGCTGGACCAATGGGGTTCTAGAATACAATGTCTTCTGTTCAGATACTCTTCTCTACCCAGTCCTTGGCCTGCTTGGTAAGCTCCACACAGCTCCTGAATCTCCTGAAAGATGTGCAACAGAATAACAACCAAAACATAGAAATGTGTCCTGTTTAGTCTTTCCTTGCATCCTCCTGAAAAGAATGATTGGATGAGGCATGAGTGGAGGAACATTGGGTTCCCTCTTTGAAAAATATGTCAAAAGGATACAAAGATAGAGGATGTGAGAAATTGAAGAAAGATCAAATCCGAGACGGTATGGTTCATTGTTCTATCCTTATGTCTGTTCCACCACCCCTCTCCTTCTTCCATTCCCTCCCAGACAGGTAGAAACAGAAAGAGTGATTGGTGATGTTTGGCTGGTAAAAAACAGAGTCAGTCAATTCAGCGCATGAGCTGATATTCTAACTGTTTTTATGTAAATAATGTAAAGGTTAGGATAGTTTGTTGTCATTACAACTCATGCCACAGTGAGGGCCAGAGACATATATTTATGTAAATTGCTCTGGCTAAGGCTGTGTCCTACTCATGGATCTTAACTAGGGCCAAGTAATTTCTATGCAAGCAATAGCACTACATAAAACTGTGATGACTAGTAGTAAAGAATATACTATTTTGTATCAGTAACATCATAATGAAAAAGGAATTGCATCACAAAGTCAAATCAACAAAACAGTCAGTAGGACAGAATAACGTTACCGTTACAGTAGTAGCTAAGCTAAAAACACCAACAACTAGTTCAAGGAATGGTAAACAAATTATCTTATAAATTACTTTGTTGTGACTAGCTATCGCTGTTAGCAACTTAGCTGGTTTGCCACACACCTTGAATGTTTGGAGTTTTCCCATCCATGGTGGAAAGATGGTGGCAACAGAACCCGGTTTCAACCGGTTCCCATTGCAGACAACAGCAGCTAGTGAATGACTAGGTGTTGTGTCGACACCATAAGCAGGATGGAGGATGGCCTACAGCCATTCCTGACAGAAAGCTCTGTCGTGGTCAGGGATAGAGTGGAAATGTCTAGTGCATTTGTATCTGACCTGAACATTATTGCACTTCATTTTGGCCAATGTCGCTTCGCTACTCAACTTCAAACGTTACTCACCTTACTTTACTTCAGATATTACTAACCGCTGGCTTAACTAGCCTTACTTTACTCCAGATATTACTAACCGCTAGCTTAACTAGCCTTACTTTACTTCAGAGATTACTAACCGCTAGCTTAACTAGCCTTACTTTACTTCAGATATTACTAACCGCTAGCTTAACTAGCCTTACTTTACTTCAGATATTACTAACCGCTAGCTTAACTAGCCTTACTTTACTTCAGATATTACTAACCGCTAGCTTCACTAGCCTTACTTTACTTCAGATATTACTTACCGCTAGCTTAACTAGCCTTACTTTACTTCAGATATTACTTACCGCTAGCTTAACTAGCCTTACTTTACTTCAGATATTACTTACCGCTAGTTTAACTAGCCTTACTTTACTTCAGAGATTACTAGCCTAGCTAGCTACCATCTCTTTATTTATTTCCTTTCTTCTGACTTCCTTTCTTAAAAGCCAATACTAAGACACTCCTTCATCCCGCCTCATGTAATTATCCATGTTACAATCACAAAGAAGAGTATCTACAGGGTTAGATCGTATGGAATACCTTTGTGCTAGCACAAAGTATAAGCTTTGTTTTGTATACTTTTTACATTAAACACATATATTTGGCAATTCAATGCCGAGACACTAACAGTTATTTTTCAATAATAAATACACAGTTTCTAATTGATTTTAGGTCGTTTAGGAAATTCAGCATTTTCATGTAAACATACAGAAATCTAAATACTCAAACAAACGACCTAAAAACTGTCTTGGGTAGAAAAAAAAACAGCCACAGGCATGTTATAAAGGGCCCAGAGGTGTTTTGTTTTAACTTCCCCTTTAAGTGTTTGATTGACACTAAAAAAGGTCTCATAAATTGGTGATATTTATGCCAAGTGGAATGACGATACAGTCATTTATTAAAGGCAATAGTACTGAGAGGTGTTATTTCAAAATGTCTCATTATTCATTTTGACAGGGTCTCCTCTGTTCCTCCTGCCTGTTGTGAGCTTTACACAGTCTCTGTCTCATTGTGTTCCTCCTGCCTGGTGTGAGCTTTACACAGTCTCTGTCTCATTGTGTTCCTCCTGCCTGGTGTGAGCTTTACACAGTATATTTCACTGTTCCTCCTGCCTGGTGTGAGCTTTACACAGTCTCTGTCTCATTGTGTTCCTCCTGCCTGGTGTGAGCTTTACACAGTCTCTGTCTCATTGTGTTCCTCCTGCCTGGTGTGAGCTTTACACAGTCTCTGTCTCATTGTGTTCCTCCTGCCTGGTGTGAGCTTTACACAGTCTCTGTCTCATTGTGTTCCTCCTGCCTGGTGTGAGCTTTACACAGTCTATCTCACTGTTCCTCCTGCCTGGTGTGAGCTTTACACAGTCTGTCTCATTGTGTTCCTCCTGCCTGGTGTGAGCTTTACACAGTATATTTCACTGTTCCTCCTGCCTGGTGTGAGCTTTACACAGTCTCTGTCTCATTGTGTTCCTCCTGCCTGGTGTGAGCTTTACACAGTCTCTGTCTCATTGTGTTCCTCCTGCCTGGTGTGAGCTTTACACAGTCTCTGTCTCATTGTGTTCCTCCTGCCTGGTGTGAGCTTTACACAGTATATTTCACTGTTCCTCCTGCCTGTTGTGAGCTTTACACAGTCTCTGTCTCATTGTGTTCCTCCTGCCTGGTGTGAGCTTTACACAGTCTCTGTCTCATTGTGTTCCTCCTGCCTGGTGTGAGCTTTACACAGTATATTTCACTGTTCCTCCTGCCTGGTGTGAGCTTTACACAGTCTCTGTCTCATTGTGTTCCTCCTGCCTGGTGTGAGCTTTACACAGTCTCTGTCTCATTGTGTTCCTCCTGCCTGGTGTGAGCTTTACACAGTCTCTGTCTCATTGTGTTCCTCCTGCCTGGTGTGAGCTTTACACAGTCTCTGTCTCATTGTGTTCCTCCTGCCTGGTGTGAGCTTTACACAGTCTATCTCACTGTTCCTCCTGCCTGGTGTGAGCTTTACACAGTCTCTGTCTCATTGTGTTCCTCCTGCCTGGTGTGAGCTTTACACAGTATATTTCACTGTTCCTCCTGCCTGGTGTGAGCTTTACACAGTCTCTGTCTCATTGTGTTCCTCCTGCCTGGTGTGAGCTTTACACAGTCTCTGTCTCATTGTGTTCCTCCTGCCTGGTGTGAGCTTTACACAGTATATTTCACTGTTCCTCCTGCCTGGTGTGAGCTTTACACAGTCTCTGTCTCATTGTGTTCCTCCTGCCTGGTGTGAGCTTTACACAGTCTATTTCACTGTTCCTCCTGCCTGGTGTGAGCTTTACACAGTCTCTGTCTCATTGTGTTCCTCCTGCCTGGTGTGAGCTTTACACAGTCTATCTCACTGTTCCTCCTGCCTGGTGTGAGCTTTACACAGTCTATCTCACTCTGTCCCTCCTGCCTGGTGTGAGCTTTACACAGTCTATCTCACTCTGGCCCTCCTTCCTGGTGTGAGCTTTACACAGTCTATCTCACTCTGGCCCTCCTGCCTGGTGTGAGCTTTACACAGTCTCTTTCTTATCTTGTCTTTCCCCCTGAAGACCAGGCTTGTGCTTTGAAAGCTCAGATAAGAGAGGATAAGCCTTCCTGGTCACATAACAAGTGGTTAAGAAACCAAGAGCCACAAGAACTCTCTGCATGTTGAGTCTACACATTGGGATTTAGGAGGGTAAAAAAAGTTTGCTTCAAAAGCAGCTTATTCTGAAGAAATATCCTTGAGCTGACGAAGCAAATAGATTAATGTAAAATAAGTATGCTGTGTATTTACCAGATGGTTCAGTTTCTTATATTAAATGTTTTACTGAATGTACTTCAAAGGAGTCAACATTGGCTTTTTTTTTTATCTCTACAGGACAATGTACATTTGTATTCCTTTTCCTCAAATCAAGGATAGACAAAATGACGTACCACATTTACAGAGCATTTTCTAATAATACAGTACAACACAAAACAACGTTATTATGCAAATGCTTTCATCTGAAAAGCAATTTTCTATGAAAGGTTATTGAGAGTTCGTGAAACCAACTCTCCAAGAAAAAAACTAGAGACAGAAAGTGTCTGTAAAAGTGGTGGAAATGCTATATGAAATATTATATTATATTATAAGTATTATAAGTAATACTCTTGGAGCCAGTATCCCGGATACAGATTCAGCCTAGTCCCGGACTACAAAGCAAACTCAATGCCTCATCTTTATTGAAAATGCGTTTTAGTCCAGACTTAATCGGTCTCCTTAGGTCCTTCGTGACCTAAGTGTTCTGGACTAAGTGATTGTGGTGGCTGGTGGGAGTTTGGTTCAACAACTGACTTGCTAATGACTCAACGTAGCCTTACTCAAGACGCAATGTACCAAAATCATCTCTTGATGATGACGACAGAGTTGGGTCAACATACGAGATTTATGTGGCAGGGACTTCAGACTATCACAGATTGCAAAGGGAAAACCAGAAACGTTGTGGACACCGACATCTTGCTCCCGGACAGGCTAAACACCTTCGCCCGCTTTGAGGATAACACAGTGCCACCAACGAAGCACGCTCCCGAGGACTGTGGGCTCTCGTTCTCTGTGGCTGACGGGAGTAAAACATTTAAGCGTTTTTAACCCTCGCAAGGTTCCCGAGCCGCGTCCTCAGAGCACAGACCCCTGGCTGGCGTGTTAATGGACATATTCAATCTCTCCTTATCCCAGTCTGCTGTCCCCACTTGCTTCAAGATGTCCACCATTGTTCCTGCCCCCAAGAAAGCAAAGGTAACTGAACTAAATGACTATCGCCTCGAAGCACTCACTTCTGTCATCATGAAGTGCTTTGAGAGGCTAGTTAAGAATCATATCACCTCCAACTTACCTGACACCCTAGAACCACTTCAATTTACATACCACCCCAATAGATCCACAGTTGATGCAATCGCACTGCACACTGCCCTATCCCACCTGGACAAGAGGAATACCTTTATAGATGCACCACTGAGAGCATCCCGTCAGGCTGTATCACCGCCTGGTACGTCAACTGCAACTTCAGTGCTCTCCAGAGGGTGTGGTGAAGTCTGCCCAATGCATCACCGGGGGCACACTGCCCTATCCCACCTGGACAAGAGGAATACCTTTATAGATGCACCGCTGAGAGCATCCCGTCAGGCTGTATCACCGCCTGGTACGTCAACTGCAACTTCAGTGCTCTCCAGAGGGTGTGGTGAGGTCTGCCCAATGCATCACCGGGGGCACACTGCCTACCCTCGAGGACATCTACAGCACCCGATGTGGTCCTTCTGTAGCACAGTTGGTAGAGCATGGCGCTTGTAACGCCAGGGTACATTACACCACCCATACGTAGAATGTATGCACACATGACTGTAAGTCGCTTTGGATAAAAGGCTAAATGGCACATATTATTATTATATTATATTATTATTATTATTATGTCTCAGGAAGGCCAAAAATATCATCAAGGGGCGGCAGGTAGCCTAGTGGATTAGCGTGTTGGGCCAGTAAGGTTGGTAGATTGAATTCCCGAGCTGACAAGGTAAACATCTGTTGTTCTCCCTCGGAACAAGGCAGTTAACCCACTGTTCCTAGGCCGTCATTGTAAATAAGAATTTGTTCTTAATTAACTGACTTGCCTAGTTAAATTAAGGTAAAAGTAAATAAATAAATAAATCAACTGCCACGGCCTGTTCACCCCGCTATCGTCCAGAAGTCAAAGTCAGAACAGCTGCATCAAAGCTGGGACCGAGAGACTGAAAAACAGCTTCTATCGCAAGACCAATAGCCGTCACTATTAGCCGGCCTCCACCCAGAACCCTCCCCTGAACTTAGTCACTGTCTCTAGTCGGCTACCACCCGATTACTCAACCCTGCACCTTAGAGGCTGCTGCCCTATATACATAGACATGGAATCACTGGTCACTTTAACAATGTTTACATACATTTGGATTAATTTCATATGTATACACTGTTTTCTATTCTGCTGTATTCTAGTCAATGCCTCTCCGACATTGCACGTCCTAATATTTATACATTTCTTAATTTCATTTTTTTACTTTTAGATTTGCCTGTATTGTTGTAAATTCTTAGATACTACTGCACTGTTGGAGCTAAGAACACAAGCATTTTGCTATACCCACAATAACATCTGCTGAATATGTATATGTGACAAATACAATTTGATTTGTTTTGATTTGAACACTGTGCATGAAACATTAAGTGACTAATATCTCTTCTCCATTAGCTTCCAGTCACTTCTCTTGATTAACAAACGAACGCCTGCCTTACAGTAGTTGACCTTTTTCCTTCTCTACAGGGACAAAGCAATCTGGTCAGATTAGCCTTTTCCTAGAGAGAAAGAAGGCTGAGAGTGTCCCAGGTGGCACCCTATTCCCTATATAGTACACTCTATTCTCCTATGGGGAAAGCCAAAGAACCCTTTAAAGCTCTATATAGCACTGCTTTTTCCCTAAGAGTGTAGGACGGATGCATTATGGGGGGGTTAGGGTACCTCATGCTATTCATTTGGTTCACTACCTGTCAAACATGACTCAGGGACATGTACATTGGTTTGCATATATACAGTATGGGTTCTGGTGTTTCATGCATTTCAAGAACACCGTTATCAACTGAGTCATCAGGCCAAATTAGTGATGCTTGGTATGTAGTGCCATCGCTATCCAAGGTGATGACATGAATCCCTATCATTACCAAGGAGAGCAGAGGAAAAACCCCATATTAGCTAGTAGGTTGAACCGTGGTTATAATTTCATATTAACCTTAGGATAGGACCAAGCACTAATTAAATAATTATCTCAGTTCAATGAACATTTCACTTTTTCGCACTGGCTAGTTTGTCTCCGTCTCGGTTGAGGGACTTGTCAATCCAATATGGCCGTGTGGATATGACTATCGATTTAGCATCTCACTCAGTGATGGTATTGAAATATATACTCAAGTGGCCTCATTAGTGTGGAGCCAATGAGATGGGTGTCAGAGAGAGAGAGAGAGAGAGAGAGAGAGAGAGAGAGAGAGAGAGAGAGAGAGAGAGAGAGAGAGAGAGAGAGAGAGAGAGAGAGAGAGAGAGAGAGAGAGAGAGAGAGAGCGAGAGAGAGAGCGAGAGATCGCCTTGAATGAAAAAATATGACACCACACCAGTCCTCTCCTCCATCACCATCAACATGACGGTTGACTTTTGGAAATGTCCATGCAGATTTATTTTCCAGTTAATTTCCTTTTCTGAAACACAAGGTCAACTGAATGACTGAGTGGAGGGTGAGGGTGCTTAGCCTCTGCATTTAGCATTTAGCATTTAGCATCTGTTCAATTAGCTGCCTTAAAGGAAAATTCCACAAACTATATTTTGGTATTTGTTTAATTAGTCCATTTTTGACTTCGTCCCACATATTTTTTGTTGTTGCTTGTCAACATTTTTGGGACTATGTCAACAAGGGACTAATTAAACAAATACCAAAAATATAGTTTGTGGAATTTTCCTTTAAGGCTACAAATCGAGAAAACAGCTGGGGTCTCATTTCCAAAACCATTTGAGGATAATAAGTGCGAGACTTCCAATGGCATTTCTGTGTGGATCTGGCAGTGCAGAGGAGACTGAGTGCAGACGCTGCCACAGGGCCATTATTGCAGACCCCCACAGTTTGGGGAATTGCAATGTTGCCTCTCCAAATACATCAGCTCTTTTTCATTCCTGGTATTATAATAACATGCATTGCCATGATCTGCACCAAAAAGGCAAGGGGTTGATCAAATCATCTATGTTACTGTGACCTTCAACTATTCAACAGTGCAGTTGTTGAAGCAAGATAACGGAACACATCCATTTAGGTGTCTTCTAGAGAGTGCGCAATAACATAAATGGCTAGAAAACAAAAAGGTTATTTATTTCAGTTTAATAAGTAACCCTATAGAACCCCAAAATAATTCTAGAACACACAGATTACTGAGTTTTTGACTAAAATACGCTTATTTCTCTTAGGTTTACGATAGGGAATAGTAATTTAAAATCTAAGGAAAAATGTCAATTACAAGTTTATCTATTTGCAAAGCAGAAAGGCATTATTTCAAGTGTTACGATGGTGGGCCTGGAGCTTATATGATTCCCAAACCCAGTAACGAAATGTCTAGCTAAGAAAAATTACCAATATTGGTGTTAATTGGTTTGAAATTGTAGTAAATAATGTACCTGATATACTGCCTTTTCTAGCGCCGTTAGCGAGTTAGCTACTTAGCTAATTGAATGTGTAGCGTGGTTCGTTCTGCATTGTGTCATTTAATGAGGACACTGCCACAACTGGAGGTCTGCTTGTTGGATTTTATTTGCACTTCGCACAAAGAGACAACACACAATATGTTTGTTTTTGGCGCAGTCACAGCCCTCAGGCACCTCGCTAGCTGAAGGTCAGGCAAGAGAGAACAATAGGAGGGTACAGAAATACAGACAACCCACAATGAACAAAACCAAAATATACAACACTTTTACAATCAAGTTTATTGACAATATAGATATTAAAAAGTGTTTGTACACAAAAAATAACATTAGCTATGCAGCTTTAATTATTTATTTTTTAAACACACTGAATTATTATTGTTATTATCAAATTATTAACACCCCCTCTTGACCTGGCCTATTTGAACTGGTCCTTATGTGCAATTAGGTGCGTAATCTAGGGGAACAACATCACACTGCTACACATTCACCCCCAATGTTTTACACTAGATTATAGGCCCAAAACAAAACACACTTCCTCAAAGGTAACAAAGCAAAGAAAGAAAATAATCAAATTCACACCAACAGAGTAACCCAGTATAGTCCTTTATTCTAGTCCTACAAATGGTCGACCATCTGAAAAGCTATCCCGTGAAGGATTAGCAAAAATAAGGGGTAGCTAATCCCTTATTTAAACCGTATGTATACGAAAAATGCCATATACATTTTATGCTTATGGACAACACCCAAAGTCACATGAATTGTCGAGTATTTGTAGACAAACCCACAACTCATTCTGAGATACACTTAGATTACTACATATATAAAAATAAAACAAATTTAAAGGTAGGCAATATCCTACCGTCAATGAGAAACCAGGAACTGTTTCATTTCCTGTGTAGACACAGTTTGTATTAGTCTATTCATTGGCTTAATAAGTCTACCTAGTCTAGTACGAACACTCTCACCCAAAAACCTAGCAGGAATGTCACGGACAGCACTAACCCTGCTCGGAGGTCTAACCTCGGGATTGGTTAGAACGACAGATCGGCATATTCACAGCCAGCACACTTTCAGTTACAGATTCAACACTAGTAGTGTCAGACGACTGATCAGAATCCTGGTAGATTGTTATAGACCACACTGACGAAGCATCTTCAACCAAGGTAACATTATCTGTGGCAGCATCATCCACACTGAATGGAGTTCTGCTATCAGAACTCTTGTAGGCTTCGGGGATATCTCTCTGGTCCACTTCTGCTGAGCACACCTGTCACGTTTTGACCTTTATTCCTTTGTTTTGTCTTTATTTAGTATGGTCAGGGTGTGAGTTGGGGTGGGCAGTCTATGTTAGTTTTTCTATATTTTCTATTTCTGTGTTTGGCCTGATATGGTTCTCAATCAGAGGCACCTGTCTATCGTTGTCCCTAATTGAGAACCATGTTTAAGTAGCCTGTTTTCCTTTGTGTTTTGTCAGGTGGTTATTTTCAGTTGTTTCAGTTGTTTCTTTGTTGTCCTTGTTATTCAGTGTTCAGTTTTGATTATTATTAAAAAACCATGAACACTTACCACGCTGCACCCTTGGTCCTCACCTTCTTCCCCCGACGACACCCGTTACAACACCTCACTCAAGGGGAATTCATACGGTTGTTCCACCTCACTTCCTTCAGCTGGAACTTCACCTTCCTCTTGGAGTATCCTCACAGAAGACTCAGGAAGGCCTGCTACCCAGTGGACAGTCCTGGCGTCACTCCCATCCATTCGACTGGACTCTGCCGACATCTCAGAGATCACGTCACCACTCGATAGAGATCCGTGACCCTCAGGTTCCTCCCAAGAAGACAAAGGGAGAGAGCTGACTGGCATAATCAGGTTCCTATGCACAGTTTTGATGAGTCCAGTGGTAGGGTGGTGGATACGACATGTGTTCAGTGAGCTGTTCTTCGCGACAACTATGTACACCGCGCTGTCCCAGCGATCAGACAGTTTCTTCTTGCCCCTCTCTCCCTTGTTAGTATGTAGAACTCTGTCTCCCTTCTCTACCGCATGACTCTTAGACCGTCTGTTGTAGACCTCGGCGTGTCTCTTTTGTTGATTCTTGGCATGCTGCTGGGCCTATGTCATGGCCTATCTCAGACCCTTACCCAGAGACTGGACAAACTTATCCACATCTACATCTAACAGCACACTTTCAAACATAACATCTACCAACAACCTAGGGGTGCGTCCAAACATCAAGAAGGGCATCAAGAAGGGCATCAAGAAGGGCATCAAGAAGGGCATCAAGAAGGACATCAAGAAGGGCATCAAGAAGGGCATCAAGAAGGGCATCAAGAAAGGCAGAAGGGCATCAAGAAGGGCAGAAGGGCATCAAGAAGGGCATCAAGAAGGGCATCAAGAAGGGCATCAAGAAGGGCATCAAGAAGGGCATCAAGAAGGGCAGAAGGGCATCAAGAAGGGCATCAAGAAGGGCATCAAGAAGGGCATCAAGAAGGGCATCAAGAAGGGCATCAAGAAGGGCATCAAGAAGGGCATCAAGAAGGGACATCAAGAAGGGCATCAAGAAGGGCATCAAGAAGGGCATCAAGAAGGGCATCAAGAAGGGCAGAAGGGCATCAAGAAGGACATCAAGAAGGGCATCAAGAAGGGCATCAAGAAGGGCATCAAGAAGGACATCAAGAAGGGCATCAAGAAGGGCATCAAGAAGGGCAGAAGGGCATCAAGAAGGGCATCAAGAAGGGCAGAAGGGCATCAAGAAGGGCATCAAGAAGGGCATCAAGAAGGGCATCAAGAAGGGCATCAAGAAGGGCATCAAGAAGGACATCAAGAAGGGCATCAAGAAGGGCAGAAGGCATCAAGCATCAAGAAGGGCATCAAGAAGGGCATCAAGAAGGGCATCAAGAAGGGCATCAAGAAGGGCATCAAGAAGGGCATCAAGAAGGGCATCAAGAAGGGCATCAAGAAGGACATCAGGGACATCAAGAAGGCAAGGGCATCAAGAAGGGCATCAAGAAGGGCATCAAGAAGGGCATCAAGAAGGGCATCAAGAAGGGCATCAAGAAGAAGGGCAGAAACCCAGTAGTCTCGTGAACAGTGCAGTTATAGGAGAATGTCAATGCATTCAACATCCGAGGCCATTTAGCCTTGGACCTACTCACTGGGTGTTTTGAGACATGATACAGAATCAAGAAGGACATCCTAACCACGTGGTGAGGTTTCCCCACTGCCTTAGTGTTAACTGTTTCTTTAGCTTAAAGCTCTCTCCTAGATGGGCGTCGGCCTCTATCTACAAAGAACATGACTCTGCTGACGATAGGATCCAGTGACTGGTTGTCATAAAGCCCCTTGTGTGTAAGGACAGGTAATGGGCTCTGACCCATGGACATCAACTTCTCAATGTGCTGTACATGTGAAACGGCCCTCACTGTGGCACCATCATCCCATTGGCAATGGGCATAGAGGACAGCAGACACCTCTTCACAGGAAACCAACCCACTGACAAACTCTCCAGCTCTACTCAACTCACTCCCAGGAGCCATAGACGTTCTACAGCCGGCCTCGGGCTGCTCACGGGAGTGGCGGAACATGTCTTGAACATCATCCACTCGAAGACCTCCTGCTTCCTCAAGCAGGACATCATATGGAATTCTTGTCATTCAGTGCAGAACTTTGGAGCGAACAAATGGCCCTCTGCTCAAAGCCTCAGCAACGACATTCTGTCATCACACTGGCCAGAAGGACCTGGGGTACCCACCACCCGCCAGTAGCTGTCATCACACTGGCCAGAAGGACCTGGCGTACCCACCACCCACCAGTAGCTGTCATCACACTGGCCAGAAGGACCTGGGGTACCCACCACCCGCCAGTAGCTGTCATCACACTGGCCAGAAGGACCTGGCGTACCCACCACCCGCCAGTAGCTGTCATCACACTGGCCAGAAGGACCTGGGGTACCCACCACCCGCCAGTAGCTGTCATCACACTGGCCAGAAGGACCTGGCGTACCCACCACCCGCCAGTAGCTGTCATCACACTGGCCAGAAGGACCTGGGGTACCCACCACCCGCCAGTAGCTGTCATCACACTGGCCAGAAGGACCTGGGGTACCCACCACCCGCCAGTAGCTGTCATCACACTGGCCAGAAGGACCTGGGGTACCCACCACCCGCCAGTAGCTGTCATCACACTTGCCAGAAGGACCTGGTATACCCACCACCCGCCAGTAGCTGTCATCACACTGGCCAGAAGGACCTGGGGCACCCGCCAGTAGCTGTCATCACACTGGCCAGAAGGACCTGGCGTACCCACCACCCGCCAGTAGCTGTCATCACACTGGCCAGAAGGACCTGGCGTACCCACCACCCGCCAGTAGCTGTCATCACACTGGCCAGAAGGACCTGGCGTACCCACCACCCGCCAGTAGCTGTCATCACACTGGCCAGAAGGACCTGGCGTACCCACCACCCGCCAATAGCTGTCATCACACTGGCCAGAAGGACCTGGCGTACTCACCACCCGCCAGTAGCTGTCATCACACTGGCCAGATGGACCTGGCGTACCCACCTCCTGCCAGTAGCTGTCATCACACTGGCCAGAAGGACCTGGCGTACCCACCACCCGCCAGTAGCTGTCATCACACTGGCCAGAAGGACCTGGCGTACCCACCACCCGCCAGTAGCTGTCATCACACTGGCCAGAAGGACCTGGCGTACCCACCACCCGCCAATATCTGTCATCACACTGGCCAGAAGGACCTGGCGTACCCACCACCCGCCAATAGCTGTCATCACACTGGCCAGAAGGACCTGGCGTACCCACCTTCTGCCAGTAGCTGTCATCACACTGGCCAGAAGGACCTGGCATACCCACCACCCGCCAGTAGCTGTCATCACACTGGCCAGAAGGACCTGGCGTACCCACCACCCGCCAGTAGCTGTCATCACACTGGCCAGAAGGACCTGGCGTACCCACCACCCGCCAATATCTGTCATCACACTGGCCAGAAGGACCTGGCGTACCCACCACCCGCCAATAGCTGTCATCACACTGGCCAGAAGGACCTGGCGTACTCACCACCCGCCAGTAGCTGTCATCACACTGGCCAGATGGACCTGGCGTACCCACCTCCTGCCAGTAGCTGTCATCACACTGGCCAGAAGGACCTGGCGTACCCACCACCCGCCAGTAGCTGTCACCACACTGGCCAGAAGGACCTGGCGTACCCACCACCCGCCAATAGCTGTCATCACACTGGCCAGAAGGACCTGGCGTACTCACCACCCGCCAGTAGCTGTCATCACACTGGCCAGATGGACCTGGCGTACCCACCTCCTGCCAGTAGCTGTCATCACACTGGCCAGAAGGACCTGGCGTACCCACCACCTGCCAGTAGCTGTCATCACACTGGCCAGAAGGACCTGGCGTACCCACCACCCGCCAGTAGCTGTCATCACACTGGCCAGAAGGACCTGGCGTACTCACCACCCGCCAGTAGCTGTCATCACACTGGCCAGAAGGACCTGGCGTACCCACCACCCGCCAGTAGCTGTCATCACACTGGCCAGAAGGACCTGGGTACCCACCACCCGCCAGTAGCTGTCATCACACTGGCCAGAAGGACCTGGTATACCCACCACCCACCAGTAGCTGTCATCACACTGGCCAGAAGGACCTGGGGTACCCACCACCCGCCAGTAGCTGTCATCACACTGGCCAGAAGGACCTGGCGTACCCACCACCCGCCAGTAGCTGTCATCACACTGGCCAGAAGGACCTGGCGTACCCACCACCCGCCAGTAGCTGTCATCACACTGGCCAGAAGGACCTGGCGTACCCACCACCCGCCAATATCTGTCATCACACTGGCCAGAAGGACCTGGCGTACCCACCACCCGCCAATAGCTGTCATCACACTGGCCAGAAGGACCTGGCGTACTCACCACCCGCCAGTAGCTGTCATCACACTGGCCAGATGGACCTGGCGTACCCACCTCCTGCCAGTAGCTGTCATCACACTGGCCAGAAGGACCTGGCGTACCCACCACCCGCCAGTAGCTGTCACCACACTGGCCAGAAGGACCTGGCGTACCCACCACCCGCCAATAGCTGTCATCACACTGGCCAGAAGGACCTGGCGTACTCACCACCCGCCAGTAGCTGTCATCACACTGGCCAGATGGACCTGGCGTACCCACCTCCTGCCAGTAGCTGTCATCACACTGGCCAGAAGGACCTGGCGTGCCACCACCTGCCAGTAGCTGTCATCACACTGGCCAGAAGGACCTGGCGTACCCACCACCCGCCAGTAGCTGTCATCACACTGGCCAGAAGGACCTGGCGTACTCACCACCCGCCAGTAGCTGTCATCACACTGGCCAGAAGGACCTGGTGTACCCACCACCCACCAGTAGCTGTCATCACACTGGCCAGAAGGACCTGGCGTACCCACCACCCGCCAGTAGCTGTCATCACACTGGCCAGAAGGACCTGGCGTACCCACCACCCGCCAGTAGCTGTCATCACACTGGCCAGAAGGACCTGGCGTGCCCACCACCCGCCAGTAGCTGTCATCACACTGGCCAGAAGGACCTGGCGTACCCACCTCCCGCCAACCCAGCTGTCATCACACTGGCCAGAAGGACCTGGCGTACCCACCACCCGCCAGTAGCTGTCATCACACTGGCCAGAAGGACCTGGCGTACCCACCACCCGCCAGTAGCTGTCATCACACTGGCCAGAAGGACCTGGCGTACTCACCACCCGCCAGTAGCTGTCATCACACTGGCCAGATGGACCTGGCGTACCCACCACCCGCCAGTAGCTGTCATCACACTGGCCAGAAGGACCTGGCGTACCCACCACCCTCCAGTAGCTGTCATCACACTGGCCAGAAGGACCTGGCGTACCCACCACCCGCCAGTAGCTGTCATCACACTGACCAGAAGGACCTGGCGTACTCACCACCCGCCAGTAGCTGTCATCACACTGGCCAGAAGGACCTGGCGTACTCACCACCCGCCAGTAGCTGTCATCACACTGGCCAGAAGGACCTGGTGTACCCACCATCCGCAAGTAGCTGTCATCACACTGGCCAGAAGGACCTGGCGTACCCACCACCCGCCAGTAGCTGTCATCACACTGGCCAGAAGGACCTGGTGTACCCACCACCCGCCAGTAGCTGTCATCACACTGGCCAGAAGGACCTGGTGTGCCCACCACCTCCAGTAGCTGTCATCACACTGGCCAGAAGGACCTGGCGTACCCATCACACGCCAGTAGCTGTCATCACACTGGCCAGAAGGACCTGGCGTACCCACCACCCGCCAGTAGCTGTCATCACACTGGCCAGAAGGACCTGGCGTACCCACCACCCGCCAGTAGCTGTCATCACACTGGCCAGAAGGACCTGGGGTACCCACCACCCGCCAGTAGCTGTCATCACACTGGCCAGAAGGACCTGGTATACCCACCACCCGCCAGTAGCTGTCATCACACTGGCCAGAAGGACCTGGGTACCCACCACCCGCCAGTAGCTGTCATCACACTGGCCAGAAGGACCTGGCGTACCCACCACCCGCCAGTAGCTGTCATCACACTGGCCAGAAGGACCTGGCGTACCCACCACCCGCCAGTAGCTGTCATCACACTGGCCAGAAGGACCTGGCATACCCACCACCCGCCAATATCTGTCATCACACTGGCCAGAAGGACCTGGCGTACCCACCACCCGCCAGTAGCTGTCATCACACTGGCCAGAAGGACCTGGCGTACTCACCGCCCTCCGCCAGTAGCTGTCATCACACTGGCCAGAAGGACCTGGCGTACCCACCACCTGCCAGTAGCTGTCATCACACTGGCCAGAAGGACCTGGCGTACCCACCACCCGCCAGTAGCTGTCATCACACTGGCCAGAAGGACCTGGCGTACCCACCACCCGCCAGTAGCTGTCATCACACTGGCCAGAAGGACCTGGCGTACCCACCACCCGCCAGTAGCTGTCATCACACTGGCCAGAAGGACCTGGCGTACCCACAACCCGCCAGTAGCTGTCATCACACTGGCCAGAAGGACCTGGCGTACCCACCACCCGCCAGTAGCTGTCATCACACTGGCCAGAAGGACCTGGCGTACCCACCACCCGCCAGTAGCTGTCATCACACTGGCCAGAAGGACCTGGCGTACCCACCACCCGCCAATAGCTGTCATCACACTGGCCAGAAGGACCTGGCGTACCCACCACCCGCCAGTAGCTGTCATCACACTGGCCAGAAGGACCTGGCGAACCACCACCCGCCAGTAGCTGTCATCACACACTGGCCAGAAGGACCTGGCGTACCCACCACCCGCCAGTAGCTGTCATCACACTGGCCAGAAGGACCTGGTGTACCCACCACCCGCCAGTAGCTGTCATCACACTGGCCAGAAGGACCTGGCGTACCCACCACCCGCCAGTAGCTGTCATCACACTGGCCAGAAGGACCTGGTGTACCCACCACCCTCCAGTAGCTGTCATCACACTGGCCAGAGGAGGACCTCCAGTAGCTGTCATCACACCCACCACCCTCCAGTAGCTGTCATCACACTGGCCAGAAGGACCTGGCGTACCCACCACCCGCCAGTAGCTGTCATCACACTGGCTAGAAGGACCTGGCATACCCACCACCCGCCAATATCTGTCATCACACTGGCCAGAAGGACCTGGCGTACCCACCACCCGCCTATAGCTGTCATCACACTGGCCAGAAGGACCTGGCGTACTCACCACCCGCCAGTAGCTGTCATCACACTGGCCAGATGGACCTGGCGTACCCACCTCCTGCCAGTAGCTGTCATCACACTGGCCAGAAGGACCTGGCGTACCCACCACCCGCCAGTAGCTGTCATCACACTGGCCAGAAGGACCTGGCGTACCCACCACCCGCCAGTAGCTGTCATCACACTGGCCAGAAGGACCTGGCGTACCCACCACCCGCCAGTAGCTGTCATCACACTGGCCAGAAGGACCTGGCGTACCCACCACCCGCCAGTAGCTGTCATCACACTGGCCAGAAGGACCTGGCGTACCCACAACCCGCCAGTAGCTGTCATCACACTGGCCAGAAGGACCTGACGTACCCACCACCCGCCAGTAGCTGTCATCACACTGGCCAGAAGGACCTGGCGTACCCACCACCCGCCAGTAGCTGTCATCACACTGGCCAGAAGGACCTGGGTACCCACCACCCGCCAGTAGCTGTCATCACACTGGCCAGAAGGACCTGGTATACCCACCACCCGCCAGTAGCTGTCATCACACTGGCCAGAAGGACCTGGGGTACCCACCACCCGCCAGTAGCTGTCATCACACTGGCCAGAAGGACCTGGCGTACCCACCACCCGCCAGTAGCTGTCATCACACTGGCCAGAAGGACCTGGCGTACCCACCACCCGCCAGTAGCTGTCATCACACTGGCCAGAAGGACCTGGCATACCCACCACCCGCCAATATCTGTCATCACACTGGCCAGAAGGACCTGGCGTACCCACCACCCGCCAATAGCTGTCATCACACTGGCCAGAAGGACCTGGCGTACTCACCACCCGCCAGTAGCTGTCATCACACTGGCCAGCTGACCTCACCCACCTCCTGCCAGTAGCTGGCCAGAAGGACCTGGCGTACCCACCACCCGCCAGTAGCTGTCATCACACTGGCCAGAAGGACCTGGCGTACCCACCACCCGCCAGTAGCTGTCATCACACTGGCCAGAAGGACCTGGCGTACCACCACCCGCCAGTAGCTGTCATCACACTGGCCAGAAGGACCTGGCGTACCCACCACCCGCCAGTAGCTGTCATCACACTGGCCAGAAGGACCTGGCGTACCCACCACCCGCCAGTAGCTGTCATCACACTGGCCAGAAGGACCTGGCGTACCCACCACCCGCCAGTAGCTGTCATCACACTGGCCAGAAGGACCTGGCGTACCCACCACCCGCCAGTAGCTGTCATCACACTGGCCAGAAGGACCTGGCGTACCCACCACCCGCCAGTAGCTGTCATCACACTGGCCAGAAGGACCTGGCGTACCCACCACCCGCCAGTAGCTGTCATCACACTGGCCAGAAGGACTGGCCAGCTGAAGGACCTGGCGTACCCACCACCCGCCAGTAGCTGTCATCACACTGGCCAGAAGGACCTGGCGTACCCACCACCCGCCAGTAGCTGTCATCACACTGGCCAGAAGGACCTGGCGGACCCACCACCCGCCAGTAGCTGTCATCACACTGGCCAGAAGGACCTGGCGTACCCACCACCCGCCAGTAGCTGTCATCACACTGGCCAGAAGGACCTGGCGTACCCACCACCCGCCAGTAGCTGTCATCACACTGGCCAGAAGGACCTGGCGTGCCCACCACCCGCCAGTAGCTGTCATCACACTGGCCAGAAGGACCTGGCGTACCCACCACCCGCCAGTAGCTGTCATCACACTGGCCAGAAGGACCTGGCGTCACCCACCACCCGCCAGTAGCTGTCATCACACTGGCCAGAAGGACCTGGCGTACCCACCACCCGCCAGTAGCTGTCATCACACTGGCCAGAGGACCTGGCGTACCCACCACCCGCCAGTAGCTGTCATCACACTGGCCAGAAGGACCTGGCGTACCCACCACCCGCCAGTAGCTGTCATCACACTGGCCAGAAGGACCTGGCCGTACCCACCACCCGCCAGTAGCTGTCATCACACTGGCCAGAAGGACCTGGCGTACCCACCACCCGCCAGTAGCTGTCATCACACTGGCCAGAAGGACCTGGTGTACCCACCACCCGCCAGTAGCTGTCATCACACTGGCCAGAAGGACCTGGCGTACCCACCACCCGCCAGTAGCTGTCATCACACTGGCCAGAAGGACCTGGCGTACCCACCACCCGCCAGTAGCTGTCATCACACTGGCCAGAAGGACCTGGCGTACCCACCACCCGCCAGTAGCTGTCATCACACTGGCCAGAAGGACCTGGCGTACCCACCACCCGCCAGTAGCTGTCATCACACTGGCCAGAAGGACCTGGCGTACCCACCACCCGCCAGTAGCTGTCATCACACTGGCCAGAAGGACCTGGCGTACCCACCACCCGCCAGTAGCTGTCATCACACTGGCCAGAAGGACCTGGTGTACCCACCACCCGCCAGTAGCTGTCATCACACTGGCCAGAAGGACCTGGCGTACCCACCACCCGCCAGTAGCTGTCATCACACTGGCCAGAAGGACCTGGTGTACCCACCACCCGCCAGTAGCTGTCATCACACTGGCCAGAAGGACCTGGCGTACCCACCACCCGCCAGTAGCTGTCATCACACTGGCCAGGAAGGACCTGGCGTAGCTGTCATCCACCCAGAAGGCCAGTAGCTGTCATCACACTGGCCAGAAGGACCTGGCGTACCCACCACCCGCCAGTAGCTGTCATCACACTGGCCAGAAGGACCTGGTGTACCCACCACCCGCCAGTAGCTGTCATCACACTGGCCAGAAGGACCTGGCGTACCCACCACCCGCCAGTAGCTGTCATCACACTGGCCAGAAGGACCTGGCGTACCCACCACCCGCCAGTAGCTGTCATCACACTGGCCAGAAGGACCTGGCGTACCCACCACCCGCCAGTAGCTGTCATCACACTGGCCAGAAGGACCTGGCGTACCCACCACCCGCCAGTAGCTGTCATCACACTGGCCAGAAGGACCTGGCGTACCCACCACCCGCCAGTAGCTGTCATCACACTGGCCAGAAGGACCTGGCGTACCCACCACCCGCCAGTAGCTGTCATCACACTGGCCAGAAGGACCTGGCGTACCCACCACCCGCCAGTAGCTGTCATCACACTGGCCAGAAGGACCTGGCGTACCCACCACCCGCCAGTAGCTGTCATCACACTGGCCAGAAGGACCTGGCGTACCCACCACCCGCCAGTAGCTGTCATCACACTGGCCAGAAGGACCTGGTGTACCCACCACCCTCCAGTAGCTGTCATCACACTGGCCAGAAGGACCTGGCGTACCCACCACCCGCCAGTAGCTGTCATCACACTGGCCAGAAGGACCTGGCGTACTCACCACCCGCCAGTAGCTGTCATCACACTGGCCAGATGGACCTGGCGTACCCACCACCCGCCAGTAGCTGTCATCACACTGGCCAGAAGGACCTGGCGTACCCACCACCCTCCAGTAGCTGTCATCACACTGGCCAGAAGGACCTGGCGTACCCACCACCCGCCAGTAGCTGTCATCACACTGGCCAGAAGGACCTGGCGTACTCACCACCCGCCAGTAGCTGTCATTTGATTTGAACTGTCTAATCGGAGACTTCAACACATTAGTGCCCACAATGAGTTCATCAACCTGCCCATCTACAATAAGCCCTGGGACGACATAACTGAAGCCATTAAGCTGTATTTTTAAGTCACACATGCCCACTGGGCTAGTTTGTGTCCCACCACAACCCACCAGGATGATGTCTGAAGGAGCTAGAAAGTTCCCCTCTACCACTCCTGCCTCCCTTAACCGAGGTACAATATCTGCGTGCAGAGTAGTAGCCATGGACCCGCTATCTAACATCCCCTTCAGTTCAACTTTATCCTGTACCAGCACTGCGGTGTAAAACAAACTGTCATTCTGAGTAATTCACATTGTGTTCTGAAAAATGACTGTGTTGTTCTTAAGAATAAATAAATAAGAATAAAATAAGAATAAACAGATTGGATATCATTATCGGTGGAGGAATTAGACTGCCTCATATTGCCCTCCTCAGAATGGAGGCTTTCTAGTTTCCCTGAGACCTGCCAGTCTGTCAACATCCAGGGCTGTGTCACTGCCCAGTCTCACTACAGTCAAAGCTCATGTGGCCAGGAGAGAAGCACTTGAAACACAGCTGGTGCATCTGACAGTGAGCTTTGGTCCAGTGATTAGTGCTTCCACAGACAGCACACTCACGCTGACGTTTGGGGAACTGTTTACGGGGCCCTCTGTTCAGAGACTGAGTATTGCTGACAAGAGCTTTCTCTAACATACTCAAAACTGTCTTTATTGTCCCAAACTCAGATATAGGCCCCACATCGAGAGAAATATGACACATCAGGTCACAGGATCCACTTCCTGCTGGGTGGAGTCAAATATGGCAGCCAACTACTGTGAAAGTTGTGTTCTACATGCTTCATGCTCCCTTAAAAGTACATCCAAACGACACTGTACCTCACTGGCTGTCCAGTCACGAAGGATGTTTGCTTTTGAACACTTGGGGGCCAACCCTTTATCGGGACAGTTGCGTACAAACATAACTGCTAACTCTGAGCACTGATTGGGCAAGGTCCTACCCTCGCTTACAAGGCACTGTTCGGCTACCTCTGCAGCTTTGTTAAGCCTACTCCAGAAATCTAGAGGACCCTTTATGCTCCCTTAAAAGTACATCCAAACGATACTGTACCTCACTAGTAGTCCAGTCACGAAGGGGTTTGCTTTTGAACACTTGGGCCAACCCTTTATCGGGACAGTTGCGTACAAACATAACTGCTAACTCTGAGCACTGATTGGGCAAGGTCCTACCCTCGCTTACAAGGCACTGTTCGGCTACCTCTGCAGCTTTGATCTAGAGGACCCTTTACTTAAAAGTAGATACTGTACCTCACTAGTAGTCCAGTCACGAAGGGGTTTGTACCCTTTATCAGGACAGTTGCGTACAAACATAACTGCTAACTCTGAGCACTGTCCTTCGCTTACAAGGCACTGTTCGGCTACCTCTGCAGCTTTGTTAAGCCCTCCAGAAATCTGAAATCAATGGCATACCTGAACAGACAGTATCCCCAAAGTGTTGCTTGAGAACCCTGAACACTGCCTTAACATCTGTGACAACAGGGTTGTTATGCCTCCAGACTTTGTTCGCATCCCATGCCCTCCCCATGAGCCTAGAGATCACCTCCCCAACATGCTCAGACCCAGTGTAACCCTTCTTCTCTAGGTAGACTCCCAGTAGCTCCTACCCACTCCAGGACAGAATACTTATCTGAGCCATCACCCCTAAAGAAAGGTGGAGCACTAACATTTGACTTCACAACCAGATTCAGCTTTGACGCATCAATAAAAGTTGTCCCTCATTGCTCAGCCAGGGGAAACTGCTGGGGTTGGTGAGGGGGATGGGTAGGAGAAAGACTTGAAGACCCAGGCTGCAGTAAACTTGCTCTGATAGATTTGACTATCTCTGAACCAATCTGCTTAATAATGTCACTAAACTGACTCGCAGGTGTCCCATTATTACTGAGGACTGGGGATGATGGTACATCAAGAGACAGAGGTGGGATACCCTGGTCAGGTGGAGTAAACAGCCTACCCCTCCCAGTGCTTGTAAACTCAGGACTAGCAAACACTCTACTTCCAGGAACTGACTGTACAAATGGTGTAAATTCAAGGACACGACTCCCTCTACCCACACTAAAATCCCCCAGCATAACTCATTTTATGGAGTTGAGAGTCTTCCATGGCTCAACAGAGTACTAAAATACAATGGAATTTACTGCATTCAAATACCAAAAAAATGCAATAAACTAATTCCTCCAAAACATGCAAATAAACACAAACACTCTTATCTAGTGAATATGCTACATTCACCTTCAATATTTACAGTATATATTCGATTATAGCAAACCATCAACAAGTGCGCATGCGCAGATCGCGCACCTCATCCACATGCACAGCTCCGACCAGTCGGCAGGTCGCGGCACCTCATCCACATGCACAGCTCCGACCAGTCGGCAGGTCGCATGGTTCGCTCTGCGTTGTGTAATTTAATGAGGACACTGCCACAACTGGAGGTCTGCTTGTTGGATTTATATTTGCCCTGCGCAAGAAGAGACAACACACAATATGTTAGCCCTTGGTGCAGTCACAGCCCTCAGGCACCTCGCTAGCTGAAGGTCAGGCAAGAGAGAACAATAGGAGGGTACAGAAATACAGACAACCCACGATGAACAAAACCAAAATATACAACACTTTTACAATCAAGTTTATTGACAATATAGATGTGAAAAAGTGTTTGTACACAAAAAAAATAACATTAGCTATGCAGCTTTAATTATTTATTTTTTAAACACCCTGAATTATTATTATTATTATCAAATGATTAACATCCCCTCTTGACCGGGCCTATTTGAACTGGTCCCTGTGTGCAACTTGGTGCATCATTTAGGGGAACAACATCACACTGCTACAGATGCACACATATCTCATCTGGTGTAAGTAAACAGTGACTCCCGTGGAATTTTGGTCGGCCAAATGACTGCAGTCACCTTTATAACTACTCCCCCGTCCCCGAAAAAAGGATTGTATATTACACTTCTGTATGCTGGATTTTAATTGCATGGTTCATTTTCAAGCTATGAGTTAGCTGGTGTCACAAGCATGAAATGAGAAACATGTGATTAACAAAAATGCTCAAACCGGAGGTTCGCCTTCAAAATAAAAGTCTCGCATTAAAACCGATGTAACCGGACACAAATGGTGGAATGATTTGAAAATACAGTAGGTTTCAAACAAATGAGAAATATATCAATGATTTGCTTGCACATGGAACATGGAACATTTGGGTCATAGAGTACTGAGCTGTCAATCACAATTTCAAATTCCTAAGACCTCCCCCTGCCAAAAATGTTTACTTGCTCAAATGAGACGGGGTAGTCATCGGTAACTTTAAAACAAAAAGCTTTCTTGTGAAAAATGTATTATTATTTTTTTTTTATCCAACCTTGCCACCAAAGTGCAGAGTGACAGAACAGGATAAGAATTGCATTTGGAAAACGTTGGCTAGAAGTCATATTAAAACCCAAGTTGTAACTCTGGGCTGGCTAGCTAGCTAACATACAGCGCGTTCGGAAAGTAGTCAGACTCTTTGACTTTTCAACATTTTGTTACACTACAGCCTCATTCTAAAATTGACTCGGTTGTATTTTTCCCTCTCATCATTCTACACACAATAACCCATATTGACAAATCAAAAATAGTCTTTTAATAAAAAAAAAATCGAAATATCATATTTACATAAGTATTCAAACTCTTAACTCACAATTTTGTTTAATTAAGCACCTTTGTCAGCGATTACAACCTCAACGCTTCTTGGGTATGATGCTACAAGCTTGGCACACCTGTATTTCGAGAGTTTCTCCCATTCCTCTCTGCAGATCCTCTTAAGCTCTGTCAGGTTGGATGGGAGAATTGCTGCACAGCTATTTTCAGTTCTCTCCAGAAATGTTCGATCGGGTTCAGCTCCGGGCTCTGGCTGGGCCAATCAAGGACATTCAGAGACTTGTCCTGATGCCACTCCTGCATTGTCTCGGGTGTGTGCTTAGGGTTGTTGTCATGTTGGAAGGTAAACCTTCGCCTCACTCCAAGGTCCTCAGGTTTCTCTGAAAAACATCGCAACAACATGATCCTGCCACCACGGTGCTTCACCATTGTGAAGGTCCCAGGTTTTCCTCCAGACGTGACACTTGGCATTCAGGCCAACAAGTAGAATCTTGTTATACCAGAGAATGATGTTTCTCATGGTTGAGTCCTTTAGGTGCCTTTTGGCAAACTAGAAGGCATTCCACAAATGAACTTTTAGCAAGGCATACCTGTTCATTGACATGCATTCCAGGTGACCACCTCATGAAGCTGGTTGAGAGAATGCCAAGAGTTTGAATGATGGCGCCGACAGGTTCTTAATTAAGAAACTATGCAGTAATAATTTTGTTCTGTATCGTTTCTTACATTGTTAGCCCAGAAAATCTCAAGTGTTATGACATACAGCCGGGGAGAACTACTGGATATTAAAGCGATGTCAACTCACCAACATTACGACCAGGACTACTACCACTTTCCCGAAGTGAATCCTTTGTTCGGACGTCTACCCCAGACATGGGATCTTTATCCCAGAGAACGACCCAAAACAATGCGGTCGCGGCAGGAGAGGCAGATGGAACGGCCTACTGGTCAGACTTAGAAGGCGAGGCACCCCATCCACCGCTTCCGAGCATTATTACTCGCCAATGTCCAAACTCGAAACAACAAGGTGTACAAAGTTAGGGCACGAGTTTCCTTTCCAGAGAGACATCAGAGATTGTAACATTCTCTGTTTCACAGAAACATGGCTCACTCGGGATATGTTGTCAGAGTCGGTACAGCCACCCGGTTTCTTCACGCATCGCTTCGACAGAAACAAACATCTCTCTGGTAAGAAGAAGGGCGGGGGTGTATGCCTTATGATTAACAACTCATGGTGTTATCATAACAACACACAAGAACTCAAGTCCTTTTGTTCACCTGAACTAGAATTCTTTACAATCAAATGCCGCCCGCATTATCTACCAAGAGAATTCTCTTTGATTATATGTGTATATCCTGCCCCAAGCAGATACCTCAACGTCCCTGAAAGAACTTCACTGGACTCCAGGTAAACTGGAAACCATATATCCTGAGGCTGCATTTAATGTAGCTGGGGATTTTAACAAAGCTAATCTGAGATCAAGGCTTACTAAAATCCATCAGCATATCAAATGCATGACACGAGCTGATAGCATCCTGGACCATTGCTACTCCAACTTCCAGGATGCATGCAAAGCCCTCCCCCACCCTCCCTTTGGCAAATCTGACCATGACTCCATTTTCTTGCTCCTAGCCTCCCAGTCTGACCAATCGGATTCCACACTTCAAGATTGCTTCAATCACGTGGACTGGGATATGTTCCGGGTCCTCAGACAACAATATTGACGTATATGCTGACTCGGTAAGCGAATTTATCAGCAATTGCATCGGTGATGTTGTACCCACTGTGACTATTAAAACCTTCTCTAACTAGAAACCGTGGATTCAGCATTCACGCATAACTGAAAGTGGGAACCATCGGTTTTAATCATGGCAATGCAACTGGAAACATGACTTAATACAAACAGTGTAGCTATTCCCTCCGCAAAGCAATCAAATAAGCTAAGCGTCAGTATAGAGACAAAGTAGAGTCGCAATTCAACAGTTCAAACACGAGACGTATGTGGCAGGGTCTAAAGTCAATCACGGATTACAAAAAGAAAACCAGCCCCGTTGCGGACATCGACGTCTTGCTCCCAGACAAATTATACAACAACACTGACAAAGCCTGTGGGCTCTACTTCACCGTGGCCAACATGAGTAAAACATTTAAACCCCGCCCTGTGAAACTGGGTCCTGGACTTTCTGACGGCCCGCCCCCAGTTGGTGAGGGTAGGAAACAACATCTCCACCCCGCTGACTCTCAACACTGGGGCTCCACAAGGGTGCGTGCTCAGCCCCCTCCTGTACTCCCTTGTTCAGAAATGACTGCATGGCCATGCACGCCTCCAACTCAATCACCCAAGTTTGCAGACGACACTACAGTAGCAGGCTTGATTACCAACAATGACGAGACAGCCTACAGGGAGGAGGTGAGAACCTTCAGAGTGTGTTGTTAGGAAAATAACTTCTCAAGGTCAACAAAACAAAGGAGATGATCATGGACTTCAGGAAACAGCAGAGGGAGCATACCCCATTCACATCGATAGGACAGCCTAGGAGAAGGTGGAAAGTTTTAAGTTCCTCGGCGTACACATCACTGACAAACTGAAATGGTCCACCCACAAAGACAACGTGGTGAAGAAGGGGCAGCAGCGCCTCTTCAACCTCAGGAGGCTGAAGATATTTGGCTTGTCACCAAAAACACTCACAAACTTTTACAGATGCACAATCGAGAGCATCCTGTCGGGCTGTATCACTGTCTGGTACGGCAACTGCTCCACCCATAACCGTAAGGCTCTCCAGAGGGCGGTGCGGTCTTCCCAACGCATCACCGGGGGCAAACTACCTGCCCTCCAGGACACCTACACCACCCGATGTCACAGGAAGGCCATAAAGATCATCAAGGACAACAACCACCCGAGCTATTGCTTGTTCAACCAGCTATCAATCATCCAGAAGGCGAGGTCAGTACAGGTGCATCCAAGCTGGGACCGAGTGACTGAAGAACAGCTTCTATCTCAAGGCCATCAGACTGGTAAACAGCCATCACTAACATACAGTCATGGCCAAAAGGTTTGAGAATGACACATATTAATTTTCCAAAAGTCTTCTGCCTCAGTGTCTTTAGATATTTTTGGGAGATGTTACTATGGAATAGTGACGTATAATTACAAGCATTTCGTAAGTGTCAAAGGCTTTTATTGACAATTACATGAAGTTGATGCAAAGAGTCAATATTTGCAGTGTTGACCCTTCTTTTTCAAGAACTCTGCAATCCGCCCTGGCATGCTGTCAATTAACTTCTGGGCCACATCCTGACTGATGGCAGCGCATTCTTGTATACTAAATGCTTGGAGTTTGTCAGAATTTGTGTGTTTTTGTTTGTCCACCTGCCTCTTGAGGATTGACCACACGTTCCCAATGGGATTAAGGTCTGGGGAGTTTCCTGGCCATGGACCCAAAATATAAATGTTTTTTTCCCCGAGACACTTAGTTATCACTTTTGCCTTATGGCAAGGTGCTCCATCGTGGTGGAAAATGCATTGCTCGTCACCAAACTGTTCCTGGATGGTTGGGACAAGATGCTCTCGGAGGATGTGTTGGTACCATTCTTTATTCATGGCTGTGTTCTTAGGCAAAATTGTGAGTGAGCCCACACCCTTGGCTGAGAAGCAACCCCACACATGAATGGTCTCAGGATGTTTTACTGTTGGCATGACACAGGACTGATGGTAGCGCTCACCTTGTCTTCTCCGTACAAGCTTTTTTCCGGATGCCCCAAACAATCGGAAAGGGGGATTCATCAGAGAAAATGACTTTACCCCAGTCCTCAGCAGTCCAATCCCTGTACCTTTTGCAGAATATCAGTCTGTTCCTGATGTTTTTCCTGGAGTGTAGAGGCTTCTTTGCTGCCCTTCTTGACACAAGGCCATCCTCCAAAAGACTTTGCCTCACTGTGCGTGAAGATGCACACAGACCTATCTGCAGCCATTCCTGAGCAAGCTCTGTACTGGTGGTGCCCCGATCCTGCAGCTGAATCAACTATAGGAGGCGGTCCTGGCGCTTGCTGAACTTTCTTGGGCACCCTGAAGCCTTCATCACAACAATTGAACCGCTCTCCTTGAAGTTCTTGATGATCCGATGTGGTTGATTTAGGTGCAATCTTACTGGCAGCAATATCCTTGCCTGTGAAACCCTTTTTGTGCAAAGCAATGATGACAGAACGTGTTTCCTTGCAGGTAACAAAGGTTGACAGAGGAAGAACAACGATTCCAAGCACCACCCTTCTTTTGAAGCTTCCAGTCTGTTATTCGAACTCAATCAGCATGACAGAGTGATCTCCAGCCTTGTCCTCGTCAACACTCACACTTGTATTAATGAGAACTTCTTAAGGATGACGCAGAATACAGTTCCCATGCAGGAACATCACTCAGCGGAATTTCAGAGCGCCACCTATAGTTTTTGATAAAACTCAAACTTTCATTAAACTTTCATTAAAATACACATTCAAGGTAGTGAATTAAAGCTACACTCGTTGTGAATCTATCCACAAAGTCAGATTTGTAAAATGCTTTTCGGCAAAAGCATGAGAAGCTATTATCTGATAGAGTGTACCCCCAAAATACTGCAACGTCACCTAACACGACAGATTTTGCGTTAGCCGGCGCTACCCAAAACGCAGAACTAAAATATAAAACATTCATTACCTTTGACGAGCTTCTTTCTTGGCACTCCTAGATGTCCCATAAACATTTATTTTGGTATTTTTGTCTATTAAATCGGTCCATATATAGCCTAGATATCGATCTATGAAGACTGTGTAATCAAGGAAAAAACTGAGTTTGATTTGATTTTTCATTTTTAAAAATTAAAAAAGTAGACGATAAACTTTCACAAAACACTTCGAATACTTTTGTAATGCAACTATAGGTATTAGTAAACGTTAATAATCTATCAAAATGATCACGGGGCGATGTATATTCTTTAGCTCCACGTCTTGAAATCATGTCCGGATATTTCTCAACCAAAACATCCTGTCGGAGACCGGAAGAAATCGGCTCCCTTTTTTCGGTTTGACCAAGAAACAAATCCAAGACAAATGACAAGACTGTTGACATCGTGTGGAAGCTGTAGGTATTGCAACCTCAGCCCCATTTAATGTGGGTCACTTATAACAATTGGTTGAAGTGGCGCATGGATATATTTTCCCATTTTCAGTGATCAGATTTTCCTGCACTTTTCGATGAAACGCACATTCTGTTATAGTCACAGCCGTGATTTAACCAGTTTTAGAAACATCTGAGTGTTTTCTATCCACACATACTAATCATATGCATATACTATATTCCTGGCATGAATAGCAGGGCGCTGAAATGTTGCGTGATTTTTAACAAAAAGCTGCGAAAATTCGCAGTCTCCCTAAGAGGTTTTAATGAGAGAATCACTGACATGATGTCAGCTGGTCCTCTTGTGACAGGGCTGAAATGCAGTGGAAATGTTTTTTTTGGGGATTAATTTCATTTGCGTGGCAAAGAGGGACTATGCAATTAATTGCAATTCATCTGATCACTCGTCATAACATTCTGGACGATATGCAAATTGCCATCATACAAACTGAGGCAGCAGACTTTGTGAAAATTTATATTTGTGTCATTCTCAAAATGTTTGGCCACGACTGTAGAGTGGCTGCTGCCAACGAACAGACTCAAATCTCTGGTCACTTTAATACATATAAAAAATAGATTTAATAAAGGTATCACTAGTCACTTTAAATAACACCACTTTAATAATGTCTACATATCCTTCATTACTCATCTCATATGTATATACTGTATTCTATAACATCTACTGCATCTTGCTTATGCCGCACGTCTATCGCTCATCCGTATATTTATATGTACATATTCGTATTCATTCCTTTCATTCCTTTACATTTGTGTGTATAAGGTAGTCCTTGTGAATTTGTAAGATTTGATTTGATTTGAGTGTGAAAATCTGTCATCAAGTCAAAGGGGTGGCTACTATGAAGAATCTAAAATATATTTTGATTTGTTTAACACTTTTTTGGTTACTACCTGATTCCATATGTGTTATTTCATAGTTTTGATGTCTTCCACAATGTAGGAAAGATGTAGGAAAGAAAAACCCTTGAATGAGTAGGTGTGTCCAAACATTTTGATTGATACTGTAGGTGTAATTTGTATGTGATATAACTGTATTTTAGATGCAACCTTTCCAAGTGTCCCCCAAATGCAACAATTCAACATTGGACCAAATTGTCTGAAGGATTACGATGTGTCTTCCTCCCGAAGTAATGAATGTAACTTTTCCCCCATATATTCTGGATTGGGTGCTCTGCTTACTGCATGGGGAACACATCTTAGCCGTTGTCCTAGGAGCAACAATCCCTAATTGTTTATTCCATTACCAGTGGGTATGGTTCCCGGGATTTCAATTTAGCTTTATTCCTAGTTTCACATTAATTATGAGAAAATTCACTGTGTAGGTTGCAAAGCCAGGGCTTTGTGATATCTGATCTATCTAGCCCTGTCCCATACATCATGGAATATGACAATAGTTATCAAGTACACATACATGACTGAGACTGAGGCTGTGTCCCAAATACCATCCTATTCTCTTTATAAGGCATTTCTTTAGAGCCCTACCCATAGGGCCCCTGTCAAACTTAGTTTCCTATAAGGGAATTTGGGAACCAGCCTGAGACTGGAAGCTATTGTGATTTATCCCCTGGTGTCGCCACAAAGCCTCTGAGCTGGATTTGTTTGTCATCACTGTGCACGATTCCAGACGAGCCCAGAGAGTCTCACTCTGCTGGGTTATTCATGTTAATGGTAGCCTTGGTCTGGGTGGGACTTTAACAGCTTGCATTTGGTGCTGACTTTATCATTAGACACACATTCTTCTGTAAAACACATGCTTGGAGAAGCATAGTAATCATATGGACAGCTCCTCCTTTGGTGCTAATTAGTCTATTTAAGGCAGACTGACTCGTAGTAGTACCACTGTGGCACACTTGATGATGTAGATTCCTTGTGGTTCCTCTCAGTGCTCGATGGACAATCACAGCGTGTTATGACGTCATAAATAACCTCTAGTGTAGTGTGAAACCATGACGACTAATCTGAATGTGTTTATTAACTCCCTCTAGATTTTCTCTGTCCTGGTCTGGAAGTCAAACTGGCAACCCTCCGGAAAATTACCAGTCCACCTCTCTAACCTTGAGGCTAATACCGCTCCCATCTCATTATTTCCTACTGCAAAAAGCTAGAGCCAATGGTCCAGGTAAACTGACCCTTCTGGGCATGGACTCTATGTGGCAATAGTCAGCTGTTGTTAATCATGCACTCTATAGGGCTATAGTCAGCTGTTGTTAATCATGCACTCTATAGGGCTATAGTCAGCTGTTGTTAATCATGCACTCTATAGGTCTATAGTCAGCTGTTGTTAATCATGCACTCTATAGGTCTATAGTGAGCTGTTGTTAATCATGCCCTATATAGGTCTATAGTCAGCTGTTGTTAATCATGCACTCTATAGGGCTATAGTCAGCTGTTGTTAATCATGCACTCTATAGGGCTATAGTCAGCTGTTGTTAATCATGCACTCTATAGGGCTATAGTCAGCTGTTGTTAATCATGCACTCTATAGGTCTATAGTGAGCTGTTGTTAATCATGCCCTATATAGGTCTATAGTCAGCTGTTGTTAATCATGCACTCTATAGGGCTATAGTCAGCTGTTGTTAATCATGCACTCTATAGGGCTATAGTCAGCTGTTGTTAATCATGCACTCTATAGGGCTATAGTCAGCTGTTGTTAATCATGCACTCTATAGGGCTATAGTCAGCTGTTGTTCATCATGCACTCTATAGGGCTATAGTCAGCTGTTGTTCATCATGCACTCTATAGGGCTATAGTCAGCTGTTGTTAATCATGCACTCTATAGGGCTATAGTCAGCTGTTGTTCATAATGCACTCTATAGGGCTATAGTCAGCTGTTGTTAATCATGCACTCTATAGGGCTATAGTCAGCTGTTGTTCATAATGCACTCTATAGGTCTATAGTCAGCTGTTGTTAATCATGCACTCTATAGGGCTATAGTCAGCTGTTGTTAATCATGCACTCTATAGGGCTATAGTCAGCTGTTGTTAATCATGCACTCTATAGGGCTATAGTCAGCTGTTGTTCATAATGCACTCTATAGGTCTATAGTCAGCTGTTGTTAATCATGCACTCTATAGGGCTATAGTCAGCTGTTGTTAATCATGCACTCTATAGGGCTATAGTCAGCTGTTGTTAATCATGCACTCTATAGGGCTATAGTCAGCTGTTGTTCATCATGCACTCTATAGGTCTATAGTCAGCTGTTGTTAATCATGCACTCTATAGGGCTATAGTCAGCTGTTGTTCATAATGCACTCTATAGGTCTATAGTCAGCTGTTGTTAATCATGCACTCTATAGGGCTATAGTCAGCTGTTGTTAATCATGCACTCTATAGGGCTATAGTCAGCTGTTGTTAATCATGCACTCTATAGGGCTATAGTCAGCTGTTGTTCATAATGCACTCTATAGGTCTATAGTCAGCTGTTGTTAATCATGCACTCTATAGGGCTATAGTCAGCTGTTGTTAATCATGCCCTCTATAGGGCTATAGTCAGCTGTTGTTAATCATGCACTCTATAGGGCTATAGTCAGCTGTTGTTAATCATGCACTCTATAGGTCTATAGTGAGCTGTTGTTAATCATGCCCTATATAGGTCTATAGTCAGCTGTTGTTAATCATGCACTCTATAGGTCTATAGTCAGCTGTTGTTAATAATTTACTCTATAGGGCCATAGGGAGCTGTTGTTAATCATTTACTCTATAGGGCCATAGTCAGCTGTTGTTAATCATTTACTCTATAGGGCCATAGTCAGCTGTTGTTAATCATGCCCTATATAGGTCTATAGTCAGCTGTTGTTAATCATGCCCTATATAGGTCTATAGTCAGCTGTTGTTAATCATGCCCTATATAGGTCTATAGTCAGCTGTTGTTAATCATGCCCTATATAGGTCTATAGTCAGCTGTTGTTAATCATGCCCTATATAGGTCTATAGTCAGCTGTTGTTAATCATGCCTTATATAGGGCTATAGTGAGCTGTTGTTAATCATGCCATCTATAGGGCTATAGTCAGCTGTTGTTAATCATGCACTCTATAGGGCCATAGGGAGCTGTTGTTAATCATGCACTCTATAGGTCTATAGTCAGCTGTTGTTAATCATGCACTCTATAGGGCTATAGTCAGCTGTTGTTAATCATGCACTCTATAGGAACATAGTCAGCTGTTGTTAATCATGCACTCTATAGTTCTATAGTCAGCTGTTGTTAATCATGCACTCTATAGGTCTATAGTCAGCTGTTGTTAATCATGCCCTATATAGGGCTATAGTCAGCTGTTGTTAATCATGCACTCTATAGGGCTATAGTCAGCTGTTGTTAATCATGCACTCTATATGGCTATAGTCAGCTGTTGCTAATCATGCACTCTATAGGTCTATAGTCAGCTGTTGTTAATAATTTACTCTATAGGTCTATAGTGAGCTGTTGTTAATCATGCCCTATATAGGTCTATAGTGAGCTGTTGTTAATCATGCACTCTATAGGTCTATAGTGAGCTGTTGTTAATCATGCCCTATATAGGTCTATAGTCAGCTGTTGTTAATCATGCCCTATATAGGGCTATAGTCAGCTGTTGTTAATCATGCCCTATATAGGTCTATAGTCAGCTGTTGTTAATCATGCACTCTATAGGGCTATAGTCAGCTGTTGTTAATCATGCCCTCTATAGGGCTATAGTCAGCTGTTGTTAATCATGCCATCTATAGGGCTATAGTCAGCTGTTGTTAATCATGCACTCTATAGGGCCATAGGGAGCTGTTGTTAATCATGCACTCTATAGGTCTATAGTCAGCTGTTGTTAATCATTTACTCTATAGGTCTATAGTGAGCTGTTGTTAATCATGCCCTATATAGGTCTATAGTCAGCTGTTGTTAATCATTTACTCTATATGGCTATAGTCAGCTGTTGTTAAACATTTACTCTATATGGCTATAGTCAGCTGTTGTTAATCATTTACTCTACAGGTCTATAGTCAGCTGTTGTTAATCATGCACTCTATAGGGCTATAGTCAGCTGTTGTTAATCATACACTCTATAGGTCTATAGTCAGCTGTTGTTAATCATGCCCTATATAGGTCTATAGTCAGCTGTTGTTAATCATGCACTCTATAGGTCTATAGTCAGCTGTTGTTAATCATGCCCTATATAGGTCTATAGTCAGCTGTTGTTAATCATTTACTATATAGGTCTATAGTCAGCTGTTGTTAATCATTTACTCTATAGGTCTATAGTCAGCTGTTGTTAATCATGCACTCTATAGGTCTATAGTCAGCTGTTGTTAATCATGCCCTATATAGGGCTATAGTCAGCTGTTGTTAATCATGCACTCTATAGGGCTATAGTCAGCTGTTGTTAATCATGCACTCTATATGGCTATAGTCAGCTGTTGCTAATCATGCACTCTATAGGTCTATAGTCAGCTGTTGTTAATAATTTACTCTATAGGTCTATAGTGAGCTGTTGTTAATCATGCCCTATATAGGTCTATAGTGAGCTGTTGTTAATCATGCACTCTATAGGTCTATAGTGAGCTGTTGTTAATCATGCCCTATATAGGTCTATAGTCAGCTGTTGTTAATCATGCCCTATATAGGGCTATAGTCAGCTGTTGTTAATCATGCCCTATATAGGTCTATAGTCAGCTGTTGTTAATCATGCACTCTATAGGGCTATAGTCAGCTGTTGTTAATCATGCCCTCTATAGGGCTATAGTCAGCTGTTGTTAATCATGCCATCTATAGGTCTATAGTCAGCTGTTGTTAATCATGCACTCTATAGGGCTATAGTCAGCTGTTGTTAATCATGCCCTCTATAGGGCTATAGTCAGCTGTTGTTAATCATGCCATCTATAGGGCTATAGTCAGCTGTTGTTAATCATGCACTCTATAGGGCCATAGGGAGCTGTTGTTAATCATGCACTCTATAGGTCTATAGTCAGCTGTTGTTAATCATTTACTCTATAGGTCTATAGTGAGCTGTTGTTAATCATGCCCTATATAGGTCTATAGTCAGCTGTTGTTAATCATTTACTCTATATGGCTATAGTCAGCTGTTGTTAAACATTTACTCTATATGGCTATAGTCAGCTGTTGTTAATCATTTACTCTACAGGTCTATAGTCAGCTGTTGTTAATCATGCACTCTATAGGGCTATAGTCAGCTGTTGTTAATCATACACTCTATAGGTCTATAGTCAGCTGTTGTTAATCATGCCCTATATAGGTCTATAGTCAGCTGTTGTTAATCATGCACTCTATAGGTCTATAGTCAGCTGTTGTTAATCATGCCCTATATAGGTCTATAGTCAGCTGTTGTTAATCATTTACTATATAGGTCTATAGTCAGCTGTTGTTAATCATTTACTCTATAGGTCTATAGTCAGCTGTTGTTAATCATTTACTCTATAGGGCCATAAGGAGCTGTTGTTAATCATTTACTCTATAGGGCCATAGTCAGCTGTTGTTAATCATGCCCTCTATAGGGCCATAGTCAGCTGTTGTTAATCATGCCCTCTATAGGGTTATAGGGAGCTGTTGTTAATTGAATGCTTTCACATTAATGCTGGAATTTTGTTAACGCAGCAGCAAAAGCTGTTTTTAATGGTCTTATCTCACCAATTTATAGAAACAATTAAATAGTAACCATAGAATAGTAACCATAGAATAGTAACCATAGAATAGTAACCATAGAATAGTAACCCTTGAATAGTAACCATAGAATAGTAACCATAGAATAGTAACCATAGAATAGTAACCATAGAATAGTAACCATAGAATAGTAACCATAGAATAGTAACCCTTAAATAGTAACCATGGAATAGTAACCCTTAAATAGTAACCATTGAATAGTAACCCTTAAATAGTAACCATGGAATAGTAACCCTTAAATAGTAACCATGGAATAGTAACCCTTAAATAGTAACCATAGAATAGTAACCCTTAAATAGTAACCATAGAATAGTAACCCTTAAATAGTAACCATTGAGTATGTGTAACGGCGTTCGTCTGTTGACAGAGGAGCGGACCAAAATGTGGCGTGGTGGTTACTCATGTTCTTTAATGAAAATTATACAATAATTGAAATAACAATAATATACAAAACAACAAACGAAACGCGAAAACCTAAACAGCCTATCTTGTGACAACAAACACAGAGACAGGAACAATCACCCACAAAACACACAGTGAAACCTAGGCTACCTAAATATGGTTCCCAATCAGAGACAACGAGAATCACCTGACTCTGATTGAGAACCGCCTCAGGCAGCCAAGCCTATGCTAGACACCCCTACTCAGCCGCAATCCCAATGCCTACTAAAACCCCAATACGAAACACAACCAAATAAACCCATGTCACACCCTGGCCTGACCAAATAAATAACGAAAACACAAAATACTAAGACCAAGGCGTGACAGAACCACGCCCCCCCCAAGGTGCGGACTCCCGGCCGCACACCTAAACCCATAGGGGAGGGTCCAGGTGGGCGTCTGTCCACGGTGGCGGCTCCGGCTCGGGACGTGGACCCCACTCCAACAAGACTTAGTCCCCCTGTACCGCGTCCTTTGATTGGCGCCCTCGCCGCCGATCTAGGCCTAATAACCCTCACCAAGGACCCCGCTGGACTGAGTGGCAGCTCGGGACTGAGGTGGAAGCTCGGGACTGAGGGGAAGCTCGGGACTGAGGGGAAGCTCAGCACTGAGAGGAAGCTCAGCATTGAGAGGAAGCTCAGCACTGAGAGGAAGCTCAGGCAGGTAGTTGGCTCCGGCAGATCCTGGTTGACTGGCAGATCTGGAAGATCATGGCTGACTGGCATATCTGGAAGATCATGGCTGACTGGCAGATCTGGAAGAGTCTGGCTGACTGGCAGATCTGGAAGAGTCTGGCTGACTGGCAGATCTGGAAGAGTCTGGCTGACTGGCAGATCTGGCTGTTCCATGTAGACTGACAGCTCTGGCTGCTCCATGCAGACTGGCAGCCCTGGCTGCCCCATGCAGACTGACATCCCTGGCTGCAGAATGCAGACTGACAGCCCTGGCTGCACCATGCAGACTGACAGCTCTGGCTGCTCCATGCAGACTGACAGCTCTGGCTGCTCCATGCAGACCGACAGCTCTGGCTGCTCCATGCAGGCTGGCAGCTCTGGCTGCTCCATGCAGGCTGGCAGCTCTGGCTGCTCCATGCAGGCTGGCAGCTCTGGCAGCGCTGAACATGCGGGAGACTCCGGCAGCGCAGGAGAGGAGGAAAGCTCTGGCTGCGCTAAACAGGCGGGAGACTCCGGCAGCGCAGGAGAGGAGGAATGCGCTGGCTGCGCTGAACAGGCGGGAGGCTCCGACAGCGCTAGAGAGAAGGAAGGCTCTGGCTGCGCTAAACAGGCGGGAGACTCCGGCAGCACAGGAGAGGAGGAAAGCGCTGGCTGCGCTGAACAGGCGGGAGGCTCCGGCAGCGCTAAACTGGTGGGAGACTCCGACAGCACTGGAGAGGAGAAAGGCTCTGGCTGCGCTGAACAGGCGAGGCGCACTGAAGGCCTGGTGTGTGGTGCTGGAACTGGTGGTACTGGACCGAGGACACGCACAGGAAGCCTGGTGCGGGGAGCTTCCACCGGAGGACTGGTGTGTGAAGATGGCACGGGATGGACCGGACCGTGAAGGTGTACTGGAGAGCCTGAGAGCAGGGCTGGCACAGGACGTGCAAGGCTAGGTAGGTACACAGGAGTCCTAGTGCGTGAGGCTGGCACAATTTTCACCAGCCGACTAACACACACCTCAGGACGAGTATGGAGCGCTGACCCAGGTGCCATTAAATCCCCGACACGCTCCGTCGGGCGAATTTCGTATTTAAAGCACCAAACGAGCAACTCCCTCATTACTCTCTCCTCCACTTTCCCCATTAACTCCTTCACAGTCTCTGCTTCGCTCAACTCTAACACCGCTCTGGTTCTGGTCTCCTCCTTGGCTCCTCACGATAAACAGGGAGAGTTGGCTCAGGTCTGACTCCTGACTCTGCCACACTCTCCCTGAGCCCCCCCCCCAATACATTTTTGGGGCTGACTCTCGGGCTTTCTTCTGCGCCGTCGTGCTTGTCTCTCCAACTCCATTCTCCTATAACCTTCTTCGCACTGCTCCAGCGAATCCCAGGCGGGCTCCGGCACTCTCCCTGGGTTGACCGCCCACCTGTCTATTTCCTCCCAAGAGGTGTAGTCCCGATATTGTTGCTCCTGCTGCCACTGTTGCTTCTCCTCATACCAGCGCCTCTCAGCTCTCGCCGCCTACAGTTCTTCTTTGGGGCGGCGATATTCTCCAGGCTGATCCCAGGGTCCTTCTCCGAACAATTCATCCTCCCATATCCGTTCCTCCTTTCGCTGCTTCTGCTGTCGCTGCCTGTCACCACGCTGCTTGGTCCGGGTGTGGTGGGTGATTCTGTAACGGCGTTCGTCTGTTGAAAGAGGAGCGGACCAAAATGTGGCGTGGTGGTTACTCATGTTCTTTAATGAAAAATTATACAATAATTGAAATAACAATAATATACAAAACAACAAACGAAATCCGAAAACCTATACAGCCTATCTTGTCACAACAAACACAGAGACAGGAACAATCACCCACAAAACACACAGTGAAACCTAGGCTACCTAAATATGGTTCCCAATCAGAGACAACGAGAATCACCTGACTCTGATTGAGAACCGCCTCAGGCAGCCAAGCCTATGCTAGACACCCCTACTCAGCCGCAATCCCAATGCCTACTAAAACCCCAATACGAAACACAACCAAATAAACCCATGTCACACTCTGGCCTGACCAAATCAATAACAAAAACACAAAATACTAAGATCAAGGCATGACAGTATTAACCCTTGAATAGTAATCATAGAATGGTAACCATAGAATAGTAACCCTTAAATATTAACCATAGAATAGTAACCCTTAAATAGTAACCCTTAAATAGTAACCATAGAATAGTAACCCTTAAATAGTAACCCTTAAATAGTAACCATAGAATAGTAACCATATAATAGTAACCATAGAATAGTAACCATAGAATAGTAACCCTTAAATATTAACCATAGAATAGTAACCCTTAAATAGTAACCCTTAAATAGTAACCATAGAATAGTAACCCTTAAATAGTAACCCTTAAATAGTAACCATAGAATAGTAACCATAGAATAGTAACCATAGAATAGTAACCCTTAAATAGTAACCCTTGAATAGTAACCATAGAATAGTAACCATAGAATAGTAACCATAGAATAGTAACCATAGAATAGTAACCCCTAAATAGTAACCCCTGAATAGTAACCCCTGAATAGTAACCATAGAATAGTAACCTTAGAATAGTAACCCTTAAATAGTAACCATAGAATAGTAACCATAGAATAGTAACCATAGAATAGTAACCATAGAATAGTAACCCCTAAATAGTAACCCCTGAATAGTAACCCCTGAATAGTAACCATAGAATAGTAACCATAGAATAGTAACCCTTAAATAGTAACCATAGAATAGTAACCATAGAATAGTAACCATAGAATAGTAACCATAGAATAGTCACCATAGAATAGTAACCCCTGAATAGTAACCCTTAAATAGTAAACCCTGAATAGTAACCATAGAATAGTAACCATAGAATAGTAACCCCTGAATAGTAACCCCTGAATAGTAACCATAGAATAGTAACCCTTAAATAGTAACCATAGAATAGTAACCATAGAATAGTAACCATAGAATAGTAACCATAGAATAGTAACCATAGAATAGTAACCCTTAAATAGTAACCATAGAATCGTAACCATAGAATAGTAACCATAGAATAGTGACCCTTAAATAGTAACCATAGAATAGTAACCATAGAATAGTCACCTTAGAATAGTAACCCCTGAATAGTAACCCTTAAATAGTAACCATAGAATAGTAACCATAGAATAGTAACCATAGAATAGTAACCATAGAATAGTAACCATAGAATAGTAACCCTTAAATAGTAACCATAGAATAGTAACCATAGAATAGTCACCTTAGAATAGTAACCCCTGAATAGTAACCCTTAAATAGTAACCATAGAATAGTAACCATAGAATAGTAACCATAGAATAGTAACCATAGAATAGTAACCATAGAATAGTAACCATAGAATAGTAACCCCTGAATAGTAACCATAGAATAGTAACCATAGAATAGTAACCCCTGAATAGTAACCATAGAATAGTAACCATAGAATAGTAACCATAGAATAGTAACCATAGAATAGTAACCATAGAATAGTAACCATAGAATAGTAACCATAGAATAGTAACCCCTAAATAGTAACCCCTGAATAGTAACCCCTGAATAGTAACCATAGAATAGTAACCATAGAATAGTAACCCTTAAATAGTAACCAGAGAATAGTAACCATAGAATAGTAACCATAGAATAGTAACCATAGAATAGTAACCCTTAAATAGTAACCCCTGAATAGTAACCATAGAATAGTAACCCCTGAATAGTAACCATAGAATAGTAACCCCTAAATAGTAACCCCTGAATAGTAACCCCTGAATAGTAACCATAGAATAGTAACCATAGAATAGTAACCCTTAAATAGTAACCATAGAATAGTAACCATAGAATAGTAACCATAGAATAGTAACCATAGAATAGTAACCCTTAAATAGTAACCCCTGAATAGTAACCCTTAAATAGTAACCATAGAATAGTAACCATAGAATAGTAACCATAGAATAGTAACCATAGAATAGTAACCATAGAATAGTAACCATAGAATAGTAACCCTTAAATAGTAACCATAGAGTATTAACCCTTGAATAGTAACCCCTGAATAGTCTTCCCTGTCTGTCTTTGATTTAAAGAAGCACTATTCGGAAATGTCTCCGTTTTTTCCTGTTTGCTAAAACTCTAATTGTTCGCATAATTTCAATTTGTCTTTCAAAACAAGCAAGTATGGTGTAGAGCAGCGATCTCCAACTCTGCTCCTAGAGAGCTACCCTCCTGTAGGTTGTAACTAACCGGGTTCAGCTTATCAACCAGCCAATTATTAGATTCAGGTTTTCAGCTTGATCAGGGTTGGGGTGAACATTTACAGGACCGTAGCTCTCCAGGAACAGGTTTGGAGTTAACCTACAGCCCTGGTGTAGAATCATTGTACCATCTAAACCATTGTGAAAAATAGTTTTCATAACCAAAAATATTGTATTTTCAGGTGTTTGCAGCTGGTGTACAAAAACAAAAGTAAAAGATGAAACAAAACTAAACTTAAGAAGTGGAAGCATAGAAATAGCGCACATAGAAGTGGAAAAGCGGTGCATGTCAGTGCTAGAGGTGTCACTACAGACCCTGGTCAGATTCCAGGCTGTATCTGTAACGGTTCTCTTGGGGTGAAGTAGAGGAGGACCAAACCGCAGCGTGGTTATATTGATTCATGTTTAATAAAAACAGATAAACACGAACACCACAAAACAATAAACGTGGAAAACCAAAACCAGCCCTATCTGGTGAAAAACACAGAGACAGGAACAATCACCCACAAACACAGCCCTATCTGGTACAAAACACAGAGACAGGAACAATCACCCACAAACACAGCCCTATCTGGTGAAAAACACAGAGACAGGAACAATCACCCACAAACACAGCCCTATCTGGTGCAAAACACAGAGACAGGAACAATCACCCACAAACACAGCCCTATCTGGTGCAAAACACAGAGACAGGAACAATCACCCACAAACACAGCCCTATCTGGTGCAAAACACAGAGACAGGAACAATCACCCACAAACACAGCCCTATCTGGTACAAAACACAGAGACAGGAACAATCACCCACAAACACAGCCCTATCTGGTGAAAAACACAGAGACAGGAACAATCACCCACAAACACAGCCCTATCTGGTGCAAAACACAGAGACAGGAACAATCACCCACAAACACAGCCCTATCTGGTGCAAAACACAGAGACAGGAACAATCACCCACAAACACAGCCCTATCTGGTGCAAAACACAGAGACAGGAACAATCACCCACAAACACAGCCCTATCTGGTGCAAAACACAGAGACAGGAACAATCACCCACAAACACAGCCCTATCTGGTACAAAACACAGAGACAGGAACAATCACCCACAAACACAGCCCTATCTGGTGCAAAACACAGAGACAGGAACAATCACCCACAAACACAGCCCTATCTGGTGCAAAACACAGAGACAGGAACAATCACCCACAAACACAGCCCTATCTGGTGCAAAACACAGAGACAGGAACAATCACCCACAAACACAGCCCTATCTGGTGCAAAACACAGAGACAGGAACAATCACCCACAAACACAGCCCTATCTGGTGCAAAACACAGAGACAGGAACAATCACCCACAAACACAGCCCTATCTGGTGCAAAACACAGAGACAGGAACAATCACCCACAAACACAGCCCTATCTGGTGCAAAACACAGAGACAGGAACAATCACCCACAAACACAGCCCTATCTGGTGCAAAACACAGAGACAGGAACAATCACCCACAAACACAGCCCTATCTGGTGCAAAACACAGAGACAGGAACAATCACCCACAAACACAGCCCTATCTGGTGCAAAACACAGAGACAGGAACAATCACCCACAAACACAGCCCTATCTGGTGCAAAACACAGAGACAGGAACAATCACCCACAAACACAGCCCTATCTGGTGCAAAACACAGAGACAGGAACAATCACCCACAAACACAGCCCTATCTGGTGCAAAACAAAGAGACAGGAACAATCACCCACAAACACAGCCCTATCTGGTGCAAAACACAGAGACAGGAACAATCACCCACAAACACAGCCCTATCTGGTGCAAAACACAGAGACAGGAACAATCACCCACAAACACAGCCCTATCTGGTGCAAAACACAGAGACAGGAACAATCACCCACAAACACAGCCCTATCTGGTGCAAAACACAGAGACAGGAACAATCACCCACAAACACAGCCCTATCTGGTGCAAAACACAGAGACAGGAACAATCACCCACAAACACAGCCCTATCTGGTGCAAAACACAGAGACAGGAACAATCACCCACAAACACAGCCCTATCTGGTGCAAAACACAGAGACAGGAACAATCACCCACAAACACAGCCCTATCTGGTGCAAAACACAGAGACAGGAACAATCACCCACAAACACAGCCCTATCTGGTGCAAAACACAGAGACAGGAACAATCACCCACAAACACACAGTGAAACCCAGGCTACCGAAATATGGTTCCCAATCAGAGACAATGACTAACACCTGCCTCTGATTGAGAACCATATCAGGCCAGACATAGAAATAGACAAACAAGACATCCAACATAGAATGCCCACTCAGATCACACCCTGACCAAACAAAACATAGAAACATACAAAGCAAACTATGGTCAGGGTGTGACAGTATCACAACCGGCCGTGACTGTGAGTCCCATAGGGCGGCGCACAATTGGCCCAGAGTCGTCCGGGTTTGGGTTTGACAGGGGTAGGCCGTGATTGTAAATAAGAATTTGTTCTTAACTGTCTTGTTAAATAAAGGTTCAATTAAAATAAATGATATATTGCTTTCAATGAGAATGAGAGACAGACAATGAGAATGAGAGACAGACAATGAGAGACAGATCTACTACACACATTCTATGTACACCCTAAAAAAATGTATATGTGGCAGTTTAACAAGTCATAGATGTCAGCGTCAAACACACTTTTTCATTGAGCGTGGTCCTTCTGTAGCTCAGTTGGTAGAGCATGGTGCTTGTAACGCCAGGGTAGTGGGTTTGATTCCTGGGACCACCCATACGTAGAATGTATGCACACATGATTGTAAGTCGCTTTGGATTAAAGCGTCTGCTAAATGGCATATATTATTATTATTATTGAGCTTCATGGCACCACTCTGCAAACTGTCAAATGTGTTTGACACCCTCGGTACCGATATTTCCATCACATCTGTAAGCATCCGTATTTTAAAATACACAGAGTACAACTCTCTAGCTATTTCCCAGTAGAACTGCATGCTAGGGGAAATTAAATCTGCATTAGCGCCGTAGCAAAGTTACCTGCTGTTTTGTACACCTACATTTGAACTGCAGGTTTGGCGTTAACTGTTTCTGAACGACGGGAGCAGCCAAGAAATTCACGAGACATTGTTGTCTTCTCTGACACATACGTTGGCAACTCCCCCTGGATCTACCCTCTAGTCAAAGCAAATGTGCCCTCAACAATCTCAACAATGTCGACTGTGATTTTTGTCACCAGATAGCTAAATCCATTGCATTATGCCTCTATGCCTCTATACAAGAGATGGGCACATCAGGTTTTTTTTTTTTAACTATTATTTAAAATCTGGTTTCCACAGATGGGTGAAATTGTGGCTGCATAAACTTTCCAAAGGAAAGAGAAGTTAAAAGACCACCCCAGGTTTGTTGACAATAAACTGTTTACTAAGACTTTTGATAGGGTCACAATACAATTATTGTAGAATGTTTAGAACCACACTGTGGTTGATGGCAAACGGTGGCAAAGATGCTTGATGGCAAAGATGTTTTCAACACCATCCTTCCTCAGGCACCAATGATGTGGGCGTAGCAGAGTGCTATTTTACTGCCATGGTTTTCTCCATTTACCCCCTGTGTTTCCTATACATAACTCACACTTCACTTTGTCATTAGTTCCTTCAAAATTTAGCCAGTTTTGTTCAATAACAAGTAACTCCTCTCTCCTCCATCTGTAAATGTACGATGCTTACTTAGCTAGGTTACTGGAGGAGTTTATTTCTGACTTAGCTAGGTTACTGGAGGAGTTTATTGCTGACTTAGCTAGGTTACTGGAGGAGTTTATTGCTTACTTAGCTAGGTTACTGGAGGAGTTTATTGCTGACTTAGCTAGGTTACTGGAGGAGTTTATTGCTGACTTAGCTAGGTTACTGGAGGAGTTTATTGCTGACTTAGCTAGGTTACTGGAGGAGTTTATTTCTGACTTAGCTAGGTTACTGGAGGAGTTTATTGCTGACTTAGCTAGGTTACTGGAGGAGTTTATTGCTGACTTAGCTAGGTTACTGGAGGAGTTTATTGCTGACTTAGCTAGGTTACTGGAGGAGTTTATTGCTGACTTAGCTAGGTTACTGGAGGAGTTTATTGCTGACTTAGCTAGGTTACTGGAGGAGTTTATTGCTGACTTAGCTAGGTTACTGGAGGAGTTTATTTCTGACTTAGCTAGGTTACTGGAGGAGATTATTTCTGACTTAGCTAGGTTACTGGAGGAGTTTATTTCTGACTTAGCTAGGTTACTGGAGGAGTTTATTGCTTACTTAGCTAGGTTACTGGAGGAGTTTATTGCTGACTTAGCTCGGTTACTGGAGGAGTTTATTTCTGACTTAGCTAGGTTACTGGAGGAGTTTATTTCTGACTTAGCTAGGTTACTGGAGGAGTTTATTTCTGACTTAGCTAGGTTACTGGAGGAGTTTATTGCTGACTTAGCTAGGTTACTGGAGGAGTTTATTTCTGACTTAGCTAGGTTACTGGAGGAGTTTATTTCTGACTTAGCTAGGTTACTGGAGGAGTTTATTGCTGACTTAGCTCGGTTACTGGAGGAGATTATTTCTGACTTAGCTAGGTTACTGGAGGAGTTTATTTCTGACTTAGCTAGGTTACTGGAGGAGTTTATTTCTGACTTAGCTAGGTTACTGGAGGAGTTTATTGCTGACTTAGCTAGGTTACTGGAGGAGTTTATTTCTGACTTAGCTAGGTTACTGGAGGAGTTTATTTCTGACTTAGCTAGGTTACTGGAGGAGTTTATTTCTGACTTAGCTAGGTTACTGGAGGAGTTTATTGCTGACTTAGCTAGGTTACTGGAGGAGTTTATTGCTGACTTAGCTAGGTTACTGGAGGAGTTTATTTCTGACTTAGCTAGGTTACTGGAGGAGTTTATTTCTGACTTAGCTAGGTTACTGGAGGAGTTTATTTCTGACTTAGCTAGGTTACTGGAGGAGTTTATTTCTGACTTAGCTAGGTTACTGGAGGAGTTTATTTCTGACTTAGCTAGGTTACTGGAGGAGTTTATTTCTGACTTAGCTAGGTTACTGGAGGAGTTTATTTCTGACTTAGCTAGGTTACTGGAGGAGTTTATTTCTGACTTAGCTAGGTTACTGGAGGAGTTTATTGCTGACTTAGCTAGGTTACTGGAGGAGTTTATTTCTGACTTAGCTAGGTTACTGGAGGAGTTTATTTCTGACTTAGCTAGGTTACTGGAGGAGTTTATTTCTGACTTAGCTAGGTTACTGGAGGAGTTTATTTCTGACTTAGCTAGGTTACTGGAGGAGTTTATTTCTGACTTAGCTAGGTTACTGGAGGAGTTTATTTCTGACTTAGCTAGGTTACTGGAGGAGTTTATTTCTGACTTAGCTAGGTTACTGGAGGAGTTTATTTCTGACTTAGCTAGGTTACTGGAGGAGTTTATTGCTGACTTAGCTAGGTTACTGGAGGAGTTTATTTCTGACTTAGCTAGGTTACTGGAGGAGTTTATTTCTGACTTAGCTAGGTTACTGGAGGAGTTTATTTCTGACTTAGCTAGGTTACTGGAGGAGTTTATTGCTGACTTAGCTAGGTTACTGGAGGAGTTTATTGCTGACTTAGCTAGGTTACTGGAGGAGATTATTTCTGACTTAGCTAGGTTACTGGAGGAGTTTATTTCTGACTTAGCTAGGTTACTGGAGGAGTTTATTTCTGACTTAGCTAGGTTACTGGAGGAGTTTATTTCTGACTTAGCTAGGTTACTGGAGGAGTTTATTTCTGACTTAGCTAGGTTACTGGAGGAGTTTATTTCTGACTTAGCTAGGTTACTGGAGGAGTTTATTTCTGACTTAGCTAGGTTACTGGAGGAGTTTATTTCTGACTTAGCTAGGTTACTGGAGGAGTTTATTTCTGACTTAGCTAGGTTACTGGAGGAGTTTATTGCTGACTTAGCTAGGTTACTGGAGGAGTTTATTTCTGACTTAGCTAGGTTACTGGAGGAGTTTATTTCTGACTTAGCTAGGTTACTGGAGGAGTTTATTTCTGACTTAGCTAGGTTACTGGAGGAGTTTATTTCTGACTTAGCTAGGTTACTGGAGGAGTTTATTTCTGACTTAGCTAGGTTACTGGATGAGTTTATTTCTGACTTAGCTAGGTTACTGGAGGAGTTTATTGCTGACTTAGCTGGAGGAGTTTAGGTTACTGGAGGAGTTTATTTCTGACTTAGGCTGGAGGAGGTTACTGGAGGAGTTTATTTCTGACTTAGCTAGGTTACTGGAGGAGTTTATTTCTGACTTAGCTAGGTTACTGGAGGAGTTTATTTCTGACTTAGCTCGGTTACTGGAGGAGTTTATTGCTGACTTAGCTAGGTTACTGGAGGAGTTTATTTCTGACTTAGCTAGGTTACTGGAGGAGTTTATTGCTGACTTAGCTAGGTTACTGGAGGAGTTTATTTCTGACTTAGCTAGGTTACTGGAGGAGTTTATTTCTGACTTAGCTAGGTTACTGGAGGAGTTTATTTCTGACTTAGCTAGGTTACTGGAGGAGTTTATTGCTGACTTAGCTAGGTTACTGGAGGAGTTTATTTCTGACTTAGCTAGGTTACTGGAGGAGTTTATTTCTGACTTAGCTAGGTTACTGGAGGAGTTTATTTCTGACTTAGCTAGGTTACTGGAGGAGTTTATTTCTGACTTAGCTAGGTTACTGGAGGAGTTTATTTCTGACTTAGCTAGGTTACTGGAGGAGTTTATTTCTGACTTAGCTAGGTTACTGGAGGAGTTTATTTCTGACTTAGCTAGGTTACTGGAGGAGTTTATTTCTGACTTAGCTAGGTTACTGGAGGAGTTTATTTCTGACTTAGCTAGGTTACTGGAGGAGTTTATTTCTGACTTAGCTAGGTTACTGGAGGAGTTTATTTCTGACTTAGCTAGGTTACTGGAGGAGTTTATTTCTGACTTAGCTCGAGTTACTGGAGGAGTTTATTGCTGACTTAGCTAGGTTACTGGAGGAGTTTATTTCTGACTTAGCTAGGTTACTGGAGGAGTTTATTGCTGACTTAGCTAGGTTACTGGAGGAGTTTATTTCTGACTTAGCTAGGTTACTGGAGGAGTTTATTTCTGACTTAGCTAGGTTACTGGAGGAGTTTATTTCTGACTTAGCTAGGTTACTGGAGGAGTTTATTGCTGACTTAGCTCGGTTACTGGAGGAGTTTATTTCTGACTTAGCTAGGTTACTGGATGAGTTTATTGCTGACTTAGCTAGGTTACTGGAGGAGTTTATTTCTGACTTAGCTAGGTTACTGGAGGAGTTTATTGCTGACTTAGCTAGGTTACTGGAGGAGTTTATTGCTGACTTAGCTAAGTTACTGGAGGAGTTTATTTCTGACTTAGCTAGGTTACTGGAGGAGTTTATTGCTGACTTAGCGAGGTTACTGGAGGAGTTTATTGCTGACTTAGCTAGGTTACTGGAGGAGTTTATTGCTGACTTAGCTAGGTTACTGGAGGAGTTTATTGCTGACTTAGCTAGGTTACTGGAGGAGTTTATTGCTGACTTAGCTAGGTTACTGGAGGAGTTTATTTCTGACTTAGCTAGGTTACTGGAGGAGATTATTGCTGACTTAGCTAGGTTACTGGAGGAGTTTATTTCTGACTTAGCTAGGTTACTGGAGGAGTTTATTGCTGACTTAGCTAGGTTACTGGAGGAGTTTATTTCTGACTTAGCTAGGTTACTGGAGGAGTTTATTGCTGACTTAGCTAGGTTACTGGAGGAGTTTATTTCTGACTTAGCTAGGTTACTGGAGGAGTTTATTGCTGACTTAGCGAGGTTACTGGAGGAGTTTATTTCTGACTTAGCTAGGTTACTGGAGTTCTGACTTAGCTAGGTTACTGGAGGAGTTTATTGCTGACTTAGCTAGGTTACTGGAGGAGTTTATTGCTGACTTAGCTAGGTTACTGGAGGAGTTTATTGCTGACTTAGCTAGGTTACTGGAGGAGTTTATTTCACCCTGCCGTCTGCAATGGAGGTCAATCAAGTGATTTCTCTGCCAATGGAAAAAGCAAGAGGACATCAATAATGTGCTCACATTTTGTTACATCTCTGTTGGCAGATTCAGGCCATGATTTTCATTTAGTGCAACAAAGAGAGATAACCAAACTGTCAGCTATGTTGCAGTTCTCACTTTTAATCTCCGTCTGCAGTCAATAATCAGCCTGCAAACCTCCAAAAAAACCTTTGTCAGTTGGTAATCTTGTATTGAAGACATTCGGATGCTGCCTGCTGAAATTGTATTCTGCATTAGGCTATGGTAATCCAGACAGAGCATAGTAGAGGGAAAATTGGAATCAATATTATTTAAAAATATATATAAAATGCATTAAGTCCTCTATATTATAAGATTCAATTAATCATTTTAATTAATTTTTCTGTTTGTTGATGAAGATCAATTATACTATTCTCGCTATAATGGATGTGTACCGGACTTCAATTTTTTTTGCAGCCGATGAGCCTACATGGAAGTATAATGTAAATAATGATGGCCTCGTTGTCACGCCCTGACCATAGTTTGCTTTGTATGTTCTATGTTTTGTTTGGTCAGGGTGTGATCTGAGTGGGCATTCTATATTGGATGTCTTGTTTGTCTGTTTCTGTGTTTGGGCCTGATATGGTTCTCAATCAGAGGCAGGTGTTAGTCATTGTCTCTGATTGGGAACCATATTTAGGTAGCCTGTTTGGTGTTGGGGTTTGTGGGTGATTGTTCCTGTCTTTGTGTTTGTTACACCAGATAGGGCTGTTTTTTTTCTTCACAGTTTCTTGTTTTTTTTGTATATTGTTCTATTTTCATCTTTATTAAAGATGTATCGAAAATAACCATGCTGCATTTTGGTCTGCCTCTCCTTCAACAGAAGAAGGCCGTGACACTCGTATATGTCACTTTTGTTGTTTTTAATTTCATCTGTTTATCAGTACACAATCATTATTCACCATACAATGATACCGTGTGGTTGTACAAGCACCTGTGGGATTTGAACAAAGCACCTGTGGGATTTGAACAAAGCACCTGTGGGATTTGAACAAAGCACCTGTGGGATTTGAACAAAGCACCTGTAGGATTTGAACAAAGCACCTGTGGGATTTGAACAAAGCACCTGTAGGATTTGAACAAAGCACCTGTGGGATTTGAACAAAGCACCTGTGGGATTTGAACAAAGCACCTGTGGGATTTGAACAAAGCACCTGTGGGATTTGAACAAAGCACCTGTGGGATTTGAACAAAGCACCTGTGGGATTTGAACAAAGCACCTGTGGGATTTGAACAAAGCACCTGTGGGAAATGAACAAAGGAGCTGTGGGATATGAACAAAGCACCTGTGGGATTTGAACAAAGCACCTGTGGGATTTGAACAAAGCACCTGTGGGAAATGAACAAAGCACCTGTGGGAAATGAACAAAGCACCTGTGGGATTTGAACAAAGCACCTGTGGGATTTGAACAAAGCACCTGTGGGAAATGAACAAAGCACCTGTGGGAAATGAACAAAGGAGCTGTGGGATATGAACAAAGCACCTGTGGGATTTGAACAAAGCACCTGTGGGATTTGAACAAAGCACCTGTGGGAAATGAACAAAGCACCTGTGGGAAATGAACAAAGGAGCTGTGGGATATGAACAAAGCACCTGTGGGATTTGAACAAAGCACCTGTGGGATTTGAACAAAGCACCTGTGGGATTTGAACAAAGCACCTGTGGGAAATGAACAAAGGAGCTGTGGGATTTGAACAAAGCACCTGTGGGAAATGAACAAAGCACCTGTGGGATTTGAACAAAGCACCTGTGGGATTTGAACAAAGCACCTGTGGAATATGAACAAAGCACCTGTGGGATTTGAACAAAGCACCTGTGGGAAATGAACAAAGGAGCTGTGGGATTTGAACAAAGCATAATGAAATAAAAGTCTGTGTGGAACATTCCAGCACGCCCTACGAGTCTTAAAGTGGACAATATGAGGTCTCATTAATGACATACCCTTCTGTGATTATAATGAATCACACACAGATTGATTGGAGGGTCACTGCTGACAATCTTCTAGGTGATTATATTAGCGTGGGCCTTCACATTTAAATGAAAACTCTTAAATGACTTCTCGTTTGCTATTTGCTTTCACTCCGCTGTAGGATATGCCTGGGCATGCTCAAACAGAGGACAGACAAAAAATAGAGCTTGATTAAAGTTTATCTTTCGGGGCAATAAGTTTACTGGCATTCATTATGGCTTGTCAGATTGTAAATGGTTTCAGGGAGAAATTATGCGGGCTCACACACACGTTAAATGGGGGGGGCCTGATTTACTTCAGTCAGTCTTAGCTCCACGTAAACCTGTGTTTATTCCTGGGTGTCTGATCAGTTTGACTAACCCTTGAGGCTCGTGGGAATTTGCATATATGGATTGTGCTAAACGTAAATGTTTCTTACAGAAGAAATATATAAAACACACACATAACCATGGTAGCAATTGAAAGGGAACAGTTTAGAGACTATGTGAAAATTCTTAGACCAAAGGTGAAAGGACACAACAGTTCACCTGACACCAGATTGAATCCAAACATTCCATTGTTGATTTTATGTGCATTTTACATGTAATGTCCTTTATGAAAATACTCTGGATACAATCAGTAACATGGCTATTCCTGGTAAATGTGAGGTGTGGGTGCAACATAAGACAAAACAAGGGTTTGAGTGAGAGGACTTACTGGGGTCTCCAAGTGGACACACACACCTCTCCAAAGTGTTCACAGTTCCAAAGCAATTTCAATCCACTTTTATGACTCAAAGAACAACTATAAGGTACTTTTATTTAGCTCTCTGAGCTGTGCCGTTGAGGGAAAAAGCGCAAGTACACTTGTAGTTGTTTTTCGTTTGGAACAGAACCCTGCATCCCGCCATCACACTATTGATGCTGTTGTTTATGCAATCCAAAAGAGGTCCATTATAAAACACAATCTGGGTCAGGTGGACATCATTTGAAAGCTGGATCAATTTCCGACATGACTAGCTAAGCCATACAATAGGATCTTACAGTGTTAGGCTTTCACAAGGCAATTCAGAGAAACAGATCATGATTTATGCCCATAGGGATCTCTCTGCCCATAGGGATCCTATCTCTCTGCCCTTAGGGATCCTATCTCTCTGCCCATAGGGATCCTATCTCTCTGCCCATAGGGATCCTATCTCTCTGCCCTTAGGGATCCTATCTCTCTGCCCATAGGGATCCTATCTCTCTGCCCATAGGGATCCTATCTCTCTGCCCTTAGGGATCCTATCTCTCTGCCCATAGGGATCCTATCTCTCTGCCCTTAGGGATCCTATCACTCTACTCATATGGAGCCTATCTCTCTGCCCATAGGGATCCTATCTCTCTGCCCTTAGGGATCCTATCTCTCTGCCCATAGGGATCCTATCTCTCTGCCCATAGGGATCCTATCTCTCTGCCCTTAGGGATCCTATCTCTCTGCCCATAGGGATCCTATCTCTCTGCCCATAGGGATCCTATCTCTCTGCCCTTAGGGATCCTATCTCTCTGCCCATAGGGATCCTATCTCTCTGCCCTTAGGGATCCTATCACTCTACTCATATGGAGCCTATCTCTCTGCCCATAGGGATCCTATCTCTCTGCCCTTAGGGATCCTATCTCTCTGCCCATAGGGATCCTATTTCTCTGCCCATAGGGATCATATCTCTCTGCCCTTAGGGATCCTATCACTCTGCTCATATGGAGCCTATCTCTCTGCCCTTAGGGATCCTATCTCTCTGCCCTTAGGGATACTATATCTCTGCCCATAGGGATCCTATCTCTCTGCCCATAGGGATCTCTATGCCCATAGGGATCCTATCCCTCTGCCCTTAGGGATCCTATCACTCTGCTCATATGGAGCCTATCTCTCTGCCCATAGGGATCCTATCTCTCTGCCCATAGGGATCCTATCTCTCTGCCCTTAGGGATCCTATCTCTCTGCCCATAGGGATCCTATCTCTCTGCCCATAGGGATCCTATCTCTCTGCCCATAGGGATCCTATCTCTCTGCCCATAGGGATCCTATCTCTCTGCCCATAGTGATCCTATCTCTCTGCCCATAGGGATCTCTATGCCCATAGGGATCCTATCTCTCTGCCGATAGGGATCCTATCTCTCTGCCCATAGGGATCCTATCTCTCTGCCCATAGGGATCCTATCTCTCTGCCCATAGGGATCCTCTCTCTGCCCATAGGGATCCTATCTCTCTGCCCTTAGGGATCCTATCTCTCTGCCCATAGGGATCCTATCTCTCTGCCCATAGGGATCCTATCTCTCTGCCCTTAGGGATCCTATCTCTCTGCCCATAGGGATCCTATCTCTCTGCCCATAGGGATCATATCTCTCTGCCCTTAGGGATCCTATCTCTCTGCCCATAGGGATCCTATCTCTCTGCCCTTAGGGATCCTATCACTCTACTCATATGGAGCCTATCTCTCTGCCCATAGGGATCCTATCTCTCTGCCCTTAGGGATCCTATCTCTCTGCCCATAGGGATCCTATTTCTCTGCCCATAGGGATCCTATCTCTCTGCCCTTAGGGATCCTATCACTCTGCTCATATGGAGCCTATCTCTCTGCCCTTAGGGATCCTATCTCTCTGCCCTTAGGGATCCTATCTCTCTGCCCATATGGATCCTATCTCTCTGCCCATAGGGATCTCTATGCCCATAGGGATCCTATCTCTCTGCCCATAGGGATCCTATCTCTCTGCCCATAGTGATCCTATCTCTCTGCCCATAGGGATCTCTATGCCCATAGGGATCCTATCTCTCTGCCGATAGGGATCCTATCTCTCTGCCCATAGGGATCCTATCTCTCTGCCCATAGGGATCCTATCTCTCTGCCCATAGGGATCCTCTCTCTGTCCATAGGGATCCTATCCCTCTGCCCTTAGGGACCCTATCACTCTGCTCATATGGAGCCTATCTCTCTGCCCATAGGGATCCTATCTCTCTGCCCATAGGGATCCTATCTCTCTGCCCATATGGATCCTATCTCTCTGCCCATAGGGATCATATTTCTCTGCCCATAGGGATCCTATCTCTCTGCCCTTAGGGATCCTATCTCTCTGCCCATAGGGATCCTATCTCTCTGCCCATAGGGATCCTATCTCTCTGCCCATAGGGATCCTATCTCTCTGCCCTTAGGGATCCTATCTCTCTGCCCATAGGGATCATATTTCTCTGCCCATAGGGATCCTATCTCCCTGCCCATAGGGATCCTATCTCTCTGCCCTTAGGGATCCTATCTCTCTGCCCATAGGGATCCTATCTCTCTGCCCATAGGGATCCTATCTCTCTGCCCATAGGGATCCTATCTCTCTGCCCTTAGGGATCCTATCTCTCTGCCCATAGGGATCATATTTCTCTGCCCATAGGGATCCTATCTCTCTGCCCATATGGATCCTATCTCTCTGCCCATAGGGATCTCTATGCCCATAGGGATCCTATCTCTCTGCCGATAGGGATCCTATCTCTCTGCCCATATGGATCCTATCTCTCTGCCCATAGGGATCTCTATACCCATAGGGATCCTATCTCTCTGCCCATAGGGATCCTATCTCTCTGCCCATAGGGATCCTATCTCTCTGCCCATAGGGATCCTCTCTCTGTCCATAGGGATCCTATCCCTCTGCCCTTAGGGATCCTATCACTCTGCTCATATGGAGCCTATCTCTCTGCCCATAGGGATCCTATCTCTCTGCCCATAGGGATCCTATCTCTCTGCCCATATGGATCCTATCTCTCTGCCCATAGGGATCCTATCTCTCTGCCCATAGGGATCCTATCTCTCTGCCCATAGGGATCCTATCTCTCTGCCCATAGGGATCCTCTCTCTGCTCATAGGGATCCTATCTCTCTGCCCATAGGGATCCTATCTCTCTGCCCATAGGGATCATATTTCTCTGCCCATAGGGATCCTATCTCTCTGCCCTTAGGGATCCTATCTCTCTGCCCATATGGATCCTATCTCTCTGCCCTTAGGGATCCTATCTCTCTGCCCTTAGGGATCCTATCTCTCTGCCCATAGGGATCCTATCTCTCTGCCCTTAGGGATCCTATCTCTCTGCTCATAGGAAGAATACCTCTCTGCCCATAGGGATCCTATCTCTCTGCCCATAGGGATCATATTTCCCTGCCCATAGGGATCCTATCTCTCTGCCCTTAGGGATCCTATCTCTCTGCCCATAGGGATCATATCTCTCTGCTCATAGGAAGAATACCTCTCTGCCCATAGGGATCATATTTCCCTGCCCATAGGGATCCTATCTCTCTGCCCTTAGGGATCCTATCGCTCTGCTCATAGGGAGAATATCTCTCTGCTCATAGGGATCCTATCTCTCTGCCCTTAGGGAGAATATCTCTCTGCTCATAGGGAGAATATCTCTCTGCTCATAGTGATCCTATCTCTCTGCCCTTAGGGAGAATATCTCTCTGCCCATAGGGCTCTGGTTAACAGTATTGCCCTATGTAGGGAGTAGGGCTCAGGTCAACAGTAGTGCCCTATGTAGGGAGTAAGGCTCAGGTCAACAGTAGTGCCCTATGTAGGGAGTAGGGCTCAGGTCAACAGTAGTGCCCTATGTAGGGAGTAGGGCTCAGGTCAACAGTAGTGCCCTATGTAGGGAATAGCCAATGTGCCATTGTTCAACTGCTCAACAGCAACAGTAAATAAAGGAGGACATTGATGGACTAATAGTCATGCATTACTTTCCATATGTTTTCTTATGATTTAAGTGTCAATTATGTTTTAAGGATTTATTCAAAGCCAAAGAGGAGACAATCACTATGGGGAGAGCTATTGAACAGTAGAAGGCCTATACCTCTCTCACAATGTCCAACATCATCACATGCAAACTAAAACATGATATCCGGTAGCTCAAATAACTGGCAGTGGGTGGAGATGACCATATTATGTTGACAGGCACAGGCTGCCAGGCCATTTCCCTCCAGAAATACACCTGTACAGACTGTCTGACGAACTACTCTGAGAAACTCCCTCTCTCTCTGTGGACCCAACTTGAACCATCCCTTGGATAGACCCCTGCCGTTTGCACACTGCACTGCCAGTGTTTGCTCTCATAGATTTCTTCTCCAATGTAATACTTATGGTAGCACACACATCACGTTTGGCCCGGGGAGCTGTCTGACACACGTCTTTCACAGCTCAGGCAGTTGAAACGGCCTACAAGGCTGTTCCATGTGTTCTTAAGTATTACCTCACAAGATGGAAAACAGCGATTAGTCTAGTGCACTGTGGAAATGTGCTGTACTGTGAAGGCCCCTAAGGCTGCTCGATAAAACAAAGAAACAACGTGGTGTATGCGGAGATGATCCCTCCTGTAGCCTTAAGGGACAGAGTACAATATGTTGAACAAATGTTTAGTAAACAAGCCAAGCCAAAAAAAAAAAAATCCATTTGGTTGTGGATGATTGAATTTAAGTTGATATGAAGAAATATATGGGCAATGCTGCTGGGTCCCATTGTAGCGAAATGTGAAGGCTGCTACACCCAGTTCTCTTGCAGAAAGCATTTAGAGTTGCGTTTTACAGCACGGTACATTACTAGTGTTTCAAAACGTAAGACTGTCCAAATCTGCATTTGTAACTATCAATTTGTTTTATTTTTACCTTTTTTTTTTAACCAGGCAAGTCAGGGGCAGAACGACAGATTTGTACCTTGTCAGCTCGGGGGTTTGAACTCGCAACCTTCCGGTTACTAGTCCAACGCTCTAACCACTAGGCTACGCTGCCGCCCCATGACATGTAGGTTATCTCTTCCTGGACCCAGATCATGCTTTTATGAAGTCATCCACCAGGTTTGGGGCCGTGAAACCTGCCCTAAGAGTTCAGTCATCACAGTTACGGAAATGTTAACCATTTAATGCTTGTGACAAACTCGAACATACTAGCATCACAGTAGTGTGCTTACCCACCCTTGTTATCACCACATTCAATGTTCCCACGAAGGCAAACTCCATGAGATGTTGAATAGGACACGTTCCCTTATATCGTGAAGTCAACTGATGTACAGTTGTAGAATTTAAACCAGCCCATGAATATGGGAACTTTCCATTTGAATATCCGTTCGGGAATAAAGCAGCGTGTCAATCACAGCGTCAGAATTCCACTTTTGCCTCACAACACAAAACAAAAAAAATACAGTATTCAGAAATATGATATAGCTCTGACAGCTATAGTGAGGCTCCACTGCACTGACCTGCTAACTGTATATCGTATGTAAGAGAGGTCCACTGCACCACTACCCATAGACAGACACACACGTAGACAAGGGAATTTGGGAAGGCCCGACACACAGAGAAAATGACCAAAGCAAAGTTCCACTACATCCATCAAGCTGGATGGATTATGAGTTCCACTACATCCATCAAACTGGATGGATTATGAGTTCCACTACATCCATCAAGCTGGATGGATTATGAGTTCCACTACATCCATCAAGCTGGATGGATTATGAGTTCCACTACATCCATCAAGCTGGATGGATTATGAGTTCCACTACATCCATCGAGCTGGATGGATTATGAGTTCCACTACATCCATCAAGATGGATGGATTATGAGTTCCACTACATCCATCAAACTGGATGGATTATGAGTTCCACTACATCCATCAAACTGGATGGATTATGAGTTCCACTACATCCATCAAGATGGATGGATTATGAGTTCCACTACATCCATCAAGCATCCATACATCCATCAAGATGGATGGATTATGAGTTCCACTACATCCATCAAACTGGATGGATTATGAGTTCCACTACATCCATCAAACAGTTCCACTACATCCATCAAGCTGGATGGATTATGAGTTCCACTACATCCATCAAACTGGATGGATTATGAGTTCCACTACATCCATCAAGCTGGATGGATTATGAGTTCCATCCATCAAACATCCATCCATCAAGCTGGATGGATTATGGATCAAGCTATGGATTATGAGTTCCACTACATCCATCAAGCTGGATGGATTATGAGTTCCACTACATCCATCAAGATGGATGGATTATGAGTTCCACTACATCCATCGAGCTGGATGGATTATGAGTTCCACTACATCCATCAAACTGGATGGATTATGAGTTCCACCATCCATCAAGATGGATGGATTATGAGTTCCACTACATCCATCAAGCTGGATGGATTATGAGTTCCACTACATCCATCAAACTGGATGGATTATCCATCCATCAACTGGATGGATTATGAGTTCCACTACATCCATCAAGCTGGATGGATTATGAGTTCCACTACATCCATCAAGCTGGATGGATTATGAGTTCCACTACATCCATCAAACTGGATGGATTATGAGTTCCACTACATCCATCAAGATGGATGGATTATGAGTTCCACTACATCCATCAAGCTGGATGGATTATGAGTTCCATCCATCAGCTGGACATCCATCAAGCTGGATGGATTATGAGTTCCACTACATCCATCAAGCTGGATGGATTATGAGTTCCACTACATCCATCAAGCTGGATGGATTATGAGTTCCACTACATCCATCAAGCTGGATGGATTATGAGTTCCACTACATCCATCAAGCTGGATGGATTATGAGTTCCACTACATCCATCAAGCTGGATGGATTATGAGTTCCACTACATCCATCAAGCTGGATGGATTATGATTTGGAGCTGCTTTTCTACCAGTCAGAGATTTTTATTTTTTATTTTCGAAGATTAGTAAGAATATATATAGTATGTACAGCATATACAGTAATTCTACACAGAGGCAGAGGTCAGCGGGAATGTGTTGGCTTGCTAATGAGCACGACTTCTGGTAGATTATTCTGGCTGATTATGACAAGTCTGGTGTAGCATTTGCTTGTTAATTAGGAACATTGTTTTTTTTTAATTATTTTTATTTTTTTTACTTCATGTCATAACGTTATCATTAAAATAGAAATTAACTTGAACAATGAAATGAACCATATATCTTTAATGAATAATCTGCTTGCATTCTGTTAACAGAATATTGTTATGTGACTGAAACCTCAGACTCAGACGTCAAGATTTTTGTTGGAAAGCAACAGTTTCTATTATTTTGTAAGAAGAAGAAGAAGAAGAAGAAGAAGAAGAAGAAGAAGAAGGCGACGTCATGACAATATCAGCTGTGACATTTCTCAGAACTACTTCTTCTATTTTTAATCCCCCATAATTGTATTTCTGGATTAGTGTCTGTATGGGAGATATTCATCAATTCAATATGGTTTCATTATTCCAGTTGCTCCATGGTTTATCCAACAATCATAAACCCAAAAACCCTTGGAAGTAATTGTGTTCAAAGGGCTCTATCTCACTAGGACAAGCCTATCAAGAACAGAAAACAAACAGACTCTGTCTGTGAGAGTGGGTTGTTGTGCTAGCCGTGTCTAGTGGCTGGGTCTTCAGGTCTGTGAGAGTGGGTTGTTGTGCTAGCCGTGTCTAGTGGCTGGGTCTTCAGGTCTGTGAGAGTGGGTTGTTGTGCTAGCCGTGTCTAGCGGCTGGGTCTGCAGGTCTGTGAGAGTGGGTCGTTGTGCTAGCCGTGTCTAGTGGCTGGGTCTTCAGGTCTGTGAGAGTGGGTTGTTGTGCTAGCCGTGTCTAGTGGCTGGGTCTGCAGGTCTGTGAGAGTGGGTCGTTGTGCTAGCCATGTCTAGCGGCTGGGTCTGCAGGTCTGTGAGAGTGGGTCGTTGTGCTAGCCGTGTCTAGTGGCTGGGTCTTCAGGTCTGTGAGAGTGGGTTGTTGTGCTAGCCGTGTCTAGTGGCTGGGTCTGCAGGTCTGTGAGAGTGGGTCGTTGTGCTAGCCGTGTCTAGTGGCTGGGTCTGCAGGTCTGTGAGAGTGGGTCTTTGTGCTAGCCGTGTCTAGTGGCTGGGTCTGCAGGTCTGTGAGAGTGGGTCGTTGTGCTAGCCGTGTCTAGTGGATGGGTCTGCAGGTCTGTGAGAGTGGGTCGTTGTGCTAGCCGTGTCTAGTGGCTGGGTCTGCAGGTCTGTGAGAGTGGGTCGTTGTGCTAGCCGTGTCTAGTGGCTGGGTCTGCAGGTCTGTGAGAGTGGGTCGTTGTGCTAGCTGTGTCTAGTGGCTGGGTCTGCAGGTCTGTGAGAGTGGGTTGTTGTGCTAGCTGTGTCTAGTGGCTGGGTCTGCAGGTCTGTGAGAGTGGGTCGTTGTGCTAGCCGTGTCTAGTGGCTGGGTCTGCAGGTCTGTGAGAGTGGGTCGTTGTGCTAGCCGTGTCTAGTGGCTGGGTCTGCAGGTCTGTGAGAGTGGGTCGTTGTGCTAGCCGTGTCTAGTGGCTGGGTCTGCAGGTCTGTGAGAGTGGGTCGTTGTGCTAGCTGTGTCTAGTGGCTGGGTCTGCAGGTCTGTGAGAGTGGGTCGTTGTGCTAGCCGTGTCTAGTGGCTGGGTCTGCAGGTCTGTGAGAGTGGGTCGTTGTGCTAGCCGTGTCTAGTGGCTGGGTCTGCAGGTCTGTGAGAGTGGGTCGTTGTGCTAGCCGTGTCTAGTGGCTGGGTCTGCAGGTCTGTGAGAGTGGGTCGTTGTGCTAGCCGTGTCTAGTGGCTGGGTCTGCAGGTCTGTGAGAGTGGGTCGTTGTGCTAGCCGTGTCTAGTGGCTGGGTCTGCAGGTCTGTGAGAGTGGGTCGTTGTGCTAGCCGTGTCTAGTGGCTGGGTCTGCAGGTCTGTGAGAGTGGGTCGTTGTGCTAGCCGTGTCTAGTGGCTGGGTCTGCAGGTCTGTGAGAGTGGGTCGTTGTGCTAGCCGTGTCTAGTGGCTGGGTCTGCAGGTCTGTGAGAGTGGGTCGTTGTGCTAGCCGTGTCTAGTGGCTGGGTCTGCAGGTCTGTGAGAGTGGGTCGTTGTGCTAGCCGTGTCTAGTGGCTGGGTCTGCAGGTCTGTGAGAGTGGGTCGTTGTGCTAGCCGTGTCTAGTGGCTGGGTCTGCAGGTCAAATCAAAAGGAGGCTAATATTCTGTTCCCATTGGATGCCCCAATAATTATAATAATTCCATTAAGGCTTCTGTGCCCATATGATCCCCCAATAATTAGAATCATTCCACTTCCTGCAATCTCAGCTTGACCTGTTTCTGCAGGAGGAGAACTAAGTCTGTAGGTTGTTCTTGGGATATGTCCAATACAATTGACTGGATAGGAAGTGACAGAAGCATAAAAGCTCAGTGACCCATTGCTGTAGATAGCGAACCTCTAATTAGCCCAGTCCCAGGAGACTATGGTGTGTCTACTGATGTCACAGGCTTTAACTATGTCCACAACTTCTCATCAGAAAAGTGAGGTAACTCCTGATTGTTATTTTTTATATTTGTTATTTAAAAATACATTTAAAAAAAAAATGTGTTCATTGTACATGACCATAAATTCAGTGTTGAAGCGAAATTAGGAACAAAAGTTTTTGTTGTTTTCATTTCCTTTATCAATATTTTATCAGCAGGCAGATGGGAGAATAGAATGCAGGCTTGTGCTTACTCCCCAACATTTGAAAAGCATAACAAATTGATTAACTGACTGAAATTAAATCATTGGCACATGTCCGATATAAAGCTTACCTCAGAGATATGGCTCATTCTAAAAAGCAATCAAACATGAATTGTTCCACTTCTTGAACACATAAAAAAAAAACTACAACGATTATGTATTCATTAATTCATTTCATATAAAGCCATCTGTTTAATTAAAATGCTGGTCTTTATGACATTGTACCATCCAACAAATATCTGTCTGGATTGGTTTGGTCTCTTGATTGCTCTGTGGATTTATGATTTTCTATGGACACATTTCAACATTTCTTAAGTGGTGTTTAACTTGTGACTTTGTCTAGGTGCTTTAGTCTCTCCCCCCCTCTCTCTCTCTCTCTCTCTCTCCCTCTCTCTCTCTGTCTATCTCTCTCTCTCTCTCCCTCCCCTCTCTCTCTCTCTCTCTCCCTCCCCTCTCTCTCTCTCCCTCTCTCCCTCTCCCTCTCTCCCTCCCCTCTCCCTCTCTCCCTCTCTCCCTCCCTCCAAATGTGTTGTATTGTATTCAGGGCTGTCATGATTAGTTCCAGCTAAGGCTTTGGACTTGGAGATTCTCCCTGTTGGATATGATCCTTTACCATTGAGTGCAGTCATTCAGCAGGATTTTCATTGAACATCTTTCCTTCAGGGACACATATTTTGCTTCAAAACCTTTCCTTGACGGACATAAATTTAGCTTGAAAACTTTTCCTTGAGGGACACACGAGTTTTGCTTGAGTTTAGTACCACGACTTAGAAAAACACAGGTTCACTCTTTCCTTCAGTTGATGTTATACCGTAGCTTATACAGTGCATTGGCGTGCATTTACCACAATTGATACCCTTTTGATACGAGTCCTTAAAATAACCATACATGTAATGCAATTGACGTTTTTTGGTCCCGTTCATATAAATCAAGGTAGGTAATATTCACTTCTAACTCAATCCTAAATCAAGTCTTAGTGAAGCCCTTTGTTGCCTGCCATTTTAAGTATGATAGCTTTATCACACATAAAATCATAAAATAGCTTATTTTTTCACCACATAAAAAGCAGAGCATATCAAAATGTGAAGAGTACGATGCAATATGACAATATATATATATATATATATATATATATATATATATATATATATATATATATATATATATATATAAAGCTTCATAAAACTCTTTGGAAGTTAAAGCAGACAAAAAGTTCCATCTAGTGAAATATGGAACCATAAAGCTATGCACCGTATTTCTCTAAAGGTAGTTCACACTGTCGTATAGCAGTTGTCTAGGTTGTCTCCTGTTCTGACAGTAATACTAATCCTCGGTGTCAAGCCAATTCAACTTACTGTCCACATCACAGAAAAGGAACTGAGAATATTATCTCATAACACAAATGGAGGTGCTGCAGCGTTCAGCTCATCGTAGTTGAGCTGTGTTTAAATATTCACATCTTTGCCTCTACACAGGGAGGCTCGTTTGATGTTTACATCACCAAACTAGGCTTCATGTCGTGAACCGATTATTATTTTTTTCTAAATAATAAAAGAGAAGCCTAGGAACCACACCGTTGCCTAGGAACCACACCGCCAACAATGAAGTGTATAAATTGATTCCAAAATGTTAGTTATTGATCGAGTTGAAACTGGATGGTATCCCATAGGATGTAGCACATGCAGTGTGGAAAGGGTTGGCCAAAAACACATCCCACAAGTGATTTCTCTTTTGGGTAAAAAAAAAAATAAAAAATACTGAAATCACAAGGAATTGAGCTACAAATGAGTTAACTTAGGAGATCTGTTCAGCAAGTATTCCCCGTGAATTAAAACAGAGACGTGATCACGTCTCAATGTAAACAAGACATTTATTGTTATTTATTACTGCTGTGGTCAATTTGCAAGGTACAAATTATTCTAATTAAGTTGCAGCCACCGAACCATCCGTTCTGTCAAAAAAAATAGTCCGTCGGCTGAATCTAAAACCTGCCAACCCCCTGTTGAATGCTATCTTCCCCTGTGTTCATGAAACTTAAATACTCTCCAGCTTTCACAGCGGGGGTTACTGAACAGGCAACAGCTACGTGCGTAGGCTGCTCTCACACATGGATCTATCTGTGCAATCTCCAAAAGACTCCCTCTCCCATCCAGAATGATTGCGTAGGCTGCTCTCACACATGGATCTATCTGTGCAATCTCCAAAAGACTCCCTCTCCCATCCAGAATGATGAATAAATGGGAGCGTCTGACAGATCATTCATAGTCAAGATCAAAGGAGAGAGAGATAATTAACAGTAGACTAATTGGTACCCACCCCAAGTTTTCATCAGATATGAAATAGACTGCAGCTTTGCTTGATATTAATTGGATGAGAATGTGCATGAATTTTTTTTTTTTTTTTTGGGGGGGGTGCTGTGGAGTGAATCTCTCATACACTAATCTCATACACTAACGCACTGCATAGTACCTGGAAACAATCATTCAGCTACAATCGCCACAGCATATATTTTCTAGACTTATAACCTTAGCGAGTGAACATGCTGGACTTTTTTCTTAGGCGAGCCTCGCTATGTTATTACTCATTTAGAAGGAGACAAAAAATAATAATAATTGCAATATAGTGGCAGACAACAAATATTGATGAACTTCCAAGATGCCTCAGAGAGATATATATATATGTATATATTTTTAGATGATATAGTGTGACTGTTTGAGGTTGTGGACAGGTGTCTTTTATACTGATAACAAGTTCATACAGGTGCCATTAATACAGGTAACGAGTGGAGGACAGAGGAGCCTCTTAAAGAAGAAGTTACAGCTCTGTGAGAGCCAGAAATCTTGCTTGTTTGTAGGTGACCAAATACTTATTTTCCACCATAATTTGCAAATAAATTCATTAAAAATCCTACAATGTGATTTTCTGGATTTTCTCATTTTGTCTGTCATAGTTTAAATGTACCTATGATGTAAATTACAGGCCTCTCTGATCTTTTTTAGTGGGAGAACATGCACAATTGGTGGCTGACTAAATACTTTTTGCCCCACTGTATATTTTTAGATGATAACAGCTATCTTAATGGACGTTTTCTTCACTATCACCATGACACAATTCATCTAAACAGTAGAAACTCGTAGTTTGCCCTCAGTATGACATAATGCACAGCAATTTATAACCATATTCATGTGATGAAGGAACCTTGTTTTAAACGTACGGACATGCATTAATTACCCAAGCTAAAAAAAAAAGGCTAACGCCGTCTTGTGGCATGCAGTTGACTTTGGTTAAATCCCTGGTGCTGAACATAAAGGAAATAATTTATGTTTCACAATACCTCAGGGATAAAATGACGGTTCAATTTCTATTAAGCAAGTTGTTTTTCCAAACTGATTTTTGTGCCACTTGTAAAGAGAAAAAAGAAAAAAAGAAAAAAGGTGTTCCTGATTCACTTTAGTAATTTCTTCATGTTCTGAACTGTTTCCTTTAAGCTAGCGAAGTTATATCTCCCCCTTGGAGTAAAGTTTCCTTTAAGCTAGCGAAGTTGTATCTCCTCTTTGGAGTAAAGTTTCCTTTAAGCTAGCGAAGTTATATCTCCTCCTTGGAGTAAAGTTTCCTTTAAGCAAGCGAAGTTATATCTCCTCCTTGGAGTAAAGTTTCCTTTAAGCTAGCGAAGTTATATCTCCTCCTTGGAGTAAAGTTTCCTTTAAGCTAGCGAAGTTACATCTCCTCCTTTGGAGTAAAGTTTCCTTTAAGCGAGCGAAGTTACATCTCCTCCTTTGGAGTAAAGTTTCTCTACCTGCCCTATTGAAATCGGAAAATGTAAAATAGGTGGACATATCATTCAAGCGAAAGGTGGAACCTGAGTAGCGGTCGTTGACGATGAGTTATTTCGCTGCAGGTGCACACAGACACAGCATTACACACTTACAAACCTCACAGGGACCACAGCCTCTATAAATAAATGGCCTAACAAACACACATTCAACTCCCCGGCATACACAGATGTCTTGAGTTTTTCCTTGAACTTTTCTTGGTTCTTGTTACATCTTCAGAAGTATGTTTAGTTATTCTATACATGTATTTATTCTGTGTTGTCTTTATAAGCCAGTTGATATATGAAATAAACATGACTGTATGCTTTCTGTGGCCCCCTTACTTTAAGATACAGTAGAAATTAGAGGAGAACCCTCAGAGAACTGTTGAAGCATTAAATAGGAAGATAATACTGGGAATTGTTTTGCTCTTTCAAATTGGCATCACATGTTTTATGTTCGGACCAAATCGTACGTGGAGAACTGGGAATCTCCCTGATCCCCACCATTTTAATCATGCCTAGTGACAAACATGTAGGCTAATCAACATGCAGCAACAAAAAGAAAAGTCTCAGAGAGTGTTTTTAGGACATATTCTCATGTAGCCCATTCCGCCTGTCCACGCACTGTTCTCAAATTAAACCTAAGGACACCCAACTGGTGTCATTGAAACAGATTCAACAGTGGCCTGAGGTGCTGAGCCAGGTGCTCTGTGTGGTTTACATGGCCCATAAAGCCTCGTAGAGACCCCTCCTTCTCTCTATTCTCTACTTCCCAAATCTAAATGCATTGGATTGGTGCAGGAGCCATGGACCAGAGGGAGTTGTCACAGGCCGGCTCATAGCCTGTGGTAATAATGAGGGAAAGCGAACAACAGGTATAGGCCAATTAAAAAAAAAAAAAACTTTAAACTAAGAAAAATAAATGAGAGAGAGAGAGAGAGAGAGAGAGAGAGAGAGAGAGAGAGAGAGAGAGAGAGAGAGATAGATAGATAGATAGATAGATAGATAGATAGAAAGAGATAGAGAGAGGGAGAGACAGAGAGACAGACAGAGAGGGAGTGATTAGTGACAGTTTAAATACTTAGAGCCCAGGTGACTCCAATCACTAACGACCCTCCTCTGTCTGCAGGAGAAACCTCCCCTGCACTGCAGAGGAGGAGCCGTGACAGAGTTTAAACCATATTTCATTGGATTGGATTAGATGTGCTAGAGATAGTGTACACCATATTTCATTGGATTGGATTAGATGTGCTAGAGATAGTGTACACCATATTTCATTGGATTGGATTAGAGGTGCTAGAGATAGTGTACACCATATTTCATTGGATTAGATGTGCTAGAGATAGTTCACACCATATTTCATTGGATTGGATTAGAGGTGCTAGAGATAGTGTACACCATATTTCATTGGATTAGATGTGCTAGAGATAGTTCACACCATATTTCATTGGATTGGATTAGATGTGCTAGAGATAGTGTACACCATATTTCATTGGATTGGATTAGATGTGCTACCATATTTATTATATTTCAGTGGCGAGAAGTAAGCAAGTTCACACTTTGGGAGTTAGGAAAGATAAATGAGACATAGCCAGGATAAATAAAGAATGATGGGTCTCTAGCTACTCATAGGAAGAGTGGGGTTAGTTGAGCTAAAGGGGTAAATTGAGATTGGGGTAAATTGAGCCAAATGGGTAAGTTGAGCCAAAGGGGTAAATTGAGCCAAAGGGGTACGTTGAGCCAAAGGGGTAATTTGAGCCAAGTAGGTAAATTGAGCCAATTAGGTAAGTTTAGCCAAAGGGGTAAATTGAGCCAAAGGGGTAAATTGAGCCAAAGGGGTAAGTTGAGCCAAAGGGGTAAGTTGAGCCAAAGGGGTAAGTTGAGCCAAAGGGGTAAATTGAGCCAAAGGGGTAAATTGAGCCAAAGGGGTAAATTGAGCCAAAGGGGTAAGTTGAGCCAAAGGGGTAGGTTGAGACACCCTTGGTTCTATGAACAAAATCTGTAATTTGTCCAAATATTTAGGAAGAGATCGTAATTTCATCAAGTCTGTGAAGGAACAAACCACATGGAAAAAGTGGTAAGCAACTTAAGTCAAATTAATTTATTGTGTTAGAGGTTTCATGATGCTTGTATCTAAACCAAAGTAGATAATTTTCAGATTCCTCTAAATATCAGTTGGGTTCTTTTTTAGCTTTAACATGATGTCCTAAACGTCCTGAAAGTGCATCCTTGTAAATATGTGGTCTAATATATTCAAAATGTCTGCCTATTGTTAAGTTGAGCCAATGTCATTGGGTAAGTTGTGCCAATAGCCTTGAGGTAAATTGAGCGAATGGCCTTGAGGTAAATTGAGTCAATATTCTTTGGGTATGTTGAGCCAATATTCTTTGGGTATGTTGAGCCAATGGCCTTGGGGTAAGTTGAACCATTGGCCTTGGGGTAAGTATAACCAATAGCCTTGGGGTGAGTTGGACCATTGGCCTTGGGGTAAGTTTAACCAATGGCCTTGGGGTAAGTTTAACCAATGGCCTTGGGGTGAGTTGAGCCAATTGCCTTGGGTTAATTTGAGCTAATGGCCTTGGGGTAAATTGAGCCAATGGCTTTTGGGTAAATTGAGCCAATGGCCTTGGGATAAGTTGAGCCTGTGGCCTTTGGGTAAATTGAACCAATGTCTTTGGGGTAAGTTGAGCAAAGTACGTTTGAAGAGACCACCATGTATTGGACAAGCTATGTTTTCAAAAGTGCAATATGTCCATGAAATCTGATTATTTCCAGGGATACACAACAACCTGAAATATATGTTGATACACAGTATCTGTCCGAAGTTTGGACACACCAACTCAATTAAGTTCTTATAATGAGTTTTACTATTTTGTAGAATAATAGTGAAGACATCAAAACGATGAAATAACACATATGGAATCATCTAGTAACTAGGAAAGTGTTAAATTTATATTTTAGATTCTTTAAAGTTGCCACCCTTTGCCTTGATGACAGCTTTCCACACTCTTGGCATTCTCTCAACCAGCTTCATGAGGAAGGAGTTCCCACATATGCTGAGCACTTGTTGGCTGCTTTTCCTTCACTCCGTGGTCCAACTCATGCCAAACCATCTCAATTGGGTTGAGGTCAAGTGATTGTGGAGGACAGGTCATCTGATGCAGCATTCATCACAAAAAAAATCTCAAATTTGGACTCATTAGACCAAAGGACAGATTTCCACTGGTCTAATGTCCATTGCTCGTGTTTATTGACCCAAGCAAGTCTCTTCTTATTATCGGTGTCCTTTGGTAGTGGTTTCTTTGCAAAAATTTGACCATGAAGGCCTGATTCACGCAGTCTCCTCTGAACAGTTGATGTTGAGATGTGGCTGTTACTTGAACTCTGTGAAGCATTTATTTGGGGTGCAAACTGAGGTGCAGTTAATTCTAACGACTTATCCTCGCAACAGAGGTAACTCGGGGTCTTCCTTTCCTGTGGCGGTTCTCATGAGAGCCAGTTTCATCATAGCCCTTGATGGGTTTTGCGACTGCACTTGAAGAAATGTTCAAAGTTCTTGATATTTACCAGATTGACTGACTTTCATGTCTTAAAGTAATGATGGACTGTCGTTTATCTTTGCTTATTTGAGCTGTTCTTGCCATAATATGGGACTTGGACTTTTACCAAATAGGACTATCTTCTGTATACCACCCCTACCTTGTCACAACACAACTGATTGGCTCAAACGCATTAATATGGAAATAAATTCCACAAATGAACTTTAAATAAGGTACAATTGTTAATTGAAATGCATTCCAGGTGACTACCTCATGAAGCTTGTTGAGAGAATGCTGAGGGGGTGTGCAAAGTTGTTATCAAGGCAAAGGGTGGCTACTTTGAAGAATCTCAAATATAAAATATATTTTGATTTGTTGCACACTTTTTTGATTACTTCATGTGCACTATTTCATGGTGTCGATGCCTTCGCTATTATTCTACAATATAGGAAATAGTAAGAATATAGCAAAAACAATGGAATGCGTAGGTGTGTCCAAACATTTGACTGGTACTGTGTTTGTTAGAAATAGTACTGTGTATTTCACGTGACGGAGTGATGCTGATTGTAAAAAATGGCTCAATTTACCCCACACTCCCCTACAGTCACGGCAACTGGATCTGTAGCACTGACAGAAGCCTGCAAACACCCATTAAGACCAGTACTCCCTGATAAAAACACAGTGAGCCATATAACCAAGCAAATCAGTGTTTGTTTGACATTGGGCTAATAACTATCTGAAGATTATAACCCAACCAACTAATATGTGACTGGTGGACTGACAGGAAGGAGCTCATTGTATTGGGGGAGGGGAACAACTTGATCCGAACACAGGACTTGACAACAGCAGAGCTCCTTTGTTTGTATTTGTTTCAGGGGAGCCTGCTGTTGGAAGTCAGATTTCAATTTTCTATTTTAGTAGAAGCAAGATACCCTAGTTGACGCAAGATACTCTAGTTGAAGCAAGATACCCTAGTTGACGCAAGATACTCTAGTTGAAGCAAGATACTCTAGTTGAAGCAAGATACCCTAGTTGACGCAAGATACTCTAGTTGACGCAAGATACTCTAGTTGAAGCAAGATACCCTAGTTGACGCAAGATACTCTAGTCGAAGCAATATACCCTAGTTGACGCAAGATACTCTAGTTGAAGCAAGATACCCTAGTTGACGCAAGATACTCTACTTGACGCAAGATACTCTAGTTGAAGCAAGATACCCTAGTTGACGCAAGATACTCTAGTTGACGCAAGATACTCTAGTTGAAGCAAGATACCCTAATTGACGCAAGATACTCTAGTTGAAGAAAGATACCCTAGTTGACGCAAGATACTCTAGTTGAAGCAAGATACCCTAGTTGACGCAAGATACTCTAGTTGAAGCAAGATACCCTAGTTGACGCAAGATACTCTAGCTGAAGCAAGATACCCTAGTTGTGAAAATCCATGTGTGCTGCGTTTGATATCTTGACCAGTGACATATGAGTTAGAGCAACCTTCGGGGAGTAGCCCATCCCTTTCTTTAAGTCACTGTTGGTGGTTAAATTACACATCGACTCATGCAGGTGCCTAACATCTCTTATGGGTACACAATATCAAGATCTTTGACATTTGATTTATGGATATTTAAGTTATTATAGAGAGGCACATACACCCTACAAGGAAACCATTTGTAACCTTGCTTATTAGTTGGTTCGATTCATTTGATTTGTTTGGTGGTTTGAAATGCTGTTTTTGTCTTTTTTCTCTTTAAGCTTCCCATGACGTTAATATTTGAAATGCTGTTATTGACTGACGCTGCTTGCAAGGCAACACAGTAAAGATACTGTAAATTCTCCCCAGCTAGCTAGCTAGCTAGGCTACATGTTGCTGAACTGTACACGACTGAAATATTCATCAGACAGACATCCATTTTCTTTTGAAAGTGAGATTGACCACGATGCCAAATTCTCACAAGGGTACCTGAGATAATAGGCAAGCATTCGGATTCTGCTGAGGCATTGTTGTGAACAAACAGAACAGACAGCTAGTCCTTCATCTTTCCAAATGCCAGCCAGCCAACTGGTGCCACAGTGAGGACAGGGCAACATATAGAATTATAGGACAATAATACAGATTGTTTGGTAACAAGGTTAAATACTGATAGGATTTAGAGAGAACCTTGTGCTGCATTTTGTGAAGGAGGGTGACTACAGTATCAACCTTTGGTAGGGAATAATGGCTTCCCTTTCAGGAGGATGTGAAATTGGATTGCTCATACAAAGTGCTTGCTGTGGATAAACCTGTGTTATCCAATTACGGAGCAAAACTACATTAAAAAAGCTGGAGGAGGGGAGAGTCCAGGCAACCTTGTTACACCGAGTGAAAACACATTCACAGACTTAAACTGTTTGGGGGGAAATTAAAGTTTATATGCGTGTTTGCATATACATTCAGATTCTTTGTTTATTTTTTTCTTGAGGACTGGTATAATTTTACGACTTGTTCATGTGAGATGCTGTTGACAAAAAAAAAAACAAGCAGCATGACTGATACATATCATCAAAAGCTTTTCACCAAATACCAATGTAGATAGATCTTCTCTCCAATAGAGGGCAATAGTTTATTACATACCATAGTGAATCTCTAACTCCAGGACGTATTTGGAAATTAATGACTACCTTTACGTTTGTAATATATATATATATATCTGATGTTCCTTTTTTAAATCCCTTTTTACTGATTATGCATCTGAAAAATCATTTCCTTTCTGAGTACGTTTTTTTGACGGAATTCATTGCAGCCAGTAAAAGCCTATTTCAGACACATTTTAAATGTGTCAGGTGCTGGTATATGAAACACATGAAGAGAACCACCGTCCTGAGTGCATTTACAATATACAGAGATATAAAACACATGAAGAGAACCACCGTCCTGAGATATAAAACACATGAAGAGAACCACCGTCCTGAGTGCATTTACAATATACAGAGATATAAAACCCATGAAGAGAACCACCGTCCTGAGATATAAAACACATGAAGAGAACCACCGTCCTGAGTGCATTTACAATATACAGAGATATAAAACCCATGAAGAGAACCACCGTCCTGAGATATAAAACACATGAAGAGAACCACCGTCCTGAGTGCATTTACAATATACAGAGATATAAAACACATGAAGAGAACCACCGTCCTGAGTGCATTTACAATATACAGAGATATAAAACACATGAAGAGAACCACCGTCCTGAGTGCATTTACAATATACAGAGATATAAAACACATGAAGAGAACCACCGTCCTGAGTGCATTTACAATATACAGAGATATAAAACACATGAAGAGAACCACCGTCCTGAGTGCATTTACAATATACAGAGATATAAAACACATGAAGAGAACCACCGTCCTGAGTGCATTTACAATATACAGAGATATAAAACACATGAAGAGAACCACCGTCCTGAGTGCATTTACAATATACAGAGATATAAAACACATGAAGAGAACCACCGTCCTGAGTGCATTTACAATACACAGAGATATAAAACACATGAAGAGAACCACCGTCCTGAGATATAAAACACATGAAGAGAACCACCGTCCTGAGTGCATTTACAATATACAGAGATATAAAACACATGAAGAGAAAACAAGGCATTTACAATATACAGAGATATAAAAAATGCTTATCCTGATGCATTTACAATACACAGAGATATAAAACACATGAAGAGAACCACCGTCCTGAGATATAAAACACATGAAGAGAACCACCGTCCTGAGTGCATTTACGATACACAGAAACCAGGAAAACAAGGCCCCTAAAATGCTTATGGATGAACAGTGGTGTTAAATTATTGACACCCTCGATAAAGACATACAGTCGGGTTTGAATTATTGACACCCTCAATAAAGACACAGTGGGTTTAAATTGTTGACACCCTCAATAAAGACACAGTGGGTTTAAATTATTGACACCCTTGATAAAGATATGCAATAATGACTGTATAAAATAAATACATGAAATACTGAGCTAAATAATTAGGGAATTATACTAATTATACTAATACATTTGCTTAGAGAAATACAGTAATATTTGTTAATTACTGACACCCCTAAAGATTCTTATAAATAAACTAGTCAAAAGTGTAGTATTTGGTCTCATATTCCGAGCACACAATGATTACATCAAGTTTGGTAATAGTGAGAGGTTGGCATGTCTTGAGGATATGATCTTTGACCCTCTGTAGCTTTCTCGCTCATCCTTATTCGGAATTATCCTTAATCATGGTAGCATCCACAATGAATTTTATACTTGTTTTGAAATATATTATACTGAACAAAAATATAAACACAACATGCAACAATTTGAAAGATTTTACTCCAGTACATATAAGGAAATCCTTCATTTGAAATAAATAAGTTAGGCCCTAATCTATGGATTTCACATGACTGGCGCTGCCATGGGTGGGCCTGGGAGGGCAAAGGCCCACCCACTTGGGAGCCAGGCCTACCAACTGGGGAGCCAGGCCCTGCTAATCATAATGAGTTTTTTCCACAAAAGGACTTTATTACAGACATAAATACTCCTCAGGTGATCGAACAGGTGAAGACGGTGGATGTGGAGGTCCTGGGCTGATGCACGCAGTTAGATGTACTGACAAATTCTCTAAAATGACGTTGGTATCAGGATAAGGTAAGACCCAGATGCAGACTGTGTCGAAGTAAAAATGTTTACTACAGCAACAGGGGCAAAGGTACAGGACGGCAGGCAGGCTCAGGATCAGGGGCAGGCAGGCTCAGGGGCAGGCAGAGTGGTCAGGCAGGCAGGCTCAGGGGTAAGCAGTGTGGTCAGGCAGGCAGGCTCAGGGTCAGGGGCAGGCAGGCTCAGGGGCAGGCAGAGTGGTCAGGCGTGCGGGCTCAGGGTCAGGCAGGCTCAGGGGCAGGCAGAGTGGTCAGGCAGGCAGGCTCAGGGGTAAGCAGTGTGGTCAGGCAGGCAGGCTCAGGGTCAGGGGCAGGCAGAGTGGTCAGGCGTGCGGGCTCAGGGTCAGGGGCAGCCAGAGTGGTCAGGCGTGCGGGCTCAGGGTCAGGGGCAGGCAGAGTGGTCAGGCGTGCGGGCTCAGGGTCAGGCAGGCTCAGGGTCAGGGGCAGGCAGAGTGGTCAGGCGTGCGGGCTCAGGGTCAGGCAGGCTCAGGGTCAGGGGCAGGCAGACTGGTCAGGCGTGCAGGCTCAGGGTCAGGCAGGCTCAGGGTCAGGGGCAGGCAGAGTGGTCAGGCGTGCGGGCTCAGGATCAGGGGCAGGCAGAGTGGTCAGGCGTGCGGGCTCAGGATCAGGTTCAGGCAGGCTCAGAGCCAGGGCAGGCAGAGTGGTCAGTCAGGCAGGCTCAGGATCAGGCTCAGGGGCAGGGGCAGGCAGGCTCAGGGTCAGGGTCAGGGACAGGCAGGGTCAGGGGCAGGCAGGCTCAGGGTCAGGCAGGGTCAGGCAGGCTCAGGGCCAGGGGCAGGCAGGGTCAGGCAGGCTCAGGGTCAGGGGCAGGCAGAGTGGTCAGGCGTGCGGGCTCAGGGTCAGGGGCAGGCAGAGTGGTCAGGCGTGCGGGCTCAGGGTCAGGGGCAGGCAGACTGGTCAGGTGTGCGGGCTCAGGGTCAGGGGCAGGCAGACTGGTCAGGTGTGCAGGCTCAGGGTCCGGGGCAGGCAGACTGGTCAGGGTCAGGGTCCGGGACAGGCAGAGTGGTTAGACGTGCGGGCTCAGGGTCAGGGGCAGGCAGACTGGTCAGGCGTGCGGGCTCATGGTCAGGGTCCGGGGCAGGCAGAGTGGTCAGACGTGCGGGCTCAGGGTCAGGACAAACAAGGGTCAAAAACCAGGAGGATGAGAAAAGAGAGACTGGGGGAAAAGCAGGAGCTGAATACAAAAAATGCTAGTTGACTTGACAAAGAAGATGAACTGGCAACAGACAAACAGAGAACACTAGTATAAATACACAGGGGATAATGGGGAAGATAGGGGACACCTGGATGGGTGGTGGAGACAATCACAAAGACAGTTGAAATAGATCAGTATGTGACAGTTGGAGGCAGCCTATGGCAGAGAAATGAACAGTCAATTATCTGACAACAACTCCGGTGGACATTCCTGCAGTCAGCATGCCAATTGTACGCTCCCTCAAAACTTGAGACATCGGTGGCATTGTGTTGTGTGACAAAATTGCACATTTTAAAGTGGGCTTTTATTGTCCCCAGCACAAGCTGCACCTGTGTAATCATCGTGCCTTTTAATCAGCTTCTTGATATGACACACCTGTCAGGTGGATGGATTATCTTGGCAAAGGAGAAAGGCTCACTAACAGGAATGAAATCAGATTTGAGAGAAATAAGCGTTTTGTGTGTATGGAACATTTCTGGCATTGTTTTTTTCAGCTCATGAAACATGGGACCAATACTTTACATGTTGTGTTAATAAGAATCAGCCAACCATTTAGAGACACGTACCGTAGATCCGTTAACTTGTTAACAACTTGTTTTCTGTTTTTTGAGTGTACATACAGACCTGTATCACTCGCACACATCTTGCATGTCAAGTGGGAGATCCTTTATATAGATGGTAAACAGAAGAGGACCTAAAATTGACCCTTGTGGGACACCAATATTATAGTATTGAGAGTCCGACTGAGTGTTCCCCAGACTTCTGTTTGTCAGATAGGAATACATCCAACTAATGACTTCTAGTGGACACATTAGAGGAGGATAGTTTGACTAGGAGCACCAACAGATTCACAGTATCAAAGGCCTTATTAAATCCAAAAAGACTATGCCGACATCACCACCTATGTCCAGTTCAGATTTAATGTACTCCACAAAATACCAATTTGCTGATTTGGTTGAATGGTTAGTTCTGAATCCAAATTGCATTTGATGTATGGAGTTGCCCTGGTTGAGGTGATCAGTCAGCGGATTATCCACTCATCTCTAAGCTACTTTTGATAGCACTGAAAGATTGCTCATAGGTCAGTAATTTTCCACTAGTGTCACCAGATTAAAAAAATAAAAAAATAAAAAAATCGAACACTGCAGCAGACTTCCAAGCATTGATGAAGAATCCATATTTGATGGACAGATTAACTAGATGTACAATAGGGGCAATCAGAGAATATTTGTGTCTCTTCAGGAATACAGTCTAGACCAAATACATATTGTAGAGCTCCTGGAGAAGCTGATGATACTGTGCGCAGCTGACGCTGAGATTTCAGGAATTCTGAATATTGGTTTATTATTATTATTATATATATATTATATATTATTATTCATAAGGGTGAAAAGGGTGAAAAAAAACATGTTTTTAGTCCGTTTCTACCGAAACCAAAGTGTGGATTGGAGTCACTCCTTAGAGCAGTCTAATGTCATTTAACCCAGAAATAAAATCGTATGTAATTTGGTCAGCCGCTTGATTAAGTTCTGGGTCCATATGAATTAGAAATTGGGAGTTCTAGTTTGCGAAGTCTCCACCCTCACAAAGGGAAACACTCAGCGAAAGCCACCTCCCCTTCTACTAATTTCACCACATGTGCAAAGCAGTCAAATTTTAAGCACTGACTTCGCCCCATCCTGTCACATCCAAATAATCAGCAACCAATCCTGGTACATCCAATTATTCAGTGACCAATCCTGGTACATCCAATTATTCAGTGACCAATCCTGGCACATCCAAATAATCAGCAACCAATCCTGGTACATCCAATTATTCAGTGACCAATCCTGGTACATCCAATTATTCAGTGACCAATCCTGGTACATCCAATTATTCAGTGACCAATCCTGGTACATCCAATTATTCAGTGATCAATCCTGGTACATCCATAAATCTGTGACAAAAAACAAAACAATTGAACTAGAACTGCTCGTTGTACTATGCATTACATCCCGTCATGACAGATTCCAGTTTATGTGCAGAATCTGTCCAAGAGAGATTTAGAGCAGTCCACAGACACCTTATGAGGTAAGGAAACAGTGATCTGAATACATGATTTCACTGAACTATTAAAGTTTAAGAGTTACTACCTTTAAAGCCGCAGTAAAGGTACTGCCAAAAAAAGCAATGAAAATAGTCTGCGGTTAAAAGACTAAAGGACTGGAAGCATTTAAAGGTTATACATATAACATGTCTAGCTGCAAATCATACATGTACTTTATTTTTACCTGCAAATCATACATTCACTAACATACAAAAGTTTGGGGTAACTTAGAAATGTCCTTGTTTTTGAAAGAAAAAAAAAAAAAAGTCTATTAAAACAACAGAAAGTTGATCAGAAATACGGTCTAGACATTGTTGGAAATGGCTATTGTAGCTGGTAACAGGAGATTTTTTATGGAAAATCGACATAGGCGTGCAGAGGCCCATTTTCAGCAACCATCACTCCTGTGTTCCAATGACACATTGTGTTAGCTAATCCAAGTTTATAATTTTAAAAGGCTAATTTATCATTAGAAAACCATTATGTATTATACTTCAAGAGGTCTTGGAAATCACAATCAAATACCTTAACCTCTTGAGTGTAGGGGGCAGTATTTTGATGTTTGGATGAAAAACATACTCAAATGAAACTGCCTATTTCTCTGGCCCAGAATCTAGAATATGCATATAATTGTCAGATTAGGATAGAAAACACTCTAAAGTTTCCAAAACTGTCAAAATATTGTCTGTGAGAAAACAGAACTGATATTGCAGGCGAAAACCTGAGGAAAATCCAACCAGGAAGTGCTGTTTTCCTGAAACCTCTCTGTTCCATTGGATGCCTTCGCTCCATTTAAAGGGATATCAACCATATTCCTTTCCCTATGGCTTCCACATGGTGTGAACAGTCTTTAGACATAGTTTCAGCCTTTTATTCTGAAAAAAATGAGCGCGAAAGATCACATCGCGTCAGTGGATGGCTGGGTGCCAGCAGAGTTTTGCGAGCAGCTTGGAGCAGAGATTTTCTCTCTCACTCCTATTGAAAAAGCTACAGTCCGGTTGAAATATTATTGATAATTTATTGTAAAAACAATCCGAGGATTGATTATAAAAAACGTTTCACATGTTTCTACAAACTTTACGGATACTATTTGGAATTTTCGTCTGCGCCGTCGTGACCTCTCGAGCCTGTGGATTTCTGAACATAACGCGCCATCCAAATGGAGGTTTTTGGATTTTAAAATATTCTTTATGGAACAAACAGAACATTTATTGTGTAACTGGGAGTCTCATGAGTGCAAACATCCGAAGATCATCAAAGGTAAGCGATTCGTTTTATTGCTTTTCTGACTTTCGTGACCAATCTACTTTGCTGCTAACTGTTTGGAATGTTTTGTCTGCTGAGAGAGATGTCCTAACATAAACACTTGGATAGCTTTCGACTAAATGCTTTTTTGAAATCCCCGCTAAGCTTAGACAGGTCTGAGACTATCATGGGTTAAGAAGTAACATGTTGCCTTCTCTATTCCATCTCTGGCTGTCACCATCACACTGTCCCACACAGTTTTCTGAAGTTCCCCTTAAGGTCTTACCCTACAACTACCAAAGTATTCATTTCGGGCGTTACGTTGAGTTTAATATAGTTTGTGAATGTGTGAACTGTATTGATTGATGTGTGCATGTAGTTAGGTGTGCACCTCGCACTAGTCTGACTACATATTAGAGAGAATCCTTTCTGATGTGAAATGCGGTAGCTACTATTTTTAAAATAATCAGTCAGCACATATGTATGAAAAGCCTTTGATTTGGTTTATATGTTATTGCCCGGAGTCCCCCAAAAATATTGCCCTCAGGTGCTTCATCTTTTTTCTGCCCCGAGTTAGAGTTGTCTCCGATGTTAGGAATTGTCGGAAAATAGCATATTATTCTATTGTGAGACAATGTATGCTTCTGGGTTAACTTCAGAGTACAGTACATATGCTGTTGCACTTCATCCATTAATGTGATCCCATATAAAGGCAAATCAAGAAAGTACAAGAAAGAAACTTTAAGACTAGGAAATGAGTTTCAAACCACTGGGTTCTGAAAAAGTGTAAGCCAAATAAATGAGTTATCAACTTTTGCTTACGAACTGACTTCCTTATCTCTGTAGAAATACACGGGATGAATAGGAAATGGCAGATACACTACTGCTGCGTGAGATGTATTATGTGTTTACATTTGGTTGTGACAAAATGTACCCAAGGACAATATACTGTAAGAAAGATAATGATGAACAGCACCATGATCTCTGTTTGTTTTGTGTGACACCACGACACTAAAGGCCATAAAAGATCGTCCTCAACTCCAGTAATTATCGGTGGCTGACGCTGTCGAGAGCACATTTATTAAGTCCTAGTACCAACTTTTTTTAGAACACAAGTCTAGCCCTCCTCAGGCCATTACCTCCCCTGAGGTCTAGCCCTCCTCAGGCCCTTACCTCCCCTGAGGTCTAGCCATCCTCAAGCCTTTACCTCCCCTGAGGTCTAGCCCTCCTCAGGCCGTTACCTCCCCTGAGGTCTAGCCCTCCTCAGGCCATTACCCCCTGAGGTCTAGCCCTCCTCAGGCCCTTACCCCCCTGAGGTCTAGCCCTCCTCAGGCCATTACCCCCTGAGGTCTAGCCCTCCTCAGGCCATTACCTCCCCTGAGGTCTAGCCCTCCTCAGGCCATTACCTCCCCTGAGGTCTAGCCCTCCTCAGGCCATTACCCCCCCTGAGGTCTAGCCCTCCTCAGGCCGTTACCTCCCCTGAGGTCTAGCCATCCTCAAGCCTTTACCTCCCTGAGGTCTAGCCCTCCTCAGGCCCCTACCTCCCCTGAGGTCTAGCCCTCCTCAGGCCATTACCTCCCCTGAGGTCTAGCCATCCTCAAGCCTTTACCTCCCTGAGGTCTAGCCCTCCTCAGGCCGTTATCTCCCCTGAGGTCTAGTCATACTCAAGCCTTTACCTCCCCTGAGGTCTAGCCATCCTCAAGCCATTACCTCCCCTGAGGTCTAGCCCTCCTCAGGCCCTTACCTCCCCTGAGGTCTAGCCATCCTCAAGCCTTTACCTCCCCTGAGGTCTAGCCCTCCTCAGGCCGTTACCTCCCCTGAGGTCTAGTCATACTCAAGCCTTTACCTCCCCTGAGGTCTAGCCCTCCTCAGGCCCCTACCTCCCCTGAGGTCTAGCCCTCCTCAGGCCCTTACCCCCCCTGAGGTCTAGCCCTCCTCAGGCCCTTACCTCCCCTGAGGTCTAGCCATCCTCAAGCCTTTACCTCCCCTGAGGTCTAGCCCTCCTCAGGCCGTTACCTCCCCTGAGGTGTAAAGGGATGCTAAAAGTACACAGTGGGCTGAAGACCCTAGCTTGGTGCCAAGCGTCATCAAGGAAAGCCTAGAGAGGAGAGAGGATAGAGAGGAGAGAGGCTAGAGAAGATAGAGGCTAGAAAAGTGAGGCTAGAAAAGAGAGAGGCTAAAAAAGACAGAGGCTAGAGAAGAAAGAGACTAGAGAGGAGAAAGGCTAGAGAAGAGAGCGGCTAGAGAGGAGAGAGTCTAGAGAGGAGAGAGTCTAGAGAGGAGAGAGTCTAGAGAGGTGTTAGACTAGAGAGGAGAGAGGATATAAAGGTGAGAGGCTAGAGAGGAGAGTGGCTAGAGAGGAGAAATCTAGAGAGGAGGGGCTATTAAAGAACGAGGCTAGAGAGGAGAGAGGTTAGAGAGACACACAGCACTGTGAGGAGTCTCTTTGAAGCACTCTCCAGTAATGACCCGTCTTCTCTGTATGGTCTCTAGAGGAGGCAGACGGCTGCTGCGATGCTGCTCACAGATTAGGCCTGCGAGCATCAGGGGTTTCAGGGGGGGCATCACACACTCGAGGTCACTCCTGTCAACGTGGAGCACCATGGCCACACTGGGCCACTGACAGGTCGAGTGCTAGTGGTGCTGGTGGATGACATTGAGGGACCCGTCAGGGCCTGCCGACTATGCCACCCAGCCACACAGGGCCTGTAGCAGAGTGTGGCTTGTCTTCTTGGGTGGTCTTAGTGCGAGGCGCCTGCATAACAGAGCCAGTGCATTTCCTAGTCCGTGAGTCTGATCGCTCCTGGCAGTGAGCATTTTTTTGTTCACTCTCCCGTGCTTGTGTTAATTTGATGACACAGCTGGAGGGCTGGGCATGTGCTCGCATTTCATAAATAATACCATTTAGTTAAACCATAACATGGCACAAATGCAATGTGAGAAGAAAAGGATCACAGGAAAATCCACTAGGATATGGAAAGGTGATTTAAATGTAATGCCTTGCTGTCAGGATTCTTACTCTGTTGCTTTCTCCCTAGTGGGGAAAAAGACAAGGATCCACAAGTTACTGTAGGGTTCAGAAAGTGACCAACCATGAGGTACACTCTGAAGAGTCTTCACTATAGCCTTGAATAAACACTGCATTTCAAAGATGTATTTGATTTCTTACATTAGATGATATACTTTATTTGTGAAATGTGAATGTTGCCCCATATTGTATTTCAACGCTACTAACATTTTACGCAACTGAGTTATTGAATTGAGCAGTTATTTAGTTATCTTTATATAATAACCAGTAAACGTCGCAATGACAAAACTGCTGTTATATGTCAAATTAATTGGCAACTTGCGAACTTCCAGAAATCTAGAAATATTTAGCTAAACAAGACAGGATGAAAGTGAATCATGAAAAGGAGATTGAAATGGAGAAAGGAGAATTATCTATGTATACTATGAGTTGTTCCGCTTGTTGAATTGAAATTCATTTGGATCATTGTAGAGCGATTCGTGATTACAGAGAACCTTGAAGATCTCTCAGAATGTTGAAATAAGGAAGGCATCATCGCTGTAGTTAGTCAGCCAATCGTAATGTAGAGGATCGTCATAGGATTCATTTTCCACACTTCCAATTAGCATCTGGAGGTTCTACTGCCCACACTGATGTGACAGTGACATCAGCTCATAATGGAGCTGCTAGGCGACCAGGTCTGCTTCCCAAATGGAACCCTCTTCCCCTTATGGTGAAATCATAGGGCTCTGGTTAAAAGTAGTGCACTGTGTGGGGAATAGAGTGCCATTTGGGAAGCAAACCCAGGGCTAGCAGCACAGCTCTCTCTCTCTCTCTCTCTGGGTGTGAACAAAGAACATTTCTTGATATTGATGTTTTCTCATATGCCCACCAACTATCCACTGTACAGACAGACAGACAGACAGACAGACAGACAGACAGACAGACAGACAGACAGACAGACAGACAGACAGACAGACAGACAGACAGACAGACAGACAGACAGACAGACAGACAGACAGACAGACTCACAGACATACAGACAGTGTCCCTATAGGCTGAGTTGTGTCTGTGAACATTGTAAAGGCAGAACAAAGAGATGTCGACGCCATGTCTTTTCAGCCATTGATTTCAGAATTGCAGATGTTGCTCTGAATGGTAAAATAAAAGACAGGTGCATTACATACAGTAGCAGACTTTACACAACATTCTGAGAAGGTAAAGAGGTACAGAGTTACAGAGTACAGAATACAGAGTTACAGAATACAGAGTTACAGAGTACAGAGTTACAGAGTTACAGAGTACAGAGTTACAGAGTACAGAGTTACAGAGTACAGAGTTACAGAGTACAGAGTTACAGAGTTACAGAGTACAGGGTACAGAGTTACAGAGTACAGAGTTACAGAGTACAGAGTTACAGAGTTACAGAGTACAGAGTACAGAGTTACAGAGTACAGAGTTACAGAATACAGAGTTACAGACTACAGAGTTACAGAGTACAGAGTTACAGAGTTACAGAGTTACAGAGTACAGGGTACAGAGTTACAGAGTTACAGAGTTACAGAGTACAGGGTACAGAGTTACAGAGTTACAGAATACAGAGTTACAGAGTTACAGAATACAGAGTTACAGAGTACAGATTACAGAGTTACAGTGGTACAGAGTTACAGATTACAGAGTTACAGAGTACAGAGTTACAGAGGTACAGAGTTACAGACTACAGAGTTACAGAGTACAGAGTTACAGAGTACAGACTACATAGTTACAGAGTACAGAGTTACAGAGTACAGAGTTACAGAGTACAGAGTTACAGAGTACAGACTACATAGTTACAGAGTACATAGTTACAGAGTACAGAGTTACAGAGTACAGAGTTACAGAGTTACAGAGTTACAGAGTACAGAGTTACAGAGGTGCAGAGTTACAGAGTTACAGAGTACAGACTACATAGTTACAGAGTACAGAGTTACAGAGTTACAGACTACATAGTTACAGAGTACAGACTACATAGTTACAGTGTACAGAGTTACAGAGGTGCAGAGTTACAGAGTACAGACTACATAGTTACAGAGTACAGAGTTACAGAGTACAGACTACATAGTTACAGAGTACATAGTTACAGAGTACAGACTACATAGTTACAGTGTACAGAGTACAGAATTATATAGTTACCGAGTTACAGAGTTACAGTGTACAGAGTTACAGAGGTGCAGAGTTACATAGTTACATAGTTACAGAGTACATTGTTACAGAGTTACAGAGTTACAGAGGTGAAGAGTAAAGGACAGTATATATCAAAGCTTGCTGTTTTTACAACTCTGATAGCATCTAAACATCAATATCTTGCTAATGAAAAAGTATCTAGTTCGTTTTTTAATCAAATACTCAAAAAAGATCGGAGTGTCACATCCGGACCATAGAAAGCTTTTATTTTCTATAGTAGAGTAGGTCAGGGCGTGACTGGGGGGATGTTCTAGTTTATATTTTCTATGTGGGGTTCTAGGTTTGATTTTCTATGTTGGTGATTTGTATGATTCCCAATTAGAGGCAGCTGGTTATTTTGTCTCTAATTGGGGATCATACTTAAGTAGCATGTTTTCGACCTGTGGGTTATGGGATATTTTTATTTTACCTTTATTTAACCAGGCAAGTCAGTTTAGAACAAATTCTTATTTTCAATGACAGCCTGGGAACAGTGGGTTAACTGCCTGTTCAGGGGCAGAATGACAGATTTGTACCTTGTCAGCTTGGGGGTTTGAACTCGCAACCTTCTGGTTACTAGTCCAACGCTCTAACCACTAGGCTACCCTGCACTGCATTGTCGTCACGGTTCGTTTATTGTTTTATTGTTTTGCTTTTTCTAAGTTTCACTTTCTTTAATAAATAATGAGAAACTCTAATAATGGTCCGACCATTATTACGAACATCGTGACACGGAGATTATTTTTTTCCTTTTTATTTCAATTTTCGTCACTTTTATTCACTTAATTTTTTAACTAGGTGCATTGCAAAACCATGACACACATAAATAGCAGTCAGCCTTGGAGAGCTATAAAGACACATTCAAACACATTTCAATGATTGGTTGGAAGTTAAATCATAAAAATATGATTAAACATTACCCGAGAGTGGCAAGGCTTTTTAGTCTATTGCTCTCATGTTGAACATAAATAAACAAATACATTGGAACCTGCATTCGGCTGTCTGGCTCAGTAGAAAGCCAGTGGTTGTGGCCTGTCTATGCCAGTTGATCTGAAGCAACATAAATATAATGAATGTAAAGCCAGCCCGACAGGAGCATTGTAAACTTACATGTCAATAACAGTTTGAAAGCACTTCCATCGTCTGTTGCTTAAAGATGTTTTTGCATACCAGGAACTACAGAGGTCATTATTGTAACGGCTCAACAATTACCTCAGCAATGATTGGACAAATTGACGTCTTGCAATACGGATGGAGTAGCGTTTTCAACAACGTGACTTGGAAATTAATTAGAGAGAGGTCTGATTTTTTTTTTTTTTTAAAGGACAGATTGATGAAGCAGATCAACATGTTTTGAAAAGCCTAATATAACTTCTTATGTTAAAGTGGTCCAGGTTGTGTCTAGTATGTTTTATAATGGATTGATTATAGGGAGAAATATAACACTACATCGTTACAGTAATGTGACTTTACAAGCTTTTGCTGTCTTCCCTTGTGCCAACAATCAACTTCTCAAAAAAAAAGATGTGTAATCACCTACAGATCCAACAGAACAGTTTTCCATGTATTATCCATTTTTATCAAACATTCACGTATCCATAAGTCTATTCAAAGCTTAGATCTGAATAGAACACTTTTTCTAAATCCTGCTAATGCTCTGACAGTCTGTGAGTTATCGTGTCTTCTTCTTTGAGGACTGCCTGTGACTCAAGTCGAGCATTGGGCTGGTAATGAATGCATGGGCATGCCTCAGTGAGTTTGCTAGATGTATAAAACATAGGTTGATACGCTTGGCAAATCTGTCTTTTAAACTCTGAATTATAATAGTGTGACTTGAACGGATAAGATGGATAAATGAGCCAAGTGATAACATGCTAACTGATCTACTGTCGTTCCATTGGTATTTACATAGTTCCAATCATATAAATAAAATCTGTTGTATTTTCTTGACATTCTAATTGTAAAGTTCCAATTCATTTTTGCCAGAGACAAACCAAGGTGGATATACTGTCAGAGACAAACCAAGGTGGATCTACTGTCAGAGACAAACCAAGGTGGATCTACTGTCAGAGACAAACCAAGGTGGATCTACTGTCAGAGACAAACCAAGGTGGATCTACTGTCAGAGACAAACCAAGGTGGATCTACTGTCAGAGACAAACCAAGGTGGATCTACTGTCAGAGACAAACCAAGGTGGATCTACTGTCAGAGACAAACCAAGGTGGATCTACTGTCAGAGACAAACCAAGGTGGATCTACTGTCAGAGACAAACCAAGGTGGATCTACTGTCAGAGACAAACCAAGGTGGATCTACTGTCAGAGACAAACCAAGGTGGATCTACTGTCAGAGAAAAACCAAGGTGGATCTACTGTCAGAGACAAACCAAGGTGGATCTACTGTCAGAGACAAACCAAGGTGGATCTACTGTCAGAGACAAACCAAGGTGGATCTACTGTCAGAGACAAACCAAGGTGGATCTACTGTCAGAGACAAACCAAGGTGGATCTACTGTCAGAGACAAACCAAGGTGGATCTACTGTCAGAGACAAACCAAGGTGGATCTACTGTCAGAGACAAACCAAGGTGGATCTACTGTCAGAGAAAAACCAAGGTGGATCTACTGTCAGAGACAAACCAAGATGGCAGTTCTATCTTGTCGGAAAATGTTGTAGTTGGGTATGGAAATCTCAGAATTGTTGGTGGCCTTCCTAAGCCAGGATTCAGACACGGCAAGGACATCAGGTTTGGCGGAGTGTGCTAAAGCAGTGATTAAAACAAACTTAGGGAGGTGGCTTCTGATGTTGACATGCATGAAACCAAGGCTTTCTCGATCACAGAAGTCAACAAATGAGGGTGCATGGGGACACGCAGGGCCTGGGTTTACCTCCACATCACCAGAGGAAGAGAGGAGGAGTAGGATAAGGGTATGGCTAAAGCTTATCAAAACTGGTCACCTAGAGTGTTGGGACAAAGAATAAAAGGAGCAGATTTCTGGGCGTGGTAGAGTAGATACAGAGCATAATGTGCAGACAGGGGTATGGTGGAGTGCGGGTACAGCGGAGGTAAGCCCAGGCACTGAGTGATGATAAGAGAGGTTGTATCCCTGTATAAGCTAGTTATAATGGGTGAGGTGATGGAACTAGGGGCTCCATTGTAAGCTAAAACAATGATAACTAACCTAAACAACAGTATACAAGGCATATTGACATATGAGAGAGACATACAGCGAGGCATACAGTAATCACAGGTATTGATTTGGAGAGCTAGCTAAGACAACAACGGGTGAGACAACAACAGCTAATCAGCTAAAACAACAACAGGTAAAATGGCGATGAATGGGCAGAGAGGGTCGGTTAACTACACACAGAGCCTGAGTTCGCGGCTGGGGCCTACAGATAAACAAAAAATAAACAGAATGGAGTACCGTGATTAATGGACGGTCGGCTATGTAGCCAAGTGATCATAGGGTCCAGGGGGCAGCAATAGATGGAACAGGGGAGCCGCAGAGTAGTCGCTACTACGCTAGCACGCGGGCGACACTGTCCGTTTGCGGATGGAGTCTTAGTCGGCAGACCAGTCGAGGTGGTGCGGCGGGGCGCCGTGTCGACTAAGGATCCAAGCCAGATGGCGAAAGAGGTATTTTAGGTGTAGTCATTTTGTTTTCTAGCCGGGTGATGCGCCTGGCTCACGGCTAACTGGTGCTAGCTTTGGGGCTAGCTATAGGATTATTAAACATGGTATATTTCAAAAGGCAAGGCCTTCCATTCCCTCGTGTCCAGAGAGGCTTGGAACAACACCTTATTATTAAACAGCTGGCTTGTTTTATGTTTCCTCAACCAAATAACACCAAACTAATGGAAAAGGTACGAATAGATTTCTTCATTTCATATATCCTGCTTTTTATTACTCATAATGTATACTTGATCAATGCCTGTGCTTTGTTATCTCATAGGAAACATTAAGGTGATTTAATAATAGGTACGACGAGGCTGTAAGTACGGTTCAAAATCACACAGGTGACAGTGTATCTTGTTGTGCTGTGGTTTTTGTCTTTGTAAAGTAGAGCTAAATATATAGTAGTACGAATATCAGCAACCGTGTAAAATATGCATGTGAGCAAAGCATATAATCATATCACCAATAATAATCAGAACAAAAAAAGTGGAAGTCCCCCGTCTGTGTTGTGTTCACCATTTTATTGTGTGAATAACTAGATATTTACAGTAGGTGAATATTTAATTGAACAAATCCTCATTATTTATTCACACCTTAAATTAACACAAAACATCTAAAAAGCCATCAATCTGCTGAGCTGCATTTCGCCCACAATGCATCGTTCACATACTCTACAGTCTGAACAGGCTGTTGCTCTCAATTGTCAATCAGTAATTAACACCATTAAGTGCTGCTGACTAATTTGTTAAAGCCACTCTAGTCCATTAAAACTACAACTTCATTTAGCGTCAGTAATTATCATTTGACATTTTGGTAGAGTAAGATCTGTCTCCATGCCGTTGGGAATATCATGACTACTCTATTGTGCGTCACTTCATTTGTTATTGTACCGTATTCACCAAAGAGAGGGGTCCTCTAGCATCCATCCTTCACATCACAGGAGCCAACATCTCCAAAGAAAGGTCTGGGGCAAGTACTTGTTTGAGCTCCTCCCAAGTGCTGCTCATGATTTTGTTCCATCCATGAAATCAAATGGAACTTTGAATGAGGGTGTCAATAAATGTTTTTTCTTTTCTTCATATCTTTAAACCCAATAGGACTAGTAGTATGATGAAATGTAGAGAAATTACAGACATTGTTTATGTCTTGTAGGGGTCAGTTAGTGATGTGGTTTTCCTTGGGTATGCCAGATAAAACAACATTGGTTGGAGCAGACAGTACATACGGTCTGATTTAATATGAATCACATGGTACATACTGTCTGATTTAATATGAATCACACGGTACATACTGTCTGATTTAATATGAATCACACGGTACATACTGTCTGATTTTATATGAATCACACGGTACATACTGTCTGATTTAATATGAATCACACGGTACATACTGTCTGATTTAATATGAATCACACGGTACATACTGTCTGATTTAATATGAATCACACGGTACATACTGTCTGATTTAATATGAATCACACGGTACATACGGTCTGATTTAATATGAATCACACGGTACATACTGTCTGATTTAATATGAATCACACGGTACATACTGTCTGATTTTATATGAATCACACGGTACATACTGTCTGATTTTATATGAATCACACGGTACATACTGTCTGATTTAATATGAATCACACGGTACATACTGTCTGATTTTATATGAATCACACGGTACATACTGTCTGATTTTATATGAATCACACGGTACATACTGTCTGATTTTATATGAATCATGTGATTTCCACACAGTACTGTCTGATTTAATATGAATCATGTGATTTCCACACAGTACTGTCTGATTTAATATGAATCATGTGATTTCCACACAGTACTGTCTGATTTAATATGAATCACACAGTACATACTGTATGATATAGGACATCTTACCACGTTGACTATATTTTCAAATCAAACAATTTGTTATATGATTAATTAACGTGGCATCTTGGCTAGCATGTTTATGCCTTAAGGTTGGCTAGAATAACAACTTGCTTCGGTATAGTAGTTCTTTAATACTTGTTTACTGGACAGTTAAAAAAATAAGATTATATGACGTAGCTAGATTGCATGGGTTCAGCATTCTCTGCCTACATTCATTGTTAGAATTGGGAAATTAACTTAAAAATGACAAATTCTTTGAATGGATTATTTGGACAATGTAGCTTAATTGGTAGGGGGATTCATAGTATCTACATACTCTGAGTACATAGTACTGTGTGTACTCTGTGAGTTGGCCTAAATGCGTAGAAAACCCTGCTCCCCTGACTCATGTCCAACCAGCTCATCCAAGTGACTACATTCATGTCTCCCTGAAGAAATGACTCAAATGACGCTGTTAGGTTCTATTCCTTTTTGTACGAGGTAGGAATAGCAGGCTTGTCAAACAGGGAGAGATCAACAAGGAAACAAGAGCATTCATGTTATGCCCCGGGGAGTTGAACTGTGAGCATCCATGGCTTCTGCATTTGATTTGACAGTCAATTCCAATCCCAAACGGCACTGCTGTTGTGTTCAAACTGAAGGACGACTTCCCAAGTCTAATACCTGCAGGAGATTAGGACATTGTGTTCACTATATTTTGCAGGAGGTTTAATACACTTAATGTCGACTGTATGTGTTCTGCTGTGCTTTCTTCTCAAAACACGACACATAATTCTGTGATTTGCATTAATTAAGACCACGGAATCGATTACGCAACAAACCACCATAAACCAATTTTGAAATAGAATTGTCCCCATTCAATGTTATCCAAGGATACTGTAATACTATAGATACTGTAATACTATATATAATGTGATACTATAGATACTGTAATACTATAGATACTGTGATACTGTAGATACTGTGATACTGTAGATACTGTAATGCTATAGATACTGTGATACTGTGATACTATAGATACTGTAATACTATAGATACTGTGATACTGTGATACTATAGATATTGTAGATACTGTAATACTGTAGATACTGTGATACTGTAATACTGTAGATACTGTGATACTGTAGATACTGTGACACTGTAGATACTGTAATACTATAGATACTGTGATACTGTAATACTGTAGATACTGTTATACTGTAATACTGTAGATACTGTAGATACTGTAATACTGTAGATACTGTGATACTGTAGATACTGTGATACTGTAGATACTGTAGATGATATAGATACTGTAGATACTGTAGATGATGTAGATGATATAGATACTGTAGATACTGTAATACTATAGATACTGTAATACTGTAGATACCCTAGATACTGTGATACTGGAGATACTGTAATACTGTAGATACTGTGATACTGTAGATACTGTGATACTATAGATACCGTGATACTGTAATACTGTAGATACTGTGATACTGTAGATACTGTGATACTGTAGATACTGTAATACTATAGATACTGTGATACTGTAGATACTGTGATACTGTAGATACTGTAGATGATATAGATACTGTAGATACTGTAGATGATGTAGATACTGTAGATACTGTAGATGATGTAGATACTGTAGATACTGTAATACTATATATACTGTAATACTGTAGATACTGTAGATACTGTGATACTGTAGATACTGTAATACTGTAGATACTGTGATACTGTAGATACTGTGATACTGTGCTACTGTAATACCGTAGATGCTGTAGAAACTGTAGATGATGTGGATACTGTAGATACTGTGATACTGTAGATACTGTGATACTGTAGATACTGTAATACTGTAGATACTGTGATACTGTAGATACTGTGATACTGTAATGCTATAGACACTGTGATACTGTAGATACTGTAGATGATATAGATACTGTAGATACTGGAGATGATGTAGATACTGTAGATACTGTGATACTGTAGATGATGTAAATACTGTAGATACTGTGATACTGTAGATACTGTGATACTGTAATGCTATAGACACTGTGATACTGTAGATACTGTGATACTATGATACTGTAGATACTGTAGATACTGTGATACTGTAGATACTGTGATACTGTAATACTGTGATACTGTAGATACTGTAATACTGTAGATACTGTGATACTGTAATACTGTAGATACTGTGATACTGTAATGCTATAGATACTGTGATACTGTAGATACTGTGATACTGTAGATACTGTAATACTATAAATACTGTGATACTGTAGATACTGTGATACTGTAATACTGTGCTATTGTAATACCGTAGATGCTGTAGAAACTGTAGATGATGTAGATACTGTAGATACCGTGACACTGTAGATACTGTAGATACTGTAATATTGTAGATACTGTAATAAGGTAGATGCTGTAGAAACTGCAGATCATGTAGATACTGTAATACGGTAGATACTGTAATACTGTAAATCTGTAGATAGTGTAGGTACAGTAGATACTGTGATACAGTGGATATTGTAGATACTGTAATACTGTAGATATTGTAGATAGAGTAGATACTGTAGACACTGTAATACTGTAATACTGTAGATACTGTAGATACTGTAAAACTGTAGATAGTGTAGACATTGTATATACTGTAGATACTGTAATACTGTCGATAGTGTGATACTGTAATACTGTAGATAGTGTAGATACTGTAGATACTGTAACACTGTCGGTAGTATAGATATTGTATAAACTGTAATTCTGTAGATTCTGTGATGCTGCAGACATTGTAGATACTGTATTACGGTAGATACTGTAGACACTGTAATACTGTAGATACTGTAATACTTTGGTACTGTAGATTCTGTAATACTGTAGATACTGTGATACTGTAGATATTGTATATACTGTAATTCTGTAGATTGTAACGGCGTTCTTCGTTTGTTGAAAGAGAGTCGGACCGAAATGCAGCGTGGTGGTTACTCATGTCTTTTATGAAGGAATCGCGATACATGAAATAACTTAATCAAATACAAAACAACAAACGGAACGTGAAACCTAATCACAGCCTATCTGGTGAAACCTACACAGAGACAGGAACAAACACCCACGAAATACACAGAGACAGGAACAAACACCCACGAAATACACAGAGACAGGAACAAACACCCACGAAATACACAGAGACAGGAACAAACACCCACGAAATACACAGAGACAGGAACAATCACCCACGAAATACACAGAGACAGGAACAATCACCCACGAAATACACAGACAAACCCCGGCTACCTAAATACGGTTCCCAATCAGAGACAACGAGAATCTACTCAGCCGCAATCCCAAATACTACAAACCCCAATACGAAATACAACATATAAACCCATGTCACACCCTGGCCTGACCAAATAATTAACGAAAACACAAAATACTAAGACCAAGGCGTGACATAGATATTGTATGTACACTAGATACTGTGATACAGTAGATATTGTAGATACTGTAGATAATGTAATACTGTAGATACTATAGATACTGTATATATTGTAGACACTGTAATAATGTAGAAAGTGTAGATACTGTACTAATATAGATAGTGTAGATTGTGTAGATACTGTAATGCTGTAGATAGTGTAGATTCTGTAATACTGTAGATAGTGTAGATACCGTAAAACTGTAGATAGTGTAGATACCGTAATACTGTAGATACTGTAGATACTGTAATACTGTAGATAGTGGAGGTACCGTAATACTGTAGATAGTGTAGATACTGTAATAGTGTAGATCGTGTAGATAGTGTAGATACTGTAATACTGTGATACTGTAGATAGTGTAGATAAGGTGATACTGTAGATATTGTAGAGACTATAATACTGTAGATACTGTAATACTGTAGATACTGTAGATATTGTAGAGACTATAATACTGTAGATACTGTAGATACTGTAATACTGTAGATACTGTAATAGTGTAGATCGTGTAGATAGTGTAGATACTGTAATTGTAATACTGGAGATAGTGTAGATATTGTAATACTGTAGATACTGTAGTGACTGTAGATAATGTAGATACTGTAATACTGTAGATAGTGTAATACTGTAATACTGTAGATTTGTAGACACTGTAATAATGTAGAGAGTGTAGATATATATTATTCTAATAATATAGATAGTGTAGATTGTGTTTATACTGTAATACTATATATAGTGTAGATACTGTAATACTGTAAATAGTGTAGATACTGTAATACTATATATAGTGTAGTTACTTTAATACTGTAGATAGTGTAGATACTGTAATACTGTAGATAGTGTAGATATTGTAGATAATGTAATACTGTAGATTGTGTAGATAATGTAGATACTGTAATATTGTACATACTGTAATATTGTAGATAGTGTATAGATTGTAGATACTGTAGATATTGTAGATACTGTAATACTGTAGATACTGACATACTGTAGATAGTTTAGATACTGTAATAGTGTATATAGTGTAGATAGTGTAGATAAGGTGATACTGTAGATAGTGTAGATAATGTAGATACTGTAATATTGTAGATACTGTAATATTGTAGATAGTGTATAGATTGTAGATACTGTAGATATTGTAGATACTGTAATACTGTAGATACTGTGATACTGTAGATAGTGTAGATACTGTAATACTGTAGATAGTGTAGATATTGTAGATAATGTAATACTGTAGATAGTGTAGATAATGTAGATACTGTAATATTGTACATACTGTAATATTGTAGATAGTGTATAGATTGTAGATACTGTAGATATGGTAGATACTGTAATATTGTAGATAGTGTATAGATTGTAGATACTGTAGATATTGTAGATACTGTAATACTGTAGATACTGAGATACTGTAGATAGTTTAGATACTGTAATAGTGTATATAGTGTAGATATAGTAGATAAGGTGATACTGTAGATAGTGTAGATAATGTAGATACTGTAATATTGTAGATACTGTAATATTGTAGATAGTGTATAGATTGTAGATATTGTAGATACTGTAATACTGTAGATACTGTGATACTGTAGATAGTGTAGATAAGGTGATACTGTAGATATTGTCGATACTGTAATACTGTAGCTATTGTGGACACTGTAGTGCTGTAGATATTGTAGACACTGTAATACTGTACATAGGGTAGATTCTGTGATACTGTAATACTGTAGATAGTGTAGATACTGTAATACTGCAGACAGTTTAGATACTTTAATTCTGTAGATAGTGTAGATACTGTGATAATGTCGATATTGTAGATACTACAATACTGTATGTATTGTAGACATTGTAGTACTGTATATATTGTAGATATTGTAATACTGTGATATTGTAGATACTGTGATACTGTAATACTGTAGATACTGTTGACACTGTAATACTGCAGATAGTGTTGATACCTTAATACTGTAGATAGTGTAGATACTGTGATACTGGAGATAGTGTAGATATTGTAATACTGTAGATACTGTAGTGACTGTAGATATTGTAGATACTGTAATAATGTAGATAATGTAATACTGTAATACTATAGATAGTGTATATATTGTAGACACTGTAATATTGTAGATAGTGTAGATACTTTAATAATATAGATAGTGTAGATTCTGTAATACTGTAGATATTGTAGATACTGTAATACTGTAGATAGTGTAGATACTGTAATACTGTAGATAGTGTAGATACTGTAGCTAATGTAGATACTGTAATACTGTAGATAGTATAGATACTGTAATACTGTAGCTAATGTAGATACTGTAATACTGTAGATAGTATAGATACTGTAATACTGTAGATATTGTAGATACTGTAATACTGTAGATAGTATAGATACTGTAATACTGTAGATAGTGTAGATACTGTAGCTAATGTAGATACTGTAATACTGTAGATAGTATAGATACTGTAATACTGTAGCTAATGTAGATACTGTAATACTGTAGATAGTATAGATACTGTAATACTGTAGATATTGTAGATACTGTAATACTGTAGATAGTATAGATACTGTAATACTGTAGATAGTGTAGATACTGTAGCTAATGTAGATACTGTAATACTGTAGATAGTGTAGATGGTGTGAAACAATTTGGACTGTTAGCCTGTTTCATATTTTCTTTAGAAAATAGTCTTGATCTAATGGAACATCAATGGGGTCAAGTGTTCTTTAAGTAAAGCATTGCTTAATAACACCTATAATCATAGGTGCGGCTTGTGCCATGAAATGGAACCAGGGTCTGTGTCCCACACGGTACCCTATTCCATATGTAGTTCACTACTTTTTTGACGAAAGGCCCACAGGGCTCTTATCAAAAGTAGTTCGCTAGACAGGTAATATATTGCCATTTGGGATACCGCCCAAAGAGTTGTTGTGGAGGAGACGAGACAGGCTAGCCTCCCCGAGGGATCAACAACCTCTACGGTTACCCTGGTGACAACCTCTACGGTTACCCTGGTGACAGATGAGACTGCGTTCCCACTGCAACATAAACATTATTTACTATTACAGCTGTTCAACTCTGCAACACCTCCCTTCATTCTACTTATTAGATGCTTATGCCCAGGGAGGCCTACCATGTGCCTCGCAAATCTACCTCTCAGGGAATGTCCCAAATGGCACCCTATATTTCCTATTTACTGTAGTGCACTACTTTGACCAGGACCCATAGGGCGTATTATAGGGCCAATATGGATGAAGGTGTCATTTGGGACGCAATCAAAGGCCTAGACTAGAATAAAACCACCAAAATAATCTTTAGTACGCAGCAGATTCAAATTAATGGGGTTTTAATGTAAACTCCTTATTATAATTTAGTAGGTCACACCCCCTCTGCATTTAATCTTGGTCTGGGACGTAATTCCATATAAGGGTGTATTTAATCCTGGTCTGGACATGATGCCATATAAGGGTTTGTTTAGTCTTCGTCTGAGACATACTTCCAAATCAGGGTGTATTTCATCTTGGTCTGGACATAATTCAAAATAAGCGTGTATTTTTAGTTTTGTCGTTGCCTTTATACCATTTAAGGGTGTATTTAATATTGGTCTGGTACATCAACTCAAAAATCAAATCAAATATTATTTTATTAGTCACATGTGCCGAATACAACAGGTGTAGACCTCAAAGTGAAATGTTTACTTTTAAGACCTTAGCCAACATTGCAGTTTTAAAAAAGTATTTACTAAAATAAACTGAATACAAAAAAAACACACAAAAAAAACAATAGAATACGAACAACAATTAAAGAACAGCAGTAAAATAACAATAGCGAGGCTATATACAGGGGGGTACAGTGTCAATGTGAGGGGGCACCGGTTTGTCGAGGTAATTGAGGTAATATGTTCATGTAGGTAGAGGTAAAGTGATGCGTGGATGATAAACAGAGAGTTGCAGCAGCAGAGGGGGGACAATGCAAATAGTCCAGGTAGCCATTTGATTAGCTGTTCAGGAGTCTTATGGCTTGGGGTTAAAAGCTGTTAAGAATCCTTTTGGACATAGACTTGGCACTCCGGTACCGCTTGCCGGGCGGCGATGAGGACCCATGCATGATGTCATATACTGTAACGGTGTATTTAATCTTGGTCTGCGACATGATGCCATGTGAGGGTGTATAATGTTTGTTTAGTTTCTGTACTCTCAGGCTATTACTTTGTGAGTGGCCCACGCGGCCATGTGTTTACTTTCCAGGTGAATCAGCACAGTTATCAGAGAGCAGGGATAATCACAGGGCTCCACACACACGTAGACACCCACACACGGAATGGATGGAGGCCTGTGAGTCTACACTAATACAACCAGCATGGTAGACACAGCAGGGGCAGGCACACTGTAGACCCACACGGCACAGATGTGAGCTTCTCTGAGGTTCCGTGAGCTTCTCTCTGCCACAGTGGCCCCCTCTTGGTTAGCTTTGATTCTGAAGCATCAGACAGAGTGGAATGGACCTGTTTCATGTGCTCCTGTTGCCTCTTGTGATCACAGATTGGTGACCCTCTCCCTGTAGGTCTTCTTCTTTTATATAACCATCACCTGACTGGACACAGGGTTACAGATGTTCATCTCACATATAGCCTACACATAGAAAATGAATGATTGCAATACACTACATGATTTTATCTTTGACAGATAAACATATTCTGCAATTGATTTGAGGTGCTTTAGGAAACCATTTTGAAATACTCTAAGCAGTTGCGTTTTCTATTAGTTTTTTCCATAGATATCGGACTATTTGAAAAACATGCACGTCTCACACTAGTGAAATCATACATACTGTATGATAGATGGAATATTGAGTGGAATGACTGAGTAAACACACAGTCTAGAGTCCAAAAGAACCGCGTGGTTGGGAGCCAATCCCCCCCCTCCCCCCAAATGAGAATATTATCAAGCCAATCATTTGCATGCTGATGTATTTACATATTTCATTTCCATTGTAAGTAGGGACAATATAAGATTTAGCCCTCTGGCCAAACAGAGTCAACCTTGCAGGCTTTTAATGATAATGTCAACATGAGACGAGTCAGGAGGCATGCTTCAGGCATGAAAAACTCTCAAGGACTTGGATTGGCTTTGGAGTTTGTACTAAATGTTATTGTCAATCACCACCTTCCGGAGACACCTGAAACCCCACCTCTTCAAGGAATACCTAGGATAGGGTAAGTAAGGGTAAGTAATCCTTCTCACCCCCCTTCTCCCCCAAAAAAAAAAAAAAGATTTAGATGCAAATGGCTGTTCCACTGGATGTCATAAGGTGTATGCACCAATTTGTAAGTCGCTCTGGATAAGAGCGTCTGCTAAATGACTTAAATGTAAATGTAAATGTATTGTGCGGAAGACTTACAATCAAAACAGAAAGTGGGAAAGTGTCCTGAAATGTGTTATAACGAAGAACAAAAAGTTGAGTGAAGAGACATCAATGTCTTTCTTCTGATCTCCATTAGCTGATGCCATGATGACAGCTAATCTTCCTGCGGTCCACACATCAACAAAAAAACACATTGCGGAACATTGCTAGGAAAAGTGAAATCAAAATAAGTGTTTTCTGTGGTAGTCCTCATGAGAAGCAGTTTCATCATAGCGCTGCTTTACCTCTGTGTAAATAAATGGCATCTCAACTCTTGCTTGCTGTTCTCTAATGACTAGACACACGGTTGAGTTCAATGACGAGACAAAGTTCAAAGCATGTCCGCATTTTGAATAGGGACATTTAGTTGAAAGAAAGAAGTTTATTTTTTACATAACACCTACCTACCCTCATCAGTACCACTTTTCTTCTAGGTCAGGGATGGTGATGGAACTGCAGGGTGTGTTGGTCGGCTTTTGTTCCAGTCCAGCTCTAACAACCCTAGAACCACTTTAATAGGTCTTTTAAAAAAAAGCCCCATATCAACAGTATTAGGAACTATTGTTGAAAATGCAATCTGAACAACAGACAGAAATATATATATATATATATATATATATATATATATATATATATATATAAAAATAAATGAGTATATTTGCACAGATGTGTTTGAACTCCTCTTCTTTATTCCAGTCAGACAAAGAAGAAACCGTGTGGATGTGTGTGACTCTTCCTTCCAGGTACGTGTAAGAGGGTTTAGCAATGCAAATGAGAACTATGGAGTGAAACCAATTAGATTTTTGTTCCAGGGAAATGTTTCATTTTAAAACTATAGGGGGAAGTCAGAAAGTCTTGCAAGCCCCCAGGCTAATGTTAATGCTGCATTTAGATTTTTACTTTACTCAGGGCTACATCCTTTTTGCCCGGAAGTGATAATCTTCTTGTATCACTTTATTAGACAAGAAACACAAAATACACTAAACCACCACAGCACATTCATTCCCTATGGGAGTTGTCACATTAAAATGTAATGATTGTTAGATGGGTAAATCTGCAAGAAAGACAAAGGTTTATGATACAGAGTGGAAGGTATTAGATTTGGTCTGCTAGCTCCTACTCAAATTCATGAAGCTTCCAGCGTCATAGTGCAAAAGCCCTGCAGGATTTTGTACTTTTCTCAACATCAAAACATGCTGTCATAATAAGCTAGACTGCCAGCCAGGGTTGTTCCTGTTCATATGGTCGTCTGCTTTACCTCGGTGTTAAGTTGTATTTTTAGAGTTCCATTCCACACAAAGAATCAATATGGCTGTAAACATGTTTTTCAAGTGTTATGACATTGATTCAATTTAAAGCTTTACTTCCTCTTTCTACCAGGAACTTTAGCTCAGCGATTGCTCCACTATGTCATTATAAAAGCATTAAAGGCGGTTATAAATGCCTGTTAAACATTGATTCATACTGATAGGGAGACAGACAAAAGTGCAACTCAAGTTAATGTCATGGAGATTGTTCTGCTAGTGACTAACCATAATTCTTTGCTGGAAATATGTCTGGGGCACACATTCAATATCATAGTGTGTCGAAAACCTTTACTGTTGCCCATGAGTATTACCCAGAACCCTCTCTGAAACTCTCTATCTGTTCCTGGGACTTAGAGACAAACTTGGTGACAGCTGAGGTTATGTGTTATGGACCAGGTTGCCAGAGAACAGAGTCAGCTGACTCGGTCAGCGAATCAGTGGCCTTGCCAGGGGTTGGAGACCCCAGTGCAGCCCTAAACTCTTTAGTTGTTTTCAGGAATGCAGGTTGAAAGAACTTCTATAAATTCCTGTCCTCCACATCAACTCACATCAGAACCCTTTCCACATGGACAATCACTCTTCTGACAGTTGTGTTGTGACAAGGTAGGGGTGATATATACAGAAGATAGCCCTACTTGGTAAAAGACCAAATCCATATTATGGCAAGACCAGCTCAAATGAGGAAAGAGAAAATACAGTCCATCATTACTTTAAGACAAGAAGGTCCTTTAAATCTGGAAAATGTTAACTTTTCCTCAAGCGCGGACACAAAAACCAGGAAAGAAAGACCCAGAGTTACAGTGCCTTGCGAAAGTATTCGGCCCCCTTGAACTTTGCGACCTTTTGCCACATTTCAGGCTTCAAACATAAAGATATAAAACTGTATTTTTTTTGTGAAGAATCAACAACAAGTGGGACACAATCATGAAGTGGAACCACATTTATTGGATATTTCAAACTTTTTTAACAAATCAAAAACTGAAAAATTGGGCGTGCAAAATTATTCAGCCCCTTTACTTTCAGTGCAGCAAACTCTCCAGAAGTTCAGTGAGGATCTCTGAATGATCCAATGTTGAGCTAAATGACTAATGATGATAAATCATGGTCCTTCTGTAGCTCAGTTGGTAGAGCATGGCGCTTGTAACGCCAGGGTAGTGGGTTCGATCCCGAGACCACCCATACGTAGAATGTATGCACACATGACTGTAAGTCGCTTTGGATAAAAGCGTCTGATAAATGGCATATATTATTATTATATTAAATACAATCCACCTGTGTGTAATCAAGTCTCCGTATAAATGCACCTGCACTGTGATAGTCTCAGAAGTCCGTTAAAAGCGCAGAGAGCATCATGAAGAACAAGGAACACACCAGGCAGGTCCGAGATACTGTTGTGAAGAAGTTTAAAGCCGGATTTGGATACAAAAAGATTTCCCAAGCTTTAAACATCCCAAGGAGCACTGTGCAAGCGATAATATTGAAATTGAAGGAGTATCAGACCACTGCAAATCTACCAAGACCTGGCCGTCCCTCTAAACTTTCAGCTCATACAAGGAGAAGACTGATCAGAGATGCAGCCAAGAGGCCCATGATCACTCTGGATGAACTGCAGAGATCTACAGCTGAGGTGGGAGACTCTGTCCATAGGACAACAATCAGTCGTATATTGCACAAATCTGGCCTTTATGGAAGAGTTGCAAGAAGAAAGCCATTTCTTAAAGATATCCATAAAAAGTGTTGTTTAAAGTTTGCCACAAGCCACCTGGGAGACACACCAAACATGTGGAAGAAGGTGCTCTGGTCAGATGAAACCAAAATTGAACTTTTTGGCAACAATGCAAAACATTATGTTTGGCGTAAAAGCAGCACAGCTCATCACCCTGAACACACCATCCCCACTGTCAAACATGGTGGTGGCAGCATCATGGTTTGGCCTGCTTTTCTTCAGCAGGGACAGGGAAGATGGTTAAAATTGAGGGGAAGATGGATGGAGCCAAATACAGGACCATTCTCGAAGAAAACCTGATGGAGTCTGCAAAAGACCTGAGACTGGGACTGAGATTTGTCTTCCAACAAGAAAATGATCCAAAACATAAAGCAAAATCTACAATGGAATGGTTCAATGGTTCAAACATAAACATATCCAGGTGATAGAATGGCCAAGTCAAAGTCCAGACCTGAATCCAATCGAGAATCTGTGGAAAGAACTGAAAACTGTTGTTCACAAATGCTCTCCATCCAACCTCACTGAGCTCGAGCTGTTTTGCAAGGAGGAATGGGAAAAAAATTCAGTCTCTCGATGTGCAAAACTGATAGAGACATACCCCAAGCGACTTACAGCTGTAATCACAGCAAAAGGTGGCGCTACAAAGTATTGTGGTCCTTCTGTGGCACAGTTGGTAGAGCATGGCGCTTGTAACGCCATGGTAGTGGGTTCGATTCCCGGGACCACCCATACGTAGAATGTATGCACACATTACTGTAAGTCGCTTTGGATAAAAGCGTCTGCTAAATGGCATATATTTTTATTAACTTAAGGGGGCTGAATAATTTTGCATGCCCAATTTTTCAGTTTTTGATTTGTTAAAAAAGTTTGAAATATCCAATAAATGTCGTTCCACTTCATGATTGTGTCCCACTTGTTGTTGATTCTTCACAAAAAAATACAGTTTTATATCTTTATGTCTGAAGCCTGAAATGTGGCAAAAGGTCGCAAAGTTCAAGGGGGCCGAATACTTTCGCAAGGCACTGTACCTCAGCTGTAGAGGATACGTTCATTAGAGTTACCAGCCTCAGAAATTGCAGCCAAAATACATTGTAGAATAAAAGTGAAGACATCAAAATTATGAAATAACACATATGGAATGAAATAATGTTGCGATTGTTTATGAGAATGCTAACAGCTGTGTGGTTCCCGTGGGGGAAATATTATATTGGGGAAAGGTTCCCTTGGGAATTGCCATGGAAGCCAAGAAGGGGAGTGAGGTGTGTGCGTGCGTGTGTGTGTGAGTGTGTGTGTGTGTGTGTGTGTGTGTGTGTGTGTGTGTGTGTGTGTGTGTGTGTGTGTGTGTGTGTGTGTGTGTGTGTGTGTGTGTGTGTGTGTGTGTGTGTGTGTGTGCGTGCATGTGGGGGTTTTGGAGGGGAAGTGTGTCCATCTGATGAATGGGCATGTTCTGAACTCAATTTTAAACACTAATTGCAGTCTCACCCATTCATTTCTAATGACCGGTCATTTTTGACCAGGAACACCACAGCTGTACAAGAGTCAAATAAAAGACCCGAAATTTCATGAAAATCATCCAAATGTATTTTGTGTGTTCAGATTAAATTAACTACATTTTTCAGTGAGAAAACTTGTAAATCGTTCCAATTCGAAGTGAACACAGCAGAAGGGTTAAAAGTAAACCAATGGGATTAAGAAATATATAAAAATCAGGACGAGCAATGTCAGAGCGGTATTGACACAAATACAGTAGAATGCAATACAGTATACACATATGAAATAAGTAAAGCAATATGATAACATTATTAAAGTGACTAACTAGTGTTCCATTATTACTGTGACTAACTAATGTTCCTTTATTAAAGTGATGAACTAGTGTTCCATTATTACTGTGACTAACTAGTGTTCCTTTATTAAAGTGATGAACTAGTGTTCCATTATTACTGTGACTAACTAGTGTTCCTTTATTACTGTGACTAACTAGTGTTCCATTATTACTGTGACTAACTAGTGTTCCTTTATTAAAGTGATGAACTAGTGTTCCATTATTACTGTGACTAACTAGTGTTCCTTTATTAAAGTGACTAACTAGTGTTCCATTATTACTGTGACTAACTAGTGTTCTATTATTACTGTGACTAACTAGTGTTCCATTATTACTGTGACTAACTAGTGTTCCATTATTAAAGTGATGAACTAGTGTTCCATTATTAAAGTGATGAACTAGTGTTCCATTATTAAAGTGACTAACTAGTGTTCCTTTATTAAAGTGATGAACTAGTGTTCCATTATTACTGTGACTAACTAGTGTTCCTTTATTAAAGTGATGAACTAGTGTTCCATTATTACTGTGACTAACTAGTGTTCCTTTATTAAAGTGATGAACTAGTGTTCCATTATTAAAGTGACTAACTAGTGTTCCATTATTAAAGTGATGAACTAGTGTTCCATTATTAAAGTGATGAACTAGTGTTCCATTATTAAAGTGATGAACTAGTGTTCCATTATTAAAGTGATGAACTAGTGTTCCATTATTAAAGTGATGAACTAGTGTTCCATTATTAAAGTGACTAACTAGTGTTCCATTATTACTGTGACTAACTAGTGTTCCTTTATTAAAGTGATGAACTAGTGTTCCATTATTACTGTGACTAACTAGTGTTCCTTTATTAAAGTGACTAACTAGTGTTCCATTATTAAAGTGATGAACTAGTGTTCCATTATTAAAGTGATGAACTAGTGTTCCATTATTAAAGTGATGAACTAGTGTTCCATTATTAAAGTGATGAACTAGTGTTCCATTATTAAAGTGACTAACTAGTGTTCCATTATTACTGTGACTAACTAGTGTTCCTTTATTAAAGTTATGAACTAGTGTTCCATTATTAAAGTGACTGACTAGTGTTCCATTATTAAAGTGATGAACTAGTGTTCCATTATTAAAGTGACTGACTAGTGTTCCATTATTAAAGTGATGAACTAGTGTTCCATTATTAAAGTGACTAACTAGTGTTCCATTATTAAAGTGACTAACTAGTGTTCCATTATTAAAGTGACTAACTAGTGTTCCATTATTACTGTGACTAACTAGTGTTCCATTATTACTGTGACTAACTAGTGTTCCATTATTAAAGTGACTAACTAGTGTTCCATTATTACTGTGACTAACTAGTGTTCCTTTATTAAAGTGATGAACTAGTGTTCCATTATTAAAGTGACTAACTAGTGTTCCATTATTACTGTGACTAACTAGTGTTCCTTTATTAAAGTGATTAACTAGTGTTCCTTTATTAAAGTGATGAACTAGTGTTCCATTATTACTGTGACTAACTAGTGTTCCTTTATTAAAGTGATGAACTAGTGTTCCATTATTAAAGTGATGAACTAGTGTTCCATTATTAAAGTGACTAACTAGTGTTCCATTATTACTGTGACTAACTAGTGTTCCATTATTAAAGTGATGAACTAGTGTTCCATTATTAAAGTGACTAACTAGTGTTCCATTATTACTGTGACTAACTAGTGTTCCTTTATTAAAGTGATGAACTAGTGTTCCATTATTAAAGTGACTAACTAGTGTTCCATTATTACTGTGACTAACTAGTGTTCCTTTATTAAAGTGATGAACTAGTGTTCCATTATTACTGTGACTAACTAGTGTTCCTTTATTAAAGTGATGAACTAGTGTTCCATTATTACTGTGACTAACTAGTGTTCCTTTATTAAAGTGATGAACTAGTGTTCCATTATTAAAGTGATGAACTAGTGTTCCATTATTAAAGTGATGAACTAGTGTTCCATTATTAAAGTGATGAACTAGTGTTCCATTATTAAAGTGATGAACTAGTGTTCCATTATTAAAGTGATGAACTAGTGTTCCATTATTACTGTGACTAACTAGTGTTCCATTATTAAAGTGATGAACTAGTGTTCCATTATTAAAGTGATGAACTAGTGTTCCATTATTAAAGTGATGAACTAGTGTTCCATTATTAAAGTGATGAACTAGTGTTCCATTATTAAAGTGATGAACTAGTGTTCCATTATTAAAGTGACTAACTAGTGTTCCATTATTACTGTGACTAACTAGTGTTCCTTTATTAAAGTGATGAACTAGTGTTCCATTATTACTGTGACTAACTAGTGTTCCTTTATTAAAGTGATGAACTAGTGTTCCATTATTAAAGTGATGAACTAGTGTTCCATTATTAAAGTGACTAACTAGTGTTCCATTATTACTGTGACTAACTAGTGTTCCTTTATTAAAGTTATGAACTAGTGTTCCATTATTAAAGTGACTGACTAGTGTTCCATTATTAAAGTGATGAACTAGTGTTCCATTATTAAAGTGACTGACTAGTGTTCCATTATTAAAGTGATGAACTAGTGTTCCATTATTAAAGTGACTAACTAGTGTTCCATTATTAAAGTGACTAACTAGTGTTCCATTATTAAAGTGACTAACTAGTGTTCCCTTATAAAAGTGACTAACTAGTGTTCCATTATTGCAGTGACTAACTAGTGTTCCATTATTAAAGTGACTAACTAGTGTTCCATTATTAAAGTGATGAACAAGTGTTCCATTATTAAAGTGATGAACTAGTGTTCCATTATTAAAGTGATGAACTAGTGTTCCATTATTAAAGTGATGAACTAGTGTTCCATTATTAAAGTGACTAACTCGTGTTCCATTATTAAAGTGATGAACAAGTGTTCCATTATTAAAGTGATGAACTAGTGTTCCATTATTAAAGTGATGAACTAGTGTTCCATTATTAAAGTGATGAACTAGTGTTCCATTATTAAAGTGATGAACTAGTGTTCCATTATTAAAGTGATGAACTAGTGTTCCATTATTAAAGTGATGAACTAGTGTTCCATTATTAAAGTGATGAACTAGTGTTCCATTATTAAAGTGACTGACTAGTGTTCCATTATTAAAGTGATGAACTAGTGTTCCATTATTAAAGTGATGAACTAGTGTTCCATTATTAAAGTGATGAACTAGTGTTCCATTATTAAAGTGATGAACTAGTGTTCCATTATTAAAGTGACTGACTAGTGTTCCATTATTAAAGTGATGAACTAGTGTTCCATTATTAAAGTGACTAACTAGTGTTCCATTATTAAAGTGACTAACTAGTGTTCCATTATAAAAGTGACTAACTAGTGTTCCATTATTAAAGTGATGAACTAGTGTTCCATTATTACTGTGACTAACTAGTGTTCCTTTATTAAAGTGATGAACTAGTGTTCCATTATTAAAGTGACTGACTAGTGTTCCATTATTAAAGTGATGAACTAGTGTTCCATTATTAAAGTGATGAACTAGTGTTCCATTATTAAAGTGATGAACTAGTGTTCCATTATTAAAGTGATGAACTAGTGTTCCATTATTAAAGTGACTAACTAGTGTTCCATTATTAAAGTGATGAACTAGTGTTCCATTATTAAAGTGATGAACTAGTGTTCCATTATTAAAGTGATGAACTAGTGTTCCATTATTAAAGTGATGAACTAGTGTTCCATTATTAAAGTGATGAACTAGTGTTCCATTATTAAAGTGACTAACTAGTGTTCCATTATTACTGTGACTAACTAGTGTTCCTTTATTAAAGTGATGAACTAGTGTTCCATTATTACTGTGACTAACTAGTGTTCCTTTATTAAAGTGATGAACTAGTGTTCCATTATTAAAGTGATGAACTAGTGTTCCATTATTAAAGTGACTAACTAGTGTTCCATTATTACTGTGACTAACTAGTGTTCCTTTATTAAAGTGATGAACTAGTGTTCCATTATTACTGTGACTAACTAGTGTTCCTTTATTAAAGTGATGAACTAGTGTTCCATTATTAAAGTGACTGACTAGTGTTCCTTTATTAAAGTGATGAACTAGTGTTCCATTATTAAAGTGACTAACTAGTGTTCCATTATTACTGTGACTAACTAGTGTTCCATTATTAAAGTGATGAACTAGTGTTCCATTATTAATGTGACTAACTAGTGTTCCTTTATTAAAGTGATGAACTAGTGTTCCATTATTAAAGTGACTAACTAGTGTTCCATTATTACTGTGACTAACTAGTGTTCCATTATTAAAGTGATGAACTAGTGTTCCTTTATTAAAGTGATGAACTAGTGTTCCATTATTAAAGTGATGAACTAGTGTTCCATTATTACTGTGACTAACTAGTGTTCCTTTATTAAAGTGATGAACTAGTGTTCCATTATTAAAGTGATGAACTAGTGTTCCATTATTAAAGTGATGAACTAGTGTTCCATTATTAAAGTGATGAACTAGTGTTCTATTATTAAAGTGACTGACTAGTGTTCCATTATTAAAGTGACTAACTAGTGTTCCATTATTACTGTGACTAACTAGTGTTCCATTATTAAAGTGATGAACTAGTGTTCCATTATTACTGTGACTGACTAGTGTTCCATTATTAAAGTGATGAACTAGTGTTCCATTATTAAAGTGATGAACTAGTGTTCCATTATTAAAGTGACTAACTAGTGTTCCATTATTAAAGTGACTAACTAGTGTTCCATTATTGCAGTGACTAACTAGTGTTCCATTATTAAAGTGACTAACTAGTGTTCCATTATTAAAGTGACTAACTAGTGTTCCATTATAAAAGTGACTAACTAGTGTTCCATTATTAAAGTGACTGACTAGTGTTCCATTATTAAAGTGATGAACTAGTGTTCCATTATTAAAGTGACTAACTAGTGTTCCATTATTAAAGTGACTAACTAGTGTTCCATTATAAAAGTGACTAACTAGTGTTCCATTATTAAAGTGACTAACTAGTGTTCCAGGAATTGACTTTGGGGGTGACTAGTGAAATATATCTGCTGGAGCTACAGGTTGGTGATGCTATGGTGACCAGTGAGCTGAGATAAGGCTGGGCTTTACCTAGCAGAGTCTTGTAGATGACCTGGAGCCAGTGGGTTTGGCGACAAGATGTAAGGTAGCAGCCTCTAAGGTGCAGGGCCGAGTAACTGGGTGGTAGCTGGCTAGTGATGGCTATTTAACATTCTAATGGACTTGAGACAGAAGCTGTTTTTCTGTCTCTCAGCCCCTGCTTTGATGTACCTGTACTGACCTCGCCTTCAGAATGATAGAGGGGTGAATAGGCCGTGGCTCGAGTGGTTGTTGACCTTAATGATCTTTTTGGCCTTCCTGTGACATCAGGTGCTGTAGGTGTCAGGCTCCCGAGGACTGGAATTGCCCAGGCCTGGTCTAGGGTGTCGGTGGAGGTGATATTATCCTTAACTAGCCTCCCAAAGCATGTCTTGATGAGATCTAGGTTGGTGATAGTCATTTAGTTCAGTTACCTTTGCTTTCTTGGGTACAAGAACAATGGTGGACATCTTGAAGCAAGTGGGGACAGCTGTCACAGCAGACTGTGAAAGCTCTCCTGCTGGTCATTATCAGTCCTCTAACAGACTCTGGGACACTTCTCCCGCTGGCTATTATCAGTTCTCTAACAGACTGTGACAGTTCTCCTGCTGGTCATTCTCAGTCCTCTAACAGACTCTGTGACAGTTCTCCTGCTGGTCATTCTCAGTCCTCCAACAGACTCTGGGACAGTTCTCCTGCTGGTCATTATCAGTCCTCTAACAGACTGTGACAGTTCTCCTGCTGGTCATTATCAGTCCTCTAACAGACTCTGTGACAGTTCTCCTGCTGGTCATTCTCAGTCCTCCAACAGACTCTGGGACAGTTCTCCTGCTGGTCATTATCAGTCCTCTAACAGACAGTGACAGTTCTCCTGCTGGTCATTATCAGTCCTCTAACAGACAGTGACAGTTCTCCTGCTGGTCATTATCAGTCCTCTAACAGACAGTGACAGTTCTCCTGCTGGTCATTATCAGTCCTCTAACAGACAGTGACAGTTCTCCTGCTGGTCATTATCAGTCCTCTAACAGACAGTGACAGTTCTCCTGCTGGTCATTATCAGTCCTCTAACAGACAGTGACAGTTCTCCTGCTGGTCATTATCAGTCCTCTAACAGACTGTGACAGTTCTCCTGCTGGTCATTATCAGTCCTCTAACAGACTGTGACAGTTGCAACTCTATTGGAGACCACCACATGTTGGCACTCTTTTTTTATGGCGCAATATTGTAGTTTTATACCACTGTTTTTAAGAACTAAAAATCTTTATTCCATTTAAAGGCTTCTTTTTTCAGGTGCATATCTGCCATCAACCCGGAACAATGAGCAAAACTCACCAAGAAATACATATTTTTTAATCTTTTTTTGACTACTAGAATTTGAATATGTATATACTGTAGTATATTGTGTATTTGACTAAACCCTTTTGGATCCTAAATGTTCTTACTCTAAGGTTTGCTGTGTGTGTGTGGTTGGTTTAACTAAAGCATAATATGGTCTCATGCATAAGATTCTTTTATCATCATTATTCATTATTTGAGCCATCAGGTGCAGGTAATCTGCAATGCCAAAACAAACAGCTCCTAGTATGTGGTAGAAATTACAGGCCTCTCTCTCTCTCTGTCCATTACAGTTTATGAAAGCATTATTGGACACCTGTCTGTTGACTGAAGCCATGCTGCTGACAACACAGCATGTTATTAACACCCACCGAATACCTTGTCTTAATTAATCTAGGGGCTACAAATTACATTTCTAGATTCTAGAACATGTTATTGGATTCTATAGCACGGAACACGGAAGGTAGGTTCTATACATATGGACTAAGTGTGTAAATATGACAATACAACTACGAATAACTAACATGATCCATTCAAAATAATAATAATATGCCATTTAGCAGACGCTTTTATCCAAAGCGACTTACAGTCACGTGTGCATACATTCTACGTATGGGTGGTCCCGGGAATCGAACCCACTACCCTGGTGTTACAAGCGCCATGCTCTACCAACTGAGCTACAGAAGGACCCAACAAAACAATGCAATGCCCATGTACATTCATTTAAATTACTGTTACAAGAAAATAACTTTCTCTAAATAAATTAGTCACAGGAATAATGGTGAGGGGGCAACTTGAATGCTGTGAAACAAAAGACCATCCCTTCGTGGTCTGTAGGGCTATTGAAGTCTGTTAAGCACCATGAACCTCCACCACTACAGCCTACGCAGTGAAAAATCACTTTTTTTTATGTTGGTAAGCTGAGCTTGATTGAATTTTTTTTTGCGTATCAGCGAATGGATCAAGTAAAACAAAGAAAAAAGAGAAGAGAAAAGATTTGTGCTTGTGATAAACTGTAGCCTCACTGATCAGGGATTTATACCAGAACACGACATCCACTTCTCTCTCCATTCTCTCGCTGTTTACCTGGAGGGTGATTAACATGTCCTTTTCATGCATAAGACGAAACACAGACATTTACAGCCCCTATACAGGTTATTGGAATAGAGGCACAAGTCAAACTCTAGTCACACAAATTAATGTCTCAAACATCTGAAAATAGAAGAACATGATATCTACACTAATAATAGATGGTACATGAAGACCCTTTAACTATACAACATAGATATTATATTTAAATTGTTGAGATTGTCCTCTAATTTCTGTACTTTCTTTCTATACATCCCTGTACATCCGTATATAACCTGATAGAACAGTAACCTACCACTACTACACATGAGTAAATAACCTGATAGAACAGTAACCTACCACTACACATGAGTAAATAACCTGATAGAACAGTAACCAAGCCCTGTACATCAGTATATAACCTGATAGAACAGTAACTGACCACTACACTACACATCAGTATATAACCTGATAGTGTATTATACTGTTGTTGAGTTTGATCAAATCCATGAACGTAGGTACAATTATTGATGACAAATGTAATAATTCCGTCCGGAGGCTATACCAAAATGCATAATTGAACTCCACTAAAAACTATCTTGTAAAACTTTGTCTTGCCCTGAAAAATAATGAATCTGAAGTAGAATGGACTGGCAACAAATCCCCAACAACCAGGTCCATCAATAGGGTCTGACCCGAATAATGACCTGAACACTTAACCTTCTTCATATGGTTCTACCTTGGCATAATCAGTAGGGCAGTGACAGAGAAAATGTCTGACAGTTACATTCTTTACGATCCCTGGGAAATTACAGCAAAATAGATAGAACTACTGTAAATTGAAAGAACTCTTATTGATTTACAAGATGGTGTCGTAAATTTAGATCTGCATCAATACAGTGTATAGCCTTGATGCCAGTCTTTTCAGACAGCAATCCACTTCCTGTACTCGGTGTCATATGTTATTTTTTTATTTATTTTACTAGTCAGTTAAGAACAAATTCTTATTTTCAATGACGGCCTAGTGGGATAACTGCCTGTTCAAGCGTAGAACGACAGATTTTGTAACTTGTCAGCTCGGGGATTTGATCTTGCAACCTTTCAGTTACTAATCCATTGCTCTAACCACTAGGCTACCCTGCCGCCCGTAATGCCAGCATTCCACTTCTTGTACTCGTTGTCATATGCCAGCATTCCACTTCTTGTACTCAGTATCATATGCCAGCATTCCACTTCTTGTACTCAGTATCATATGCCAGCAATCTACTTCTTGTACTCGGTGTCATATTCCAGCATTCCACTTCTTGTATTTTGTGTCATTATGCCACAGCTTTGGCACAATGACATGGAGTACAAGGAGTGGAATGTTAGCTATAAAGACAGGCAACCAGGCTATACAATTTCCTTTCTGGGTACTCATTTAGTAATCCTGACATTAAAGGTCCTGAAAAGACATATGGATATTCCAGAATAATTTCAACATGGAGGTAGACACCTGGTAATTGATGACACTGATGGAAGAGTGTCAGACATGGCTCTTGTAACACAAGGCAGGGCTATTCAGTGTAAAACATTTAATTTTGATATGAACTAAATTATAACATTCGCATGAATTTCTAGAGTACTAATCAGAGGCAAAGCACTTTCAAATAAATTAGCATAATTGTGTTATGTCCCCTGACAGCAGAATCGCAGTGATTTGAAAAACATGTCGTCCGTCCCGAACGTTACCCTGTTCCCTACATAGTGCAGGGAATATAATGCTATTTTGGACGCTTTTCATGTCTTTCAACACTTGACCTTTGGCCTTGACTGTTTTTTTTTTATTGCCGTTTAAGGGATAGATGAGGGGACACATATCATGTACTGATTCCTATTCATCCTCATCAATGGTCTGAACACACTGTTCCTTGTTGTCTAGACAGAGTGACGAAATGCTGAATAACTCTGAATATCTTAGCGTCTAGCCTATAATCAACTGAAAAACAATGAATATCTTAAGATGGGTAATCAACAAAGACACCATTTCAGAAGACGACAGCTTACTCATTATCTAGTCATACAATGTATTACATTTCAATAGCGTGCAATACATGTGAGGTTGTCTGTTTTGGAAATCAAAGTGTCAACCCGTAACTAAAATAAAATAAGGCACAGCCTAGATTCGGGAACGTCATTTTAGGTGAAAAAAATATGCAGCTGTAGAAAACATTTCTTACCAGTCCAGCCAAGGGTGGAGAGACGATACCTGATACCAAACCCATTCTAAATACGCCAATAGAACGCACACAGGAGAGCCGAGAGATGAATGCGGATAAATAACTGAAATGACAGACCCAATCTAAATAGAGATGGACAGTTGCAGGGCCAAACAACATATTAATAAAGAGATGTGGTTCTTTAGAAGTGACGAGAGCTGGCAGCATTAAACTCATTCATCTTCCACTTTGCTTTTTTTCCTGACGGCCCTAATATTCCTCATCAATCAGTGAGTTGGGTGTCAAGTGTGGACAATCTGGCACAAAGTGAGTGTCAGCCTCTTTACTTGCTGTTGTCCAACCTTGTCAATGAGTGAGCTAATGTGAGTTGATGAATATGTATCGATGACAGCCTGTAGAAGTCATGTGTAATAAAAGCCATTTTCTTGGACAAATCCACTTAAGTACTGACTAGAGGCAACATATGAAACACACTGACCTCTGGCGCAGGTTATAACCGTGTCCTAAAAGTCACCCTTAAAATGTAGTACACTGCTGTTGACCAGGGCTCATCAGCCATCTAGGGAATAGGGTGCCTTTTGGGATGTAGCCTATAACTCTCTCTCACACACACACACACACACACACACACACACACACACACACACACACACACACACACACACACACACACACACACACACAGAAGAGGCGCCCACAAGTACTGGTAGACATCAAATGCATTAATGGAAGGCCTAGTATCAAAGGAGAGGTCAATCAAGCAAGGAGTGATCACCGTACTTACAGTGATCACCATACTTACAGTGATCACCATACTTACAGTGATCATCGTACTTACAGTGATCACCGTACTTACAGTGATCTCCATACTTACAGTGATCACCGTACTTACAGTGATCACCGTACTTACAGTGATCACCGTACTTACAGTGATCACCACAGTGATCACCGTACTTACAGTGATCACCGTTCTTACAGTGATCACCATACTTACAGTGATCACCGTACTTACAGTGATCGCCGTACTTACAGTGATCATCGTACTTACAGTGATCACCGTACTTACAGTGATCACCGTACTTACAGTGATCACCGTACTTACAGTGATCACCGTACTTACAGTGATCACCGTACTTACAGTGATCACCGTACTTACAGTGATCACCGTACTTACAGTGATCACCATACTTACAGTGATCACCGTACTTACAGTGATCACCGTACTTACAGTGATCACCGTACTTACAGTGATCGCCATACTTACAGTGATCACCGTACTTACAGTGATCACCATACTTACAGTGATCACCGTACTTACAGTGATCACCGTACTTACAGTGATCACCGTACTTACAGTGATCACCATACTTACAGTGATCACCGTACTTACAGTGATCACCGTACTTACAGTGATCACCATACTTACAGTGATCACCGTACTTACAGTGATCTCCATACTTACAGTGATCACCGTACTTACAGTGATCACCGTTCTTACAGTGATCACCATACTTACAGTGATCACCGTACTTACAGTGATCGCCGTACTTACAGTGATCTCCGTACTTACAGTGATCACCGTACTTACAGTGATCGCCGTACTTACAGTGATCACCGTACTTACAGTGATCACCATCCTTACAGTGATCACCATACTTACAGTGATCGCCGTGCTTACAGTGATTACAGTGATCGCCGTACTTACAGTGATCACCGTACTTACAGTGATCACCGTACTTACAGTGATCGCCGTACTTACAGTGATCGCCGTACTTACAGTGATCGCCATCCTTACAGTGATCATCGTACTTACAGTGATCACCGTACTTACAGTGATCACCGTACTTACAGTGATCGCCGTACTTACAGTGATCGCCGTACTTACAGTGATCGCCATCCTTACAGTGATCATCGTACTTACAGTGATCACCATACTTACAGTGATCACCGTACTTACAGTGATCGCCGTACTTACAGTGATCACCGCACTTACAGTGATCACCATACTTACAGTGATCACCATACTTACAGTGATCATCGCACTTACAGTGATCATCGTACTTACAGTGATCACCATACTTACAGTGATCACCGTACTTACAGTGATCGCCGTACTTACAGTGATCGCCATCCTTACAGTGATCATCGTACTTACAGTGATCACCATCCTTACAGTGATCACCATACTTACAGTGATCACCGTACTTACAGTGATCGCCGTACTTACAGTGATCATCGCACTTACAGTGATCACCATACTTACAGTGATCACCATACTTACAGTGATCATCGCACTTACAGTGATCACCATACTTACAGTGATCACCGTACTTACAGTGATCACCATACTTACAGTGATCACCGTACTTACAGTGATCTCCATACTTACAGTGATCACCGTACTTACAGTGATCTCCATACTTACAGTGATCACCGTACTTACAGTGATCTCCGTACTTACAGTGATCACCATACTTACAGTGATCACCGTACTTACAGTGATCACCATACTTACAGTGATCACCGTACTTACAGTGATCACCATACTTACAGTGATCACCGTACTTACAGTGATCACCATACTTACAGTGATCACCGTACTTACAGTGATCACCGTACTTACAGTGATCACCGTACTTACAGAGGCACATCTGTTGCACTGATGAAAGATTCCACTCTTTACTTTCTTCTCACACGTTTTTTTTTCGTTTTTTTTTTACTCGTCTCCAGGTTGACTGCTTAATGTTTTTCTTATAAATAAGCTTTAACTTGGCTTTGCGTATCCAGGTAAGCTGCTTAATGTGTGAATCAACCAAAGAAGGTAACTTAGAATGTGTAATTATATCGTCATTAGAATGGAAGCTCCGCCTGTCCCTAACACAATTATATGTTCTTAATCGAATACGTTGGGACCTCTATATTGTCCAACATTTAATTTAGCAAACAATGGCTTGTTATTCGCTCTTTGCTTGATCGCCACTTTTTAATTATGTTTACAATTAGTACAGACATGGAGTCAGCAAGACTTGATTGAAACCTACAATAAACAAGATAATCAAAAGTACATCTCTATCTTGTTATTTAAACTGTTGTATGTGACCAAAGTTTCTTAATAAGGGACAATTCTACATGGCATCCATATGCGTCACAACAAACCCACTTTCATAAATACATAGGTATTTCTAGGAGTCATAATACACTGTTTTATGAAACATGAAGGTAAAATGTCTACTGATAACACCGTGGTCCTTCTGTAGCTCAGTTGGTAGAGCATGGTGCTTGTAACGCCAGGGTAGTGGGTTCGATTCCGGGACCACCCATACGTAGAATGTATGCACACATGACTATAAGTCTCTTTGGATAAAAGCATCTGCTAAATGGCATATAATATATATTATGACTATCGTCCAAAATGGCACCCTATTCCCGATATACAGTAGTGGACTACTTTTGACCAGAGCCGTATGGGCCCTGGTCAAAAGTAGTGTACTGTATAGGAAATAGGGTGCATTTAGGATGATTATTGGCTTTAGTTCTTCTAACAGTGATGGACTTCTGGACTAATAGAGTTCTGTTTCAGAACATTCTAGAGCCTCCCGGAACCGTACAGCTTTCTAATTTACATAACTACTCACAATCCTTGGCAAATTACGTAATAACTCATATTTAAAAAAATTTTTCACCTAAGCAAGTTAGTTAATTAAGAACAAATTCTTATTTACATTGACGGTCTAGGAACAGTGGGTTAACTGCCTTGTTCAGGGGCAGAAGGACAGATTTTTACCTTGTCAGCTCGGGGAATTCGATACAGCAACTTTTTTGTTACGGGCCCAACGCTCTAACCGCTAGGCTACCTGGCCCAACGCTCTAACCGCTAGGCTACCTGGCCCAGCGCTCTAACCGCTAGGCTACCTGGCCCAACGCTCTAACCGCTAGGCTACCTGGCCCAACGCTCTAACCGCTAGGCTACCTGGCCCAACGCTCTAACCGCTAGGCTACCTGGCCCAACGCTCTAACCGCTAGGCTACCTTCTGCCCCAATCTGTAGTTGTTACATACATTTTTGGACTTATAAATGAATTATATATACCCATCGAAGAATATATTTTGTAAATGTCTCATGATTTTAGTTCAACCCCAAGTATAAGCTTGTTGTATCCCAATGTTTGTAAACATTGTAAATGTAAACAAACACTGTACAGCCTCAGAAAATGGTTAAACTACGATGTTGATATCATGGATGGTCAGTCCTGTATAGCCTCATAACATGGTTATAACTATAATGTTGATATCATGGATGGTCAGTCCTGTATAGCCTCATAACATGGTTATAACTACAATGTTGATATCATGGATGGTCAGTCCTGTACAGTCTCATAATATGGTTATAACTATAATGTTGATATCATGGATGGTCAGTCCTGTATAGCTTCATAACATGGTTATAACTACAATGTTGATATCATGGATGGTCAGTCCTGTATAGCCTCATAACATGGTAATAACTACAATGTTGATATCATGGATGGTCAGTCCTGTATAGCCTCATAACATGGTTATAACTATAATGTTGATATCATGGATGGTTAGTCCTGTATAGCCTCATAACATGGTTATAACTACAATGTTGATATCATGGATGGTCAGTCCTGTATAGCCTCATAACATGGTTATAACTACAATGTTGATATCATGGATGGTCAGTCCTGTATAGCCTCATAACATGGTTATAACTACAATGTTGATATCATGGATGGTCAGTCCTGTATAGCCTCATAACATGGTTATAACTACAATGTTGATATCATGGATGGTCAGTCCTGTATAGCCTCATAACATGGTTATAACTACAATGTTGATATCATGGATGGTCAGTCCTGTATAGTCTCATAACATGGTTATAACTATAATGTTGATATCATGGATGGTCAGTCCTGTATAGCCTCATAACATGGTTATAACTACAATGTTGATATCCTGGATGGTCAGTCCTGTACAGCCTCATAACATGGTTATAACTACAATGTTGATATCATGGATGGTCAGTCCTGTATAGCCTCATAACATGGTTATAACTATAATGTTGATATCATGGATGGTCAGTCCTGTACAGCCTCATAACATGGTTATAACTATAATGTTGATATCATGGATGGTCAGTCCTGTATAGTCTCATAACATGGTTATAACTATAATGTTGATATCATGGATGGTCAGTCCTGTATAGCCTCATAACATGGTTATAACTATAGTGTTGATATCATGGATGGTCAGTCCTGTATAGCCTCATAACATGGTTATAACTATAGTGTTGATATCATGGATGGTCAGTCCTGTACAGCCTCATAACATGGTTATAACTATAATGTTGATATCATGGATGGTCAGTCCTGTATAGCCTCATAACATGGTTATAACTATAATGTTGATATCATGGATGGTCAGTCCTGTATAGCCTCATAACATGGTTATAACTATAATGTTGATATCATGGATGGTCAGTCCTGTATAGCCTCATAACATGGTTATAACTATAATGTTGATATCATGGATGGTCAGTCCTGTACAGCCTCATAACATGGTTATAACTACAATGTTGATATCATGGATGGTCAGTCCTGTATAGCCTCATAACATGGTTATAACTATAATGTTGATATCATGGATGGTCAGTCCTGTACAGCCTCATAACATGGTTATAACTACAATGTTGATATCATGGATGGTCAGTCCTGTATAGCCTCATAACATGGTTATAACTATAATGTTGATATCATGGATGGTCAGTCCTGTATAGCCTCATAACATGGTTATAACTACAATGTTGATATCCTGGATCGTCAGTCCTGTATAGTCTCATAACATGGTTATAACTATAATGTTAATATCATGGATGGTCAGTCCTGTATAGTCTCATAACATGGTTATAACTACAATGTTGATATCCTGGATGGTCAGTCCTGTATAGCCTCATAACATGGTTATAACTATAATGTTGATATCATGGATGGTCAGTCCTGTATAGCCTCATAACATGGTTATAACTATAATGTTGATATCATGGATGGTCAGTCCTGTATAGTCTCATAACATGGTTATAACTATAATGTTGATATCATGGATGGTCAGTCCTGTATAGTCTCATAACATGGTTATAACTATAGTGTTGATATCATGGATGGTCAGTCCTGTATAGCCTCATAACATGGTTATAACTACAATGTTGATATCATGGATGGTCAGTCCTGTATAGCCTCATAACATGGTTATAACTACAATGTTGATATCATGGATGGTCAGTCCTGTATAGTCTCATAACATGGTTATAACTATAATGTTAATATCATGGATGGTCAGTCCTGTACAGCCTCATAACATGGTTATAACTACAATGTTGATATCATGGATGGTCAGTCCTGTATAGCCTCATAACATGGTAATAACTATAATGTTGATATCATGGATGGTCAGTCCTGTATAGTCTCATAACATGGTTATAACTATAATGTTGATATCATGGATGGTCAGTCCTGTATAGCCTCATAACATGGTTATAACTACAATGTTGATATCATGGATGGTCAGTCCTGTATAGCCTCATAACATGGTTATAACTATAATGTTGATATCATGGATGGTCAGTCCTGTATAGTCTCATAACATGGTTATAACTATAATGTTGATATCATGGATGGTCAGTCCTGTATAGTCTCATAACATGGTTATAACTATAATGTTGATATCATGGATGGTCAGTCCTGTATAGTCTCATAACATGGTTATAACTATAATGTTGATATCATGGATGGTCAGTCCTGTATAGTCTCATAACATGGTAATAACTATAATGTTGATATCATGGATGGTCAGTCCTGTATAGTCTCATAACATGGTTATAACTATAATGTTAATATCATGGATGGTCAGTCATTGCATCCATAACTATGTCTATGAATTTGAGAGTGGTTAAATTTATCCAGGACAATCCCTCAGGTTTTCAGCTAAAACTAAAGTGTTCAGGCCACTTTCTTACGCTGTTTCAACTGTGTGATTGGCCCTTTAAAGATGAAAAAATAATAACGCTAAGTAGGCTATGAATTACAAGACACTGACACACTGGGAATGACACATGCTGTAACTTATAGACTACCGTCAGCACTTTGTGTTGGAGGAAATAAATTATTGTGGTGTTTGTTCATCAAGTCTTGATAAACATCAGTAGTTTATCGCCTGGAAAATGATCTGAAAAAAAAACATTTTGATGGTGCTTATGTTGTCTGATTAAACTAAAAGCAGTTGCAGGAGAACAATAGAAACACTCAATCATCATGTAGTTGTGGCTTGAGTGCTTATGCTGCACAAACTGAACACACAGTACCAGACAGGTCCTTATGCTGAACACACAGTACCAGACAGGTCCTTATGCTGAACACACAGTACCAGACAGGTCCTTATGCTGAACACACAGTACCAGACAGGTCCTTATGCTGAACACACAGTACCAGACAGGTCCTTATGCTGAACACACAGTACCAGACAGGTCCTTATGCTGAACACACAGTACCAGACAGGTCCTTATGCTGAACACACAGTACCAGACAGGTCCTTATGCTGAACACACAGTACCAGACAGGTCCTTATGCTGAACACACAGTACCAGACAGGTCCTTATGCTGAACACACAGTACCAGACAGGTCCTTATGCTGAACACACAGTACCAGACAGGTCCTTATGCTGAACACAGTACCAGACAGGTCCTTATGCTGAACACACAGTACCAGACAGGTCCTTATGCTGAACACACAGTACCAGACAGGTCCTTATGCTGAACACACAGTACCAGACAGGTCCTTATGCTGAACACACAGTACCAGACAGGTCCTTATGCTGAACACACAGTACCAGACAGGTCCTTATGCTGAACACACATTACCAGACAGGTCCTTATGCTGAACACACAGTACCAGACAGGTCCTTATGCTGAACACACAGTACCAGACAGGTCCTTATGCTGAACACACAGTACCAGACAGGTCCTTATGCTGAACACACAGTACCAGACAGGTCCTTATGCTGAACACACAGTACCAGACAGGTCCTTATGCTGAACACACAGTACCAGACAGGTCCTTATGCTGAACACACAGTACCAGACAGGTCCTTATGCTGAACACACAGTACCAGACAGGTCCTTATGCTGAACACACAGTACCAGACAGGTCCTTATGCTGAACACACAGTACCAGACAGGTCCTTATGCTGAACACACAGTACCAGACAGGTCCTTATGCTGAACACACAGTACCAGACAGGTCCTTATGCTGAACACACAGTACCAGACAGGTCCTTATGCTGAACACACAGTACCAGACAGGTCCTTATGCTGAACACACAGTACCAGACAGGTCCTTATCCTGTACAAACTGAACACACAGTACCAGACAGGTCATTATACTGAACACACATTACCAGACAGGTCCTTATGCTGAACACACAGTACCAGACAGGTCCTTATCCTGTACAAACTGAACACACAGTACCAGACAGGTCATTATACTGAACACACATTACCAGACAGGTCCTTATGCTGAACACACAGTACCAGACAGGTCCTTATACTGAACACACAGTACCAGACAGGTCATTATACTGTACATACTGAACACATTATCAGACAGAGTTATGTTCATCAAGGGTGACAAAAAAAGTATTGACTGGACAAATGGGTCCTAAACCAATTCAAGACTGGACCCGGAGAGACTATCCCACCTCTCCAGTCTGTTCAGAAGGACACCATGGTCGACAGTGTCAGCATTAAATACAAGGACAGAGAGATGTTTGGAGTCTGTGTTGGCTCTAAGATAATTTACCACTTTAAGGCTATCTCTGTGCTGTGGTGGGCACGGAAACCAGATTGGATTTTTTTTTTAAACAGAGTTTGCACTTAAGAAATAATTTAGCTGTTTGAACAGCAATATCTACAGAATTTCGCTTAAAGTTGGAAGGTTTGAACTCGGCCAAAAATTGCTAAGAGCTGATGAATCTAGATGACTTTTCTTCAGAAGGGGTTTCACCATTGCAGTTTTTAGTACAGTGTGGAAGGTGCCTGTGAACAGGAAGTGATTAACAATAGATATGCAATTAAAAACTGTTTTGAAGAAGGTGGTGGGGATAAGATCGAGAAGGCTTAAGATGTGATAGTGTCACTTTCCTGAGCATGTCTGTGTCAACCAGGGAAAATACATCCATAGTGCCTTTGCGTGGTAGTCTAAGGCACATAATTATCAAACATCTCATCAGCGTCACTGGGCAGCTCGCGGCTAGGTTTCCTTTTGTGTTCTGTGATAGTTTGCAAAAGCCCTGCCACATCTGACAGGCGTCAGAGTAGTAGGGTTCAATCTTAGTCCTGTATTGACGTTTTATTTGTTTATTTGTTTATTTGTTTATTTGTTTATTTGTTTATTTGTTTATTTAGATCCCTATTAGGTTTTGCGGAGGCGGCAGCAATTCTTCCTGGGGTCCACAAAAAAAATAAAAAATAAATATGACAAATAACGAAACAGTAACAACACTACAAGGACAGTCACACAAATGATTAATACAACAATATACAAACAATACAACAGAAAAACAGAAGTGTGTTAGAGCGTGTCTGTGTGTGCGTTTGTTTGTGTGTGTCCTCTCATCAAACAGACCTTTTGACTGTTTGATGGCTCTTCGGAAGTCGTAGCAAGATTTCTTATAAGTGTCCAGATTAGTGTGCCATTCCTTGAAAGTGACAGCTCTAGCCTTTAGGTCAGTGCGGATGTTGCCTGTAATCCATGGCTTCTGGTTGGGATATGTACGTACGGTCACTGTGGGGACGACGTCGTCAATGCACATATTAATAAAGTCGATGACTTATGTGGTAAACTCCTCAATGTTATTCGATGAATCCCGGAGTATACACATGAATTTAAACATTATTTGATGTGCAGATGTCCTAGGCTGTAATTGTATAGAAATACACATACATTCTGTCTGATTCGTAGTCACAATATTGTATGTGAGAGATCATTTCTTATAGCTGTCAAAATCCTGGCATTTCAGTTACACCGATCACTCAGAGAGACTTATTCTATGAGATGGGGAGAGGACTGGTCATTTACTGCTGTCACATTCTTTTTTGCTATTGCCTCATGAAAGATAGCATAAATAAATAGCTAGTTAACCTCTGGAGGCGTACACATACCAAGTTTGCTCTCCCCAAAATAAGGGGCCTAAAGAGGAGCCCGACATCAATCCATGTCATGTTATGATGTTAAACATCTCTTAGTAACAGCCACCATATATCTACCTTTCTGTTAGTGTAGGATATGTACTGGTTGGTATAGTGTTATTAAAATGTTGGTAGCAGTCTAGCACAAGATCTAGATCCTTCCATTCTCCACCTGAAACTGTGACAGTCTTCTCTCTCTCGTCATAGCTTTTTTTAATGTTTATTTTCTTCATAAGAATGACAAGTAGAATCTTGATAAAAGCTGAAATCACCATTGTATGCACTTATACTGAGAATGTATACCTAAAAACTGCTATTAATCGTACTCATACAGTAATTTGTTATGGATGGTGGAATCAAATTATATTTCTAGGAAAAAAAGTTTGGGCTGACTTGAGGAAACAACCTTGGTGAAAGTCACCTTTATGCCAGAAATGACTTGCCCATCTAATCGTCTTGGAAACAGTGGAAGAAAAGTAAAGCTGAAACGTTCCTGGTGGGATTTGGCTTAAAACCTGGCAGAAATCCAACAAATTCTATCTAATTACAGCACCTAGCATTCATGAGTTTCTTTAAGGACACCGAAGAGATAAGGATGAGGGAGAGAGACCCATGGTGTTCTTTAAACCCCCTAGAGTCAATGTCCGCATATTAAATATAAATAAATAAACAATTGCAAATGCCAGCCTTCCGCATCTGCGGTGAAAGGTATCAGAACTACAGCGGTGTTTGTCAGACCATGAGACATCCTGAAATACGGTCTTCTCACGAAAACGTCTGTAGTGTCGGGAACAGTTTGGCCTACAGACTATTATGACTCCTCTATGGAAAGACGACTCTCACAAACACATTTTTCTCAACAACCCCCAGAAAGCGCCACTGTACTCGTCGGTAGTCGATACCGCCGATTTGCCAACTTATGTCTGTAGTATCAAAGGCGAGACTCTCAAGATGTTCATGTCAGTTACTTTCCTCTAGGATGCCCACAAGCCTCACAAGACTCATCTGAACGTATCCTGGTACCAGTTTTTAAAAACGAATTCAACTATACTGAGCAAAAATATAAATGCAGCATGGAACAATTTGAACAATTTTACTAATTTACAGTCCATATAAGGAAATCTGTCAATTTAAATAAATCAATTAGGGCCTAATCTATGGATTTCACATGACTGGGTAGGGGTGCACCCACTGGGGAGCCAGGCCCAGCCAATCGGAATGAGTTTTTCCCCACACACATACAGTGAATACTCGTCAGTTTCATCAGCTGTCCGGGTGGCTGGTCTCTGATGATCCTGCAGGTGAAGAAGCCGGATGTGGAGGTCCTGACGTGGATACACGTGTTCTACGGTTGCGACGCTGGTTTGAAGTACTGACAAAATCTTTAAAATGACGGCTTATGGTAGAGAAATGAACATTCAATTATCTGGCTACAACTCCGGTGGACATTCCTGCAGTCAGCATGCCAATTGTACGCTCCCTCAAAACTTGAGACGTCTGTGGCATTGTGTTGTGTGACAAAACTGCACATTTTAGAGCTGACTTTTATTGTAATGATCGTGCTGTTTTATCAGCTTCTTGATATGCCACACCTGTCAGGTGGATGGATTATCTTGGCAAAGGGAAAATTCTCACTAACAGGGATTTAAACAAAACATTTGAGATAAATCATGTTTTTTTTTAGGTATGGAACATTTCTGGGATATTTTATTTCAGTTCATGAAACATGGGACCAACACTTTACATGTTGTGTTTATTTTTGGTCAGTATATATATATATATATATATGTAATGAATTTCCTCCTCCTCCTCCGAAGAGGAGAGGCGAAACGGATCAGAGGACCAATACGCGGCGTGGTAATTGTCCATGGTTCTTTTTTAATGCGTAAAGGTACACATGAACAAACTAACAAAAAAACAAGAAATGTGAAAACTCAAAACAGACCTATCTGGTGCACACACAGAGACAGGAACAATCACCCACAAACATACAGTGAAACCCAGGCCACCTAAGTATGATTCTCAATCAGAGACAACTAATGACACCTGCCTCTGATTGAGAACCATACTAGGCCGAAACATAGAAATAACCAAAACATAGAAAAACAAACATAGACTGCCCACCCAACTCACGCCCTGACCATACTAACTAAATACAAAACACAGGAAATAAAGGTCAGAACGTGACAATATATATATATATATATATATATATATGGAAGTAGTTTAGTGACCAAAACAAAAGGTTTAAATATGTACTTTATTAAAAAATACATTAGTTTCATCATCTCTCAGATTAATTGTTTTACCTTCATTTAACTAGGAAAGTCAGTTAATTAAGAACAAATTCTTATTTTCAATGACGGCCTACCAGGGGAACAGTGGGTTAACTGCCTTGTTCAGGGACAGAAGGACAGATTTTTACCTTGTCAGCTCGGGGGATTTAATCTTGCAACCTTTCGGTGACTAGTCCAACGCTCTAACCACTAGGCTACCTGCCACCCCAAACATACTATATAGGACAGAAACTTTAAAAAAAAAAATCTTTGATCTGATTTTCTATGTTTGAATCTGTTATTTGATGCGTCTCTATGGGCTAACAGCAGTACGACCAAACTCAATGTTCCATCAAGTATTTTTTATTTATTTTGTTTGATATCTAAAGAGGTCCTAAAACTCATAAACCAATAGCTAAATGATCCTTGGTATGACCACCTTAAAACAACAATCCCATATGTTAGATTAGTAGACCCCTATCCCAGGCTTCGACTCCAGAGGGATAAGGATACCTGAGAGATAAGGATGTGGTATAGACCCGTGGAGTTCATGTTCAGCATATCTAGTTTAAACCTGAATTGTTTTACTGAATCCCTGTAAGTTGTAGGTGTGTTTGCACTTCCACAGAATTTGAGTCTGGTTTTCATTGAATATTTTCTTCAAAAATGAAAGACAAGTATATCATTTTACATTGCTACATTGAAGACAAAATCCTAATGATGTGTTTCCCACTAAACAGGTAACATTGGATTGGAGGAGAAGTATCAGTGGTCAGTGGAGGACAGGCAGCTCTGGGTGACCTCCTCTCCACCCCTGGTGTCGACCCCAGACAGGTCAGTGGAGGACAGGCAGCTCTGGGTGACCTCCTCTCCACCCCTGGTGTCGACCCCAGACAGGTCAGTGGAGGACAGGCAGCTCTGGGTGACCTCCTCTCCACCCCTGGTGTCGACCCCAGACAGGTCAGTGGAGGACAGGCAGCTCTGGGTGACCTCCTCTCCACCCCTGGTGTCGACCCCAGACAGGTCAGTGGAGGACAGGCAGCTCTGGGTGACCTCCTCTCCACCCCTGGTGTCGACCCCAGACAGGTCAGTGGAGGACAGGCAGCTCTGGGTGACCTCCTCTCCACCCCTGGTGTCGACCCCAGACAGGTCAGTGGAGGACAGGCAGCTCTGGGTGACCTCCTCTCCACCCCTGGTGTCGACCCCAGACAAACAGAGGATAATCAGTTTAAGTTCCCAAATAAATAATACCTGCATTCTTTTGGGTTAGTGTAGTGCTTACTCAGCCATACTCACAGGGCTAGCTTCCAGGTAGATACGCTGCTTAGCTCGAGGTTACGTTCCTATGGGCACTACTATGGCCGAGACCAGATGCCAAGCAATTTTCCAATAGCCTATTCTGATCCTGTTGAATTATATAATGCATTCTGCTTGAGTGGAGCTCTGCAACCTGACATCTAAATGTAATGCCTAGAGGGGTTCAGGTGGTTATACTCTATGTGTGCATCATTCTTACCAAGTAAAGAATAAATGCCCCAAGGTAACTTGCTGAATCATTGCTTTTGTCGAGACCCAACTTTTGCTTCCTCAGATGAAGAATCTTAAATAAATAGTTTTTTTCTGAATAAAATTGTATTTTGGAAAAAGGACTCTGAAAAAAAAAAACATACAATGTGCATTATGCCATAAAGCTTTACAATTTTTTTTTTTTTTTTTTTTTTTTAAAGATATAAATATTTCCATGGTCAAAACATGTTGTTTATTTCCTAAACAGATGATTAAAACCAAGTAAGAAAACGGTGAAGGTTATGCTGGGGAAAATGTGTAGATAGAATTTCTAACGGTAATAGAGGTTGTGGACAACATGTAGAAAGACTTAAAGCTACACTCCGTAGTTTTACTACATCCATTGTTTTTGGGGGGGGACTTTCAAATTAAATAGACCCATTGATTCTTGAAGAATATACATTAGAAATGCTTCATGAGCTTAGCTCAACTGTCATACCTCATCAGAATCCAAAATATAGCCTTGTTTTACTCCAATGTTTGTAAACAACTGTATAGCCTCAAAACATGGTTAAAACTATGCTCATTAAGGTCAGTGTCAAAGGTTCTCATTCCTGAGATATTTTGATATCATAGATAGATGGACAATCTGTGCATCCAAAGGTAGAACATTTCTCCAGGTCTATTCCTCAACTTTTTCACCAAAACAGGGGCTATTGTTTCAATGAAGGATTTCGAGCTTCAACACACCTACAATCTCGTCGTGGGTGAGGCACACATTATAGTATGTATGACGTGCACTACACATTCTTTTCGCTAGCTTTGATTTATGTCTTTGTACCTGTGTGTGTCTATGGCCACTGTTTACACTCTCACTGTCCCCTTTTTCATGTCCAAGGAACCTCCACCAATGGAGTGATGACCAGGGTTCATAGGACTCTGGTCAAAAGTAGTGCACTATATAGAGAATAGGGTACCATTTTGGGACACATTCAAAGAGGCTAAAGCACAGAAACCCAGCCACTCTGTAAGCTGCTCCTGTACAGGATATCCTCACTTTTAACATTCTCCAAGTGCTAGCAGCAAAAGAGCTATGAATCATGCTGACTACAGGTCTCCTACATCAATTAAAGTGTGCTTAATTGTATCATAACATAACATAATCACTTTTCTGATTAATTAAGTGTTGTTTTACTATGTCGGTCGGCCCCGGGGCCCGTAAAGATATAAACAAAGTTCTGCACTGTCAGAGATGGGCGGACGTTAGGGAATGCACCTGTTGGAAATTAATGACAATCTTGAGAGTTGTTTTGTAAAGGCCCGGACAAAAATAAATGCATATTTAATCTTAGATGGGGGGGGCAGAATATTTAAAAGTTTTGTCTCTTACAAAATGCTCTCGGGTTCAAACTGAAATGTGAAGATCATCAACATGAGATTTTCTATTAGGGTTGAATTCTGTGGTAGATGAATCTTCAAATCAAATCAAATTAAATTGGATTTGTCACATGCACCGAATACAAACAGGTGTAGTAGACCTTACCATGAATTCCTTACTTACAAGTCCTTAAACCGACAATGCAGTTCAAGAAATAGAGTTAATGAAATATTTATTAAAAATACTAAAGTAAAAAGAATCTAATCAATCAAAAGGTAACACAATAAATGTACATAACAATAACGAGGCTGGAAGATAGAGGGTACCAGTACAGAGTCAATGTGGAGGCTATATACAGGGGGTACCAGTACAGAGTCAATGTGGAGGCTATATACAGGGGGTACCAGTACAGAGTCAATGTGGAGGCTATATACAGGTGGTACCAGTACAGAGTTAATGTGGAGGCTATATACAGGTGGTACCAGTACAGAGTCAATGTGGAGGCTATATACAGGTGGTACCAGTACAGAGTCAATGTGGAGGCTATATACAGGGGTGCACCGGTACAGAGTCAATGTGGAGGCTATATACAGGTGGTACCAGTACAGAGTCAATGTGGAGGCTATATACAGGGGTGCACTGGTACAGAGTCAATGTGGAGGCTATATACAGGTGGTACCAGTACAGAGTCAATGTGGAGGCTATATACAGGGGTGTACCGGTACAGAGTCAATGTGGAGGCTATATACAGGGGGTAGCAGTACAGAGTCAATGTGGAGGCTATATACAGGTGGTACCAGTACAGAGTCAATGTGGAGGCTATATACAGGTGGTACCAGTACAGAGTCAATGTGGAGGCTATATACAGGTGGTACCAGTACAGAGTCAATGTGGAGGCTATATACAGGGGTACCGGTACAGAGTCAATGTGGAGGCTATATATAGGGGATACCGGTACAGAGTCAATGTGGAGGCTATATACAGGGGGTACCGGTACAGAGTCAATGTGGAGGCTATATACAGGTGGTATCAGGACAGAGTCAATGTGGAGGCTATATACAGGTGGTACCAGTACAGAGTCAATGTGGAGGCTATATACAGGGGGTACCAGTACAGAGTCAATGTGGAGGCTATATACAGGGGGTACCGGTACAGAGTCAATGTGGAGGCTATATACAGGTGGTATCAGTACAGAGTCAATGTGGAGGCTATATACAGGTGGTACCAGTACAGAGTCAATGTGGAGGCTATATACAGGTGGTACCAGTACAGAGTCAATGTGGAGGCTATATACAGGTGGTACCAGTACAGAGTCAATGTGGAGGCTATATACAGGGAGTACCAGTACAGAGTCAATGTGGAGGCTATATACAGGGGGTACCAGTACAGAGTCAATGTGGAGGCTATATACAGGGGGTACCAGTACAGAGTCAATGTGGAGGCTATATACAGGGGGTACCAGTACAGAGTCAATGTGGAGGCTATATACAGGGGGTACCAGTACAGAGTCAATGTGGAGGCTATATACAGGGGGTAGCTGTACCCAGTCAATGTGAGAGGGTACAGGTTAGTCGAGGTAATTTGTAACATGACTCTGCATAGATAATAAACAGTGTGCAGCAGCAGTGTAAAACCAATGTAAATAGTCTGGGTGGCCATTTGATTAATTGTTCAGCAGTCTTATGACTTGGGGGTAGATGCTGTTAAAGGAGCCATTTGGTCCTAGACTTGGTGCTTCGGTACCGCTTGCCAGAGAGAACAGGTTATGACTTGGGTGACTGGAATCTTTGTTAGTTTTTTGGAATTCCCATGATACCACCAGGTGTATAGGTCCTGGATGACATGAAGCTTGGCCCTAGTGATGTACTGGGCCGTACGCACTACCCTCTGTAGCACCTTGCGGTCACATGCCGAGCCGTTGCTATACCAGACGGTGATGCAACCGGCCAGGATGCTCTCGATGGTGCAGCTGTAGAACATTTGTCAGGATCATGTTTGATTTGTTAAGCAGGTGTGAACGTACAGGCAAATAGGGAAAGGGAATGATTGAATCCATCTTTGCTTCATGTACAATCTATGCTTAAACATTGTTATTTCACATAATAATAAACATTAAGTCATATAAATGAAAATAAAGCTTTAGAGTACATCTTCATAATTGTTTTGAAAATGTTGAAATATACTGAAAATGTTTTTAGTATTTTGTTGTAAGCCTACTGTTTGTTATTTTATGATCTACATTCGGAAAGTATTCAGACCACTTTACTTTTTACATTATAGTTTTATTCCGAAATTGTACCGAAAATCTCATAAAAAAAAAATACATGACTATTCAGATTCTTTACTCTGTACTTTGTTGAAACACCTTTGACAGCGATTACAGCCTCGAGTCTTCTTGGGTATAACGCTACAAGCTTGGCACACTTGTATTTGGGGAGCTTCTCCCATTCTTTTCTGCATATCTTCTCAAGCTCTGTCAGGTTGGATGGGGAGCATCGCTGCACAGCTATGTTCATGTCTCCAGAGATGTTCGATCGGGTTCAAGTCTGGGCTCTGGCTGTGCCACTTCAGAGACTTTTCCCGAAGCCACTCCTGCGTTGTCTCGGCTCTGTGCTTAGGGTTGATGTCCTGTTGAAAGGTGAACCTTCGCCCCAGTCTGAGATCCTGAGCAATCTGGAGAAGGTTTTCATCAAGGATCTCTCTGTACATTGCTACATTCATCTGTCCCTTGATCCTGACTAGTCTCCCACTCCCAGTCCCTGCGGCTGAAAAACATCCCCACAGCGTAATGCTGCCACCACCATGCTTGACTGTTGTGGTGGTGCCAGGTTTCCTCCAGATGTGACACTTGGCATTCAGGCCAAAGAGTTCAGTCTTGGTTTCGACAGACCAGAGAATCTTGTTTCTCGTGGTCTGACAGTCATTTAGGTGTCTTTTGGCAAATTCCAAGTTGTCTGTCAAGTGCCTTTTACTGAAGAATGGCTTCCGTCTGGCCAGTCTACCTTAATGGCCTGATTGGTGGAGTGCTGCAAAGATGGTTGTCCTTCTGGAAGGTTCTCCCATCTCCACAGAGGAACTCTGGAGATCTGTCAGAGTGACCATCAGGTTCTTGGTCACATCCCTGACCAAGGCCCTTCTCCCTCAAATGATCAGTTTGGCCGGGCGGCCAGCTCTAGGAAGAGTCTTGATGGTTCCAAACTTCTTCCATTTAAGAATGATGGAGGGCACTGTGCTCTTGGGGACCTTCAACGCTGCAGAAATGTTTTGGTACCCTTCCCCAGATCTGTGTCTTGACACAATTCTGTCTCAGAGCTCTAAGGATAATTCCTCCCACCTCATGGCTTGGTTTTTGCTCTAACATGCACTTTCAACTGTGGGACCTTATATAGACAGTTGTGTCCCTTTCCAAATCATATCCAATCAATGGAAATTAAAACAGGTGGACTCCAATCAAGATGTAGACACATCTCAAGGATGATCAATGGAAACATGTGATGATGTGCCTGAGATCAATTCCGAGTCTCAAGGGTCTGAATAAGTATCTGAAAAATTATTTTTTTTAAATATTTTTTTTTATACATTTGCAAAAATAAATAACATGCTGTTTTCAGGTTTATTGTTTATTGTGTGTACATTGATGAGGATTTTTTTTATTTCTTTTTATTCCATTTTAAAATAAGAATGTAACATAGCAAAATACAGAAAAAGTCAAGGGGTCTGAATAATTTCCAAATGCATTGTAGGATGCATTTCAACTTGTTAATTGGACTTTCAGCGAGGACTCGTTGTGGGTGAATCAGATTCAGAAATGGGCCTTTTTTTTGGACTGATACATCGTTGTCTCAAAGTCAGCTAAGCATACAACTGAAGTATATCTGTTTTAATGAACCCAACCTCCTAGAGGAGGACTGGAAAGAGGCCGAAGCAGCTCTGTTGATTTAACTTCTATGTGATTGGTTGGTTAAACGTCAGTGTTGCTTTGTGAACTTTACACTGTCTGAATGGACAGACAAGAGCAATGCTTCATGCTGCTATTCAAATGGAGAATTTACTTGCTTCAAAATAAAAATAATGAAAATGAAAGCTGTTTTGGTTCACAGGCTGCTGCTCTCATGTGTTTACCGAGACATACGGTTACTGTTTGCTTCACAGGCCTCTGCTGTTATGGGTTTACCGAGACATATGGTTACTGCTTGCTTCACAGGCCTCTGCTTTTATGGGTTTACCGAGACATATGGTTACCGCTTGCTTCACAGGCCGCTGCTGTTATGGGTTTACATACGGTTACTCCATCTTCTGTACGCTGGGATCTTGCGTAGGCCTCCATCATTATAGCTGAGATGATGTGAAACAAGTAAATGATTTGGACCAATGTCTCTCTAGTTCGCAGAACGGTGTTAAGATTAACACTAATCAACATATTATTGTCCATTCCATGAAGCCCAGTTCAGATGCATGAGACGAGACGCGATGTCACACTCTAATAAGGAGTTTTAGAACAAACCGTTTTTGCAATTCTCCAGACCTCTAAGGGAGTGGCGACTGCAATGTGATTTTGGAGGTATGGCAACGCGAGACCAGGACGCCCCCCAACCAAGTCTCGCTTAGGGCTCCCGAGTGGCGCAGCGGTCTAAGGCACTGCATCTCAGTGCTAGAGGTGTTACTACAGACCCCGGTTTGATCCTGGGCTGTATCACAACCGGCTGTGATTGCGAGTCCCACAGGGCGTAGCGCAACTGGCCCAGCGTCGTCCGGGTTAGGGTTTGGCTGTGGTAGGCCGTCATTGTAAATAAGAATTTGTTCTTAACTGACTTGCCTAGTTAAATGAAGGCAAAATACATGTAATAGGTCCCCCAAAAGACTAGAGCTGGCCCTATAACATGCAGATATTTATCCGACAAGTCACACTGAGTACCCTGTTTCTGGTGCATTTCATTTACATCTACATTTACATTTAAGTCATTTAGCAGACGCTCGTTTGCTACAACAAGTGGAAACTTTGCTGAAATGTTGAATCACGTTGTTGTAAAGCGTTACCGTGGAAACGGTTTCTACTTGCATGTCTTTGTCTCTTTTTTTTCATCTAGTTTGATCTCGTCTTGTTTCATATCTGCTGTTGTATTTGAGCTGGACTTAAGACACATTCTGTACATTAAGGTATCTCTGAGTTATGCACATGGCTTGATCTCAGATAATGCATAACAGCCCCCCACCCCACCCCACCCTACTCCCCCAACCTCTCTAAAAGTAAAGTGGAATCACTTAGGAAGGTATCAACACAAAGCATATATTTGAATGATACCCAGGATAAAAGGTCAGTAGGCGTTAGGTAATATCACAACATGCTTTTTATTCAATTCTTTTAAAAGCCATTGGGTTCCCTTGCCAGCCAAGATGTCCTATTAATATAAGGAAAAGTCCTTGAAAGAAGGATACCCCAATTTGTACATTCACATTTTAAGACATTCTCAGTAACTCTTGCAGCCACTAGAAAGCAGACACAGCTAAACATATCATATTGACCAGGGGTCTACGACAGGTCGATCGCCAGCCCACCTATGAGTAGCTCGCCAAACAATTCCGAAAGGACATTCCATGTGTTCCATGTGTTCCATGTGTTCCATCGCAAACTGTCAAAACAAATCTCACAAGTATCTGACACCGCAAGCTCCCAGCTACTATCTAATCAACAGAACATTGGCAATATCCCACCCCTGTTTAGCCACTATTGGCTTCAAAAGCCAAACCTAACACAATATCTGCCAATTAATTTCCAAAAATATTGCCCCTGTCAGTCTGTGTGGTGCGCGTGTTTGTCTATCACTCCGTGTGTAGACAGTTGATGCGATAACCGTCTTGTGAGATGACTGAAATACTTTCCCCAAAACCTCAATAAATACATTTCAATAACCTCAATCAATTTTAATGGCAAAGTTGGCTTACCTGGCAGAAGTTTATCATTATTTGTTACTTGTAAACTTTGCCATGAAATGAGCAGCAGCAGTACAGAAGCATCGCTAGACCGGAACTTTAGGCAGGACATTCCTCACTCGCTAGATGCACAACTAAAGTTACGCATTTTCCTCCAGACCCACAAATGTTTTGTCTTTTGATGTGATTTTACCATTGACATTGGACTCAGAACATCCAATTCTGTTGTTTCTCTATGAACAATTTCAATGTTCGGAGCAAAAACAACACAAATCTAAAACTAGGAGATATAAAACTGTGGAAACATCATTTGGGAAAATAAAAAAAAATAATATTCAAATTTCACCCTCTCCACTTTTCTCTCCAATTTTGTGTTTATTATCTTGTCTCATCGCTGTAAAGGTAAAGGTCGAGCCTTGACCTGCCAAACCGTAAGTCAGCTGTACTAATGTGTTGGAGGAAACACTGTTCAACTGACGACCCATGTCAGCCTGCAGGCGCCCAGCCTGCCACAAGGAGTCACTAGAGCTCGATGAGCCAAGTAAAGCCCCCCCCCCTCCCCCACCCCCCGCCAATTATGCACTGCCCTATGGGACTCCTGATCACTGGGATCAAACCCAAGGCTGTAGTGATGCCACAACACCTTGAACCGCTGTGCCACTCAAGAGGCCCTAGAGTTGTTAATTAACTATTATTTTACCAGTTATATTTGTAGAAACCATAATGCACTACTTTCTCTTGCACACCAAGGACATGGGGGAACAGTTGCAGGGGAGAGGAGAAGAGGAGAATGTGCCTATTTTGAAAGATAGATAAAAAAATATATAGCTCGCATCGTGTTTCATTTTTTAAAGAATCTCAACTAGAAAAGGTTGGAGACCGCTGATATATATCTAGAAAGCTTCTGTATGTTTATAGGCTGCTGGGAACCCAGTATCGCACCTTGTCTATCAATTAGGAATAGGTCAAAAGGCCTTAGCAACTTAATTCAACACCATACATTCGCTATACACTTGAGTGCCATAGCTATATTTTGACATTTCAAATGGAATCCATTGGTATTTCATGATATTTGAACCAACTGTCCTAGTTTCATGAGCATAACACCTGCAACATGGACATGCATAAGAGGGACAGAACATATTCTCTTCAAATGAACGTTATTTCCTACTAAATAAGATAATAGCCATTTATTCAGCATGTTTATACCATATCAATACAAATCTATCACGTTTGAAGGTAATGCCCAGGTGCAGACAAATTCGAAGTAACAAAGGTTTATTAATACGAACGCGGGCAGTCAAAGGTACAGGACGGTAGGCAGGCTCAGGGTCAGGCAGAGGTCGCTAATCCAGGGTAGAGAGGCAAATGTACCGACAGCAGGCAGGCTCAGGGTCAGGCAGAGGTCGCTAATCCAGAGTAGAGGGGCAAATGTACCGACAGCAGGCAGGCTCAGGGTCAGGCAGAGGTCGCTAATCCAGAGTAGAGGGGCAAATGTACCGACAGCAGGCAGGCTCAGGGTCAGGCAGAGGTCGCTAATCCAGAGTAGAGGGGCAAATGTACCGACAGCAGGCAGGCTCAGGGTCAGGCAGAGGTCGCTAATCCAGAGTAGAGGGGCAAATGTACCGACAGCAGGCAGGCTCAGGGTCAGGCAGAGGTCGCTAATCCAGAGTAGAGGGGCAAATGTACCGACAGCAGGCAGGCTCAGGGTCAGGCAGAGGTCGCTAATCCAGAGTAGAGGGGCAAATGTACCGACAGCAGGCAGGCTCAGGGTCAGGCAGAGGTCGCTAATCCAGAGTAGAGGGGCAAATGTACCGACGGCAGGCAGGCTCAGGGTCAGGCAGAGGTCGCTAATCCAGAGTAGAGGGGCAAATGTACCGACAGCAGGCAGGCTCAGGGTCAGGCAGAGGTCGCTAATCCAGAGTAGAGGGGCAAATGTACCGACAGCAGGCAGGCTCAGGGTCAGGCAGAGGTCGCTAATCCAGAGTAGAGGGGCAAATGGACCGACAGCAGGCAGGCTCAGGGTCAGGCAGAGGTCGCTAATCCAGAGTAGAGGGGCAAATGTACCGACAGCAGGCAGGCTCAGGGTCAGGCAGAGGTCGCTAATCCAGAGTAGAGGGGCAAATGTACCGACAGCAGGCAGGCTCAGGGTCAGGCAGAGGTCGCTAATCCAGAGTAGAGGGGCAAATGTACCGACAGCAGGCAGGCTCAGGGTCAGGCAGAGGTCGCTAATCCAGAGTAGAGGGGCAAATGTACCGACAGCAGGCAGGCTCAGGGTCAGGCAGAGGTCGCTAATCCAGAGTAGTGGGTCAAATGTACCGACAGCAGGCAGGCTCAGGGTCAGGTCAGGCAGAGGTCGCTTATCCAGAGTAGTGGGGCAAATGTACCGACATCAGGCAGGCTCAGGGTCAGGCAGAGGTCGCTAATCCAGAGTAGAGGGGCAAATGTACCGACAGCAGGCAGGCTCAGGGTCAGGCAGAGGTCGCTAATCCAGAGTAGAGGGGCAAATGTACCGACAGCAGGCAGGCTCAGGGTCAGGCAGAGGTCGCTAATCCAGAGTAGAGGGGCAAATGTACCGACAGCAGGTAGGCTCAGGGTCAGGCAGAGGTCGCTACTCCAGAGTAGAGGGGCAAATGTACCGACAGCAGGCAGGCTCAGGGTCAGGCAGAGGTCTCTAATCCAGAGTAGAGGGGCAAATGTACCGACAGCAGGCAGGCTCAGGGTCAGGCAGAGGTCGCTAATCCAGAGTAGTGGGGCAAATGTACCGACGGCAGGCAGGCTCAGGGTCAGGCAGAGGTCGCTAATCCAGAGTAGAGGGGCAAATGTACCGACGGCAGGCAGGCTCAGGGTCAGGCAGAGGTCGCTAATCCAGAGTAGAGGGGCAAATGTACCGACGGCAGGCAGGCTCAGGGTCAGGCAGAGGTCGCTAATCCAGAGTAGAGGGGCAAATGGACCGACAGCAGGCAGGCTCAGGGTCAGGCAGAGGTCGCTAATCCAGAGTAGAGGGGCAAATGTACCGACAGCAGGCAGGCCCAGGGTCAGGCAGAGGTCGCTAATCCAGAGTAGAGGGGCAAATGTATCGACAGCAGGCAGGCTCAGGGTCAGGCAGAGGTCGCTAATCCAGAGTAGTGGGGCAAATGTACCGACAGCAGGCAGGCTCAGGGTCAGGCAGAGGTCGCTAATCCAGAGTAGAGGGGCAAATGTACCGACAGCAGGCAGGCTCAGGGTCAGGCAGAGGTCGCTAATCCAGAGTAGAGGGGCAAATGTACCGACAGCAGGCAGGCTCAGGGTCAGGCAGAGGTCGCTAATCCAGAGTAGAGGGGCAAATGTACCGACAGCAGGCAGGCTCAGGGTCAGGCAGAGGTCGCTAATCCAGAGTAGAGGGGCAAATGTACCGACAGCAGGCAGGCTCAGGGTCAGGCAGAGGTCGCTAATCCAGAGTAGAGGGGCAAATGTAACGACAGCAGGCAGGCTCAGGGTCAGGCAGAGGTCGCTAATCCAGAGTAGAGGGGCAAATGGACCGACAGCAGGCAGGCTCAGGGTCAGGCAGAGGTCGCTAATCCAGAGTAGAGGGGCAAATGTACCGACAGCGAGGTCGCTAATCCAGAGTAGAGGGGCAAATGTACAGACAGCAAGCAGGCTCAGGGTCAGGCAGAGGTCGCTAATCCAGAGTAGAGGGGCAAATGTACCGACAGCAGGCAGGCTCAGGGTCAGGGCAGGTAGAAAGGACACAATCTGGAAAATTAGAAAACAGGAATATAGACAAGGCAGGAGCAAGCGTAAAAACGCTGGTAGGTTTGAGGAACAAAATGAACTGGCAACAAACAAACAGAGAACACAGGTATAAATACACAGGGGATAATGGGGAAGATGGGTGACACCTGGAGGAGGGTGTAGACAATCACAAAGACAGGTGAAACAGATCAGGGCGTGACAAAATCCAATGTTTTTAGACCATATAAAAGTGAATATGACCTTACAGAATCGGACAATGAATTAAATTGATCCTTACTTTTATGTGTAATTGTTCAATGCAGACAGACAGAAAAATAGATCATACTACATATTCATAAATTTAGTTCCCAGAATAAAGTGAATGAAAATATCGCTGTTTTGCGAGATCGTCTATCGCTTGTTTTCAAAACCCAGTAGCCTTTATATGATAGCAAGTCTGAGACACTTGAAAGACAGAATGACAGCAGCTATACTAATAAGAGTATGTCATTTTGACATGGGTGGTCATAAATGTATGACTGATCTTATTTCAAGTTTATTACACGGTCATATCCAAGTCATACTGACCCTGTCAAATAAAGTGGTACCTTAAACTTTACCACGTAGAAAGACAAGTTGTCAAAGACCGTCAAAGACAGGTGGGTAAGAATAAGTACAACTACTGAATCAAACAGATTGTTGCTTTATATTAAACAACATTATAGTTTTCTTTGAAACTAAACTTCAGTTATAACTTGAGGCATTGGATTCAAGAGTAGCGAAGCAGAACACTCGTTGCCATGGATACTTTTTCCATTCAAACTGAAGACTGAAGGTGTGAGTGGGCATCCATGAGGGAGTGGGTAGTACTGTATGTTCTTCTGCCCATTCTTCAGTGGAAACTGGAGAAGATAAACAAAAGAAAACAATGAAGGTAGTAGGATGATTAACATAAGTCTGAGACAACTTTGAATTTCGACAACTTAAACGTCCTCTCACAGTCAACTGCATTTATTTTCAGCTACCTTAATTAACATGTGTAAATATTTGTATAAACGTAACAAGATTCAACAACTGAGACATAAACCGAACAAGTTCCACAGACATGTGACTTACAGAAATATAATAATGTGTCCCCTCACCCTCCGATCCAACAGGTCCTAGACTTGCTCTTTGGGATTGAGATCTGGGTTGCTGCTTGCTGTTGCTAGCTAATTTGTCATGGGATATAAACATTGAGTTGTCATTTTACCTTAAATGCACAAGGTCCTCTACTCCGACAATTAATCTACACGTAAAACGGTCAACCGAATCGTTTCTAGTCATCTCTCCTCCTTCCAGGCTTTTTCACCTTTGAACTTATATGGTGATTGGGATCTACACTTTCATAGTATTACCACGACAACCGGCAAAACAGTTTGTCTTTCAATCACCCACGTGGGTATAACATATGAGGAGATGGCATGGATAAGAAGATGGCATGTGTCCGGTCTGGTTAGCATGTTAAGCACGTTCACGCAGATGAGCAGGGACCCTGGGCATTTTTCTGTTGGTGTTTTTCAGAGTCAGCAGAATGGCCTCTTTAGTGTCCTAAGTTTTCATAACTGTGACCTTAATTGCCTACCGTCTGTAAGCTGTTAGTGTCTTAACGACCGTTCCACAGGTGCATGTTCATTCATTGTTTATGGTTCATTGAACAAGCATGGGAAACAGTTTTTAAACCCTTTACAATGAAGATCTGTATAGTTATTTAGATTTTTACAAATTATCTTTGTAAGGTATTATCTTTTTCTTTTGTTGCTGAGTTTACATCAGCTGTTTGGTCTATTCAGTATTGTGAGTAGTGTTAAACCATGGTATGAGTGACTTGAAACAGAATGCAATGGATGGAATACTAAACAGTCACGAAAATGTTCAGAATACACTTCCTGGTTTCCTGATAGCAAAGGGACTTAGGCTAAAGAATGTTTCAAACAGGGATGGGAACTTGTTCAGGGAACTGAACAGAAAACCAGAACATAACTACATTTTTAGAAGAACAGAAACAGAACCGAGAGTAAAAGGTATCTATACTATTTCGGAATAGAACCCTTATTTTAAAAGCATGGGAATTAATCAAATTAGTTTAGGTTCCGGGCATTTTTTTCCAGTCCCATTTCTTCCCCAGTGCCCCACGGTATGCAAAGCCCTCACTCTGTCACCCATAGTCGTCTTCCAGTGTCTGCCTGCCAGCTGGAGTCGTTGCCAGCATGTGTGTGAATGTGTAGGCTACCTGCCTCTCCACCGCCAAAGCATACACAACAGTACTTACAAGCGTGATCCAGAAGATAGGGAGAGAGATTTTGTATTAGAGAATAATGGATTAACTTTTACTATAGGAACTTTTTACTATAGTAAGTGAACTACAGTATTTACAATAGGATACTATAGTTATCATGTTTCAGACTGGATATATTAACTACAAAAAGGCAAGACGGTTTTTAATTCTGGTGCCGCTCTTCACACAAGCCTGTTAGCTTGTTAGCTAGCTCTGGTCCAGCGCTATGCCAACTCTCAGAACTTCAACTCAGGCTTCCTCTGTAGAAGTCGCTGCTCCGTAGATTTAATTGTGTAGGTATAATTCAGATAATGCATGTCATAACATAATGCAAGTCAAAACAAGATGCCCAGTATTTCAAGACAAGCCTCCAATACTAATTTATTTTCATATCATATTCTTTTCACAAGGATTGAAAAGGATTTTCCAGTAGATTGTGGATGACTACTTTTATAGCTTGCTAGCTAAGATTTTCTAGCTTGCTAGCTAAGAATTTCTAGCTTACTAGCTAAGAATTTCTAGCTTTCTAGCTCAGATTTTCTAGCTTGCTAGCTAAGATTTTGAAAGTATGGCTTGGGGGCAGAAGCCGTTTAGAAGCAACTTGGACCTAGACTTGGCGCTCCGGTACCACTTGCCGTGCGATAGCAGAGAGAACAGTCAATGACTAGGGTGGCTGGAGTATTTGACCATTTTTAGGGCCTTCCGCAGACACTGCCTTGTACAGAGATGTTGGTGGGGGGGGCATAGGGGTAGAAGCTAGGGGGAGTAGGTAGCTGAATAGTGGCTATTCAGCAGGCTGATGGTCTGACACTATTGGCCAGTCTGACAGTTTTCTCCATGACACTCCTGTACTGCCCGCGTCTGAGTGATGGATACGGGGAGAACAGACTATGGCTCGGGTGGCTGGGGTCCCTGATGATCTTCTATGCCTCCCTGCGACACCTGGTGTTGTAGGTGTCCTGGAGGGTAGACGGTGAGCACTCAATGGTGCGTTCAGCTGAGCAGACTACCCTCTGTAGCACCTTGTGGTCAGCCGCGGTGGAGTTGCCGTACCAAGCTAGTTGCTGCTGTGCCTTCTTCGCCACGGTGTCCGTGAGGTTAGACCATTTCAGCTAATCGGAGACGCTGAGGAACTTTACGTTTTTGCTCATCTCCACAGTGATTAGGATGGGGGCGTGCCCAACCTGGTTTCTCCTGAAGTCCACAATCAGCTCCTTTGTTTTGCTGGCGTTGAGGAAGAGTTTTTTTAAACTGTCACCACTCCGTCAGAGTGCCTACCTCAAGTGTGTCGGGGAGGAGGTGATATGGCCTTTAACTTGTGGAGACCGTAAGCACGTAGCCCTCGTTGTCCTCAGGGGCTCTCCTCGACAGCTCAGAGTTGTTAAGCTTTAACCAGGAGAAAAAGGTGTTTAGCTCGCCCGGTAGGGCGGCGTTGGTGTCCGCCACATGACAGGCTTTCTTTTTGTAATCTATGATCGTTAGAAGCCCCTGCCACATACGCCTCATGTCTGACATACTGAATTGCTCCTCCACTTTGTCTCCGTACTTGTGTCTCGCCATCATGATCGATCTGCTTAGGTCATATTTTAATTGTTTAATCATACTATTGTCCCCGGTCTCCTTTTTGTGTTAATAAGCAGTATCTCTCTCTTTCAATTTTTGATTCGGGCCATTTTTGGAAGACAGCCAGCTAACGTTAGCTAACAGTACACTAAAATAATTGTTCAAATTAGAGTGGAGTCTTTTGTTAACACATGTAGCTGGCTAGCTAAACAATGGACCATAAATACAACAATTCAAGACGTTACTAACCTGCATGAATCTGCAGGTAGCGAACCAACCAGGCTCTATGGCTTTAACTAGGCAAGCAAATGTATCTGAGATACGAAAAATAAGATCATACACATAACGTTAGGTAGCGACCCAACCAGCTAATGTTAGCTAGCTAATAGTACACATGAAATGAAACCACTTTCTGTCAAAATTAGAAATGAGTAATATCTGAAAATCTAGGTAGCTAGGCTATCTTACCCGTGATCTGAAATTGGAGTAGATAGTCAGACCGAATTTCCCAGCTAGTATGTCTATCAACATTTGCAGTGACATTCCACTGAAATGGATACTTGAGTGTTTTTTAAGACATGTAGCTAGCTAGCTAAACAATGGGCCATAATCTCCACTCATGACATTACTACCCTGCATGAATCTGCAGGTAACTAACCAACCAACCGATGTGAGTAAGACCTTTAAACAGGTCAACATTCACAAGGCCGCAGGGCCAGACGGATTACCAGCACGTGTACTCTGAGCATGCGCTGACCAACTGGCAAGTGTCTTCACTGACATTTTCAACCTCTCCCTGACCGAGTCTGTAATACGAGCCATCAAACAGGCAAAGCATCAATGCAGGACTAAGAACGAACATTACTACACCGCCTCCGGCACTCGTCGGATGAGGTAGGGCTTGCAAACTATTACACACTACAAAGGCAAGCATAGCTGAGAGCTGCTCAGTTACAAGAGCCTACCAGATGAGCTAAATAACTTCTATGCACGCTTCGAGGAAAGTAACACTGAAACATGCATGAGAGCATCTTCTGTTCTGCACGACTGTGTGATCACGCTGTCCGTAGTGAGTGATTCACAGACAGATTACCAGGATGTGTACTCCGATCATGCGCTGACCAACTGGCAGTGTCTTCACTGACATTTTCATCCTCTCCCTGTCTGAGTCTGTAATAACAACATGTTTCAAGCAAACCACCTTAGTCCTTGTGCCCAATAACACTAAGGTAAACTGCCTAAATGACCACCAACCCGTAGCACTCACGTCTGTAGCCATGAAATGCTTTGAAAGGCTGGTCATGGCTCACATCAACACCCTTATCCCAGAAACCCTAGACCCACCTCAATTTGCATACTGCACCAACAGATCCGCATATCATGCAATCTCCATTGCACTCCACATTGCCCTTTCACACATGGACAAAAGGAACACCTGTGTGTGAATGCTATTCATTGACTGCGGCTCAGCGTTCAACACCATAGTGCCCTCAAAGCTCATCATTAAGCTAAGGACCCTGGGACTTAACACCTCCCTCTGCAACTGGATCCTGGACTTCCTGACGGGCCGCCCTCAGGTGGTAAGGGTAGGTAACAACAAATCTCTCTCCCTCGATGTGATCGAGACGAAGGAGATGAACGTGGACAGAGGAAAAGGAGGACCACCCAGGATTCTCAGCGATGGGGCCAGCAGGTTGAGAGATTCAGGTTGCTTGGCGTCCACATCACCAACAAACTAACATGGTCCAAGCACACCAAGACAGTTGTGAAGAGGTCACGAAAATGCCTATTCCCCCTCAAGAGACTGAAAAGATTTGGCATGGGTCCCCAGATCCTCAAAAAGTTATACAGCTGCACCATCGAGAGCATCCTGACTGGTTGCATCACTGCCGGGTATGGTAACTGCTCGGCCTCATACCGCAAGGCACTACCGAGGGTAGTGCGTATGGCCCATTACATCACTGGGGCCAAGCTTCTTGCCATCCAGGACCTCTATACCAGTCAGAGGATTGTCTTAATGACAAATGACAAAACATATTCCCCCTCAGGAGACTGAAAATATTTGGCCTGGGTCCTCATATCCTTAAAAGATTTTTCATTGGTACCATCGAGAGCATCCTGACGGGTTGCATCACCGCCTGGTATGGCAACTGCTCGGCCTCCGACCGCAAGTCACTGCAGAGAGTAGTGCGTACGGCCCAGTACATCACCGTGGCCAAGCATTCTGCCTTTCGGTATCTCCATATCAGGCGGAGTCAGAGGAAAGCCCTAAAAATTGTCAAAAACTCCAGCCACCCTAGTCATAGACTGTTCTCTCTGCTATCGCACGGCAAGTGGTACCGGAGCGCCACGTCTAGGTCCAAGTGGCTTCTAAACGGCTTCTGCCCCCAAGCCATAAGTCTCCTGAACAGCTAATCAAATGGCTACTCAGGCTATTTGCACCCCCCCCCCTTCTACGCTGCTGCTACTCTCTTTTATTATCAATGCATAGTCACTTTAAATAACTATACCTACATGAACATATTACCTCAATTACCTCGACTAACATTGACTCTGTACCGGTACCCCCTGTATATAGCCTCCACATTGACTCTGTACCGGTATCCCCTGTATATAGCCTCCACATTGACTCTGTACCGGTACCCCCTGTATATAGCCTCCACATTGACTCTGTACCGGTATCCCCTGTATATAGCCTCCACATTGACTCTGTACCGGTACCCCC